>NC_091122.1:132119454-132481120 GCF_040183065.1 Periplaneta americana | reverse complement strand
ATAAACCACACACACTGATAACAATTTTAACAAATAATTGAATAACACATCAACTCTCTATCAAATTCTAGCCAAAGTCACCTTTATAACAATTTTAACTTGGAACTGAATAACACGTCAACCAACTATCAAATTCTAAATTTTGAGTAAGATATGATGAAAATCAGTTCAGATGTACTTTTAGAGTTTGCTTTTTAATTTCTGTACCCTGTTTCACAGTATTAAGCCTATATTATGCACCTAAGATCCAATTTTTAGAGCCAAAAATCTGAAGTCTAGTAATTACTATGAACAGAATAATTCCTACTTCTCGTTGCGAATTATTTAATTTCCTACAACAGGCCAGGTAGCAGAGAGCACCTCATAGATCAAGGGTGGCATAACTTCCAACTGCAAGTTTCAACAAATTTTGTTTTCTTTTGTATCGTTTTTGAACGCTGAGTTTCGTATACAGAGTAATACTGCATTTAAAATGATTATGATATATTAAAATATTTAATGTTCATTTCTGCATAGTTAACTATACGTACATAACGACTTCAAGCACATATTTTACAAATGAATTCATATGTTTTGGTTTTTCAATTAGAAAGAAAATGGAAGCTCATCTTATTTCGTCTGAAAATAGATTATATAGTTTAATGGTTATAAAAGATTTTAGACCGTAATATCATTCGTTCCCCCTGATTGAGGTTCTGGCTGATAAGTACTGTGGCAAAAAAACCGGACCGATGGAATAATCAAAGTCCCCGAAATGAGCCACTGCGCATGCCACGCCCGCATTCACAAGATAGCGAGTAATCTATTGAAATATTTGTAGTTTCGACTGCTGACGTAGCCCATTTCGAAAGCCATTAGAAAATAAACTGGTAAAATTCATACTTACTTACTTACTTACTTACTGGCTTTTAAGGAACCCGGAGGTTCATTGCCGCCCTCACATAAGCCCGCCATTGATCCCTATCCTGAGCAAGATTAATCCTGTCTCTATCATCATATCCCACCTCCCTCAAATAGACTTGTAACATTCCAAGTACCAAATCTCAGAACCTTATTCCTTTTCTGTGGTCGTGCAAGAGAATCAGTCCCATTCCGAGGCTTATTTGAAGGATTCGTAACAAGCTGTTTTTTACGGTGATGGGTTGTTAGCCCTTCGCCCAACCCCCAAGCTGGAGGACCTCCCCTCATCGGCTGTCCGCCACTGCTTATTCAATATATTCACAGCTACCCTCCATATCTGGAGGCCGTCTCCTCGATCCGCAACCTGAGGACGCGCCATGCCGTGGTGATAGGGACCCACAATACATGGGGTAAAATTCATGCTCTAGTAAAATATCGCTGCAATCGAAAAGTATTGGGTATAAATTTGAATAAGGGGAAAAAAAAAAGTTTCCTTCCCAGGCAGGATTCGAACCACGAAAATCTTACTTACCAGTCTATCACGCTCTGGAGTGAAGAAGCCTTTGAAATCAGCTGTAAGGTCGGTCCGGTTTTTTTTTTGCCACTACTGTACATCTATTATCAGGCAGTACATCTCACTTGACGATGTGTGTCAGAGGAAGATTGTATGCATCTGAAGTCTGACTAGTGTAATAGCTACTGCATGTAGCTAATCGGCGATGTATGCAATGGAAGGGGAAAGAAACTGGCCACCCTACCCCATTATCTCCTGGCCTAGTTGCCTCATAAGTGGTGTCTTCTAGGTATTACTTGTGAGGTTCAGACCTGTCTTTGGACAGTTGACTAAACAACAACAACAAACATCATTCGTAACGATATGCATTACACTTCAAAAACGCATACTGCGAAATTATATCATTCTCGTAACATTCGTATTTTATCTTTAGTAATGTCACGAGAGGTCTGAGATTTCCCGATAAATCCACGAGCGAAGCGAGAATAAAATAAACATGTAAATAATATCCCTAAAATTCGGTCACAAAATGTTAATAATCATATATTTACGAATATTTAACCTATCCAGACATTGTGAAGTTGAAATAGATGAATATCGAATAATGCAATAAAGAAATTGAATGTTATTCAGTAATGCCAATTGCGAAAACGAAATACATATTTAACAATATTAATTACATGTACTGCGCGTTTCTCTTATTATTAGGTCCATAACAGAAATACATCTTCATTATCTGCTGAAATCATATTTTAATTAAAAATTTTATAATATAATTACAGTAACCTGATTACTACATTAATTAAATGAAGAATTGTTGAAAACGCAGTTATCACATCTGAATGAAGGAGTGTAATTTTCTTCAGATAGTCTACAATGGACATAGAATTGGAAGATGAAGATGTAGATGTGGAAGTAGAATTTCGTACTTTATTTAGTACTTCATCGTTACATTAGACCTAAGAACTATGTAATATGTGTGGAGACAGCTATATAGCAATGCTTATGTATTCCACTACAGCAAGACATATCATGTTGTTACACAGTGAAGCCATCTCTGTATAGATAATTAAAACACGTATTTTATTACGCCATATGGAATTAAGTTTGATCAAAGACCTTTTATATAACACTATACAAGATCTTTGGGCTTGATACGCGCTGATGTTACATAAATTTGAACATCTGACTTTCTATTAATTTTTTTAATTTCATTCACGTAATACAAATATTATAGGCTACAATTAGGTTAGTTACCTGTGGGAACGGGACAATGTCAGCTGTGCCTTATTTCGACCGTTACTCCGTGCTACAGGAAAGCATTTTCCATAGCTCGACAAACGTATTCTCACTGTAGTTTGTAACGGAACTAAAGCTGCATCTACACAGTTTAATTTTCCATGTGTATATGCATGCAATCTGGGAAGAATATTGAAATAAGTTTAAAACGTACGTTCAATTAAGATACATGAAGATTTTGTGTCTACATGGTGCACCGTTTTGAATGTCGTCTTCACTGCGTAAATATATCAATTAATAATCGACTTACGGGGAAACTGTTGGCGACACCAACTAAACAAAAGAATGACCATGCGATAAATTGATAGCAATAAACCTAGGTACAGAAATTATCGCGATGTTTGATTATGGTTCGTTGGAATTCAAAATTTCATTACACTTCATTGGCCGAAAATGGAATGACGTCATATAAACGAAATAGTCAACTTAACACTCTCACATAGGCCTACTTTACCACGTGCAGATATTCCAGGAATACAAGCCATTAATGCTTATTAATACAACTGCCGTGAACAACTTTGTGGAAACCATGGTAACACAACTGTACAAAAAAAATAGCTTCATTAAATTCAGTATGCAATTCTCTTTAATTTTATGTGACTGTGTTTGCGAAACTACATAAATATGTCAAGTCTTGTATTGTGGAAAGGAGGATTCATGATCATTCAGGTTATTGCATACTTTTGTCTTATACCGGAATGATAAAAAATAGTGAATAGACGATATGGATGAGGGATTTCTGTTTATAATGGTAAAGAGGTTCGATTCTATAACACAAACATCAACTAATGATAAATATCTCTGCCATTGTACGAGTATGAGCTTATTAAGCTGTTTTATTCTTTACTATTGCGACAATTCATAGCTCCGTCTCGCTGTCCTCAACTGGTATTGTTGTTGATCTGAGTCATCATCAAGGCCGAGGTCACTGTTGTTCATAGCTTCAAAAATATCTTCATTTCAAGATCTCCTCTGTATCACTCGCTTCCGTCTTTCTTCCGGTTTCCAATTATATACAGGGTGATTCAGGATGAGTTACCGCCACTTACGGAGCATATTTTCAAAGACATTTTGAGCAAAAAGTGTCATATAAACATGTGTTCTATTCTCAATATTTTCAGAGTTACACTAATTTGAATTTGCTTCTAAAATACCTTTTTTCTTTAGTTTTAAGGGTTAAAGAATATTACAAATAGAGAATGAACTATACAGACGTGGACAAATTATTAAACTAAATTAATTATATGTGCAACGAAGTTATATTTATCCGTAGAAATGAATGAATGAATGAATGAATGAATGAATGAATGAATGAATGAATGAATGAATGAAGCCACTGTGTCCCATGAAGGGCTAGGGCCTCCTACAGGAGGGGAAGCTCGGTTGGTGTGGTTCACATGATGAGCTATTTCACGTGAACAATATTTACATTCATATTCACTATGTGAGATACACTAGAGTTTGTCAAATTTTAGTTCTATATGAGTTTGTTCACTAACTGTCTCCACTCGTTCCTGTTGCGGGCGATGGTTGACCAGTTCCCTCCCAGCTGCTGCTTGAATGTATCTGCCCATCTTCTTCTTGGCCTGCCTTGTGTTCTCCTTCCTATGTACGGGTCCCACATGGTGGTTTCTCGCGCCCATCTGCTTTGTTGCTGCCTTGCTACATGACCACCCCACTTCCACTTCGTTATGAGGGCTTTTTCTGTGATGTTCTCAGAAGCTGTAATTTTCTGCAGTGCCGTGTTGGAGACCTTGTCTTTCAGTGAAACGCCAACTATCTTCCTCTCCATTTTTCTTTGGCATATATCGATGTTCGTCTTTTGCCTCTCTGTGAGGTC
Organism: Periplaneta americana; assembly: GCF_040183065.1. Classification (NCBI taxonomy): domain Eukaryota; kingdom Metazoa; phylum Arthropoda; class Insecta; order Blattodea; family Blattidae; genus Periplaneta; species Periplaneta americana. The sequence continues at coordinate 132,476,567 of NC_091122.1, read as the reverse complement.
CCAGGTTTGGCAACCGTCTGTTAGCACCGAGAATACACAGGAGTTAAGAGCCTCTAGTCTGAGTCTGCGATTTATGGACCTGTCAAGGAGTATAAACTTTAGCGCCCAGAAGGCTTTCCAGGATTGTGTTATTCTCCTTTGTATTTCTTTCTCCATTTCTTGGTTAAGTGAGACAGTCTGCCCTAGGTAGATCCGTAGAAATAATGAACAAAAATGTATTTTGCACAGAAATAATGAAGAGAAAATTGAGTCTTGATGTTGCTAATATTTTGTGAACATTTTCTTATTCTTTATTAACACGCTGATTTTGTCAGGGATGCTGGAAACCAACGTTTGACACTTTCTTTGAATATGAGCATCATTTAGCCAGATATCAGATAGTGCTTACATGAGTCCATGTTTTGTTGTAAGCCTTTTTTTGTTCTCTTTCTTCTTCAGTGTAGATCACAGATTTTCAATTTCGTTCATGTCCGGTCGTCTTGCAGGCCATGGGAGAATATCTTCTGCAGTATATAATTAAAACATCAGTAGTACCAACATAGCCAGAAAAATATACTTAACCATTGGAAAAATATCCCAGAAGATGTAAACAATAATATTTACAACAATAGAGACTGTGTGAATTATACTGATAGTTGATATGATGAATTATATTATGTTTCTAAGAAAACGTTTTAGTCTAATAATTTGTCCACGTCTGCATCATTTCTTTGAATGGCAAGTATTCTGAAGCTAAAATTGTGTTGTGAATTCTATAGTTGCTTCGTATAGATTTTCTTTCCGATTTTTAACAACAAAATTACATTTTTGTTAATATTAGCAAGTCAGTTGTCTGAAAAAAGCCACCGGCGTGGCTCAGTCGGTTATGGCGCTTGCCTGCCGGTCTGAAGTTGCGTTCGGGCGCGGGTTCGATCCCTGCTTGGGCTGATTACCTGGTTTTCCCCAACCATAATGTGAATGCAAGGTAATCTATGGCCTCATCTCGGCAAATATCATCTCGCCATCACCAATCTCATCGACGCTAAATAACTTAGTAGTTGATACAGCGTTGTTAAATAACCAACTAAAATAAAAAAGTCTCAAAAAGAACAATAAGAATTGCTATTTTGTAAGAATACTTCTTGATACTTTTAAAGTAGAGTATTTGTTCAGATAATTACTTGATGTTGAGTATATCCTCTGAACACATAGAGTTGTCTATGATGTAAATTGATAAGACTTCGTCCGATAATTACCTGATATGTTTTAAGCCAAAATCTAACCTAATTTAACATTAAGTTGACTTTGCCGTTCTTGGACATCTGGAAGAACGTTCGTGACGTCGTCACGCTTCGGCTGCGAAGAAACATTTGCCAATGTGAAAATTTCACTAACCTCGCGAGAATCACAATGCGAGTTTTTGATAAAAAAAATTGTAAAATTGAGCTTTGCGATCGCCTAGACATATCAAAGAACCCAGAACTGTAATGTGCTTATACTAAATTATGAACTGTCAAATACACAAAACATTAAACGAACGTTTCACAATGAAGTCAGAACTCTAGCAAACGGGTTTGGTGAATACAGCTATTAAGATGAATTTAAAATCGACAGTGCACAATATTTAATACCTGTACTGTAGAACTATCAGAACAACCTTTTAAACATGTTTCACAACAAGTTAAATTTTATATTGTGTCAGCTTCATTTTATTACAAGATCGGTACTGGCGGTATAATTCGAACGTGCCGCAACAACAAGCACAGGGATTATATTTAAGGAGGGGTAGGAAGACTATATCTTATGTTGATGTAGATTTTGTTACTCTGACAGTGAAAAATTAGAGAAAGGAAAATGATTATGGATAAAGAATACTCAAATGTAAATATGTCATTTTTTCAAAAAGTTCAAGCGGGGGGGGGGGGGTTCAAACCCGATAACTCCGTTGCGTACTCTCCTGCTATTAATTAAGCATTAGAAACACTTGGAAAGTTTCAAGGTTTTAATAGGATATTCGGAATAATTCTGTGGTGTTCGGTCATTTTTTTGTTCAGGTGGAATTTTGTTCCCCAGATGAACACACAAGTTAAATTATACAAATGGATGTGCAAAAATCAAAGAATACTAGCAGTTGATGTGTTTTATTTGTGTAGAAAATTATTTGTAATAAGGGTTCCAAATTTAATTTTCATTTATCTCCGAACTCATTTTTATAACCTATCTCCCATTACCCAAACACCACAGAATTTATAAGTATCCAATATTTAAGCTATGGTTTGTTTACGGAGACTATCCCCGGACGTACTTCGTCTGCGATTTTAAACGCTGGCGATGATCGTCAGAAAGTGGTTTCTTTATCAGCATACATCGCTGTCAATTCTCATTTGTTTTGCTGCCATAACTCGATTTAGTATTTCGACGTGGCCTTCTCTAAATATCGATTATTGAACATGTATGTGGCGATGTGCGTCTTGACTTTACTTCAGAAGCAACCTTCAGCGATCTGCGTCGCGTCCAACGATCTGAGTTGGGGATCATCCCTGTAAAGAAACCGTGCGCATTCATTTTAACTGCTGGAACTCCAGGCGACAATCGCCAGCGATGTGCGCCCGGCGATGATCGCCGTAAACAAATCGCAACTTAAATGTCGTGCTAAGGGACACTATTTTATTGAAACACACTGTAAAACTTCAGCTGTTGTAGAAGTTAGTGTCTTTAGATGTAGAACTACTACTTTCTCCTCGGTAGGTGTCGCCGAATAACTTGGGAATTAACCGTCACATAACAATTCAAACCCTCTTTCCTCTTGTAGGCCTATTCATTGTTTTCCCCGTGTTATCATTGTCTTCCCTTTGTTATCATTGTCTTCCCCATGTTTTCCTTGTATGCCTCTTGTCTTTCTTGTATGCCCCTTGCCCTCTTTGTATGCACCTTTTTCTCCTTGTATGCACCTTGTCCTCCTTGTATGCACCTTGTCCTGCTTGTATGCCCCTTGTCCTCCTTATATGCCTCTTGTCTTGTATGTCCCTTGCCATCTTTGTATGCATCTTGTCCTCCTTGTATGCCCCTTGTCTTGTATGTCCCTTGCCATCTTTGTGTGCATCTTGTCCTCGATTTCAAGCTCCTTGCTTTTTCGGCTGTGACTCAATTGTAATGTATTATTTTGTATCATATTCCCAATATACTGGGCGTTCATTTCAAAGTGTGTCATGACGTCACTGTTGTGAGTCAGCGATTTGAAGCGAGTTTCACCTTTTATGTCAGAGAAGTTGCCTATTAATCAAGGCGTTCAATCTGAACTTGAAAACGTGTACGGTATGACTTCAATGTCGTAGCAACAGATGGCGGTCTGTACGGTCTGTGTGATACCATAACCTCTTTCGAACTGTGTTTTGCTCGAGCAAGTCGTACTCAGGGTATTTGTTATCATGAGTTGCGTACGACAACATTCCACAACACAAATCAAATGCTCCGTGTCCATATTGACCGTCGAAGTTAATGTCAACAAATACTGTACGTAAGTAATCGTCTTAACCCTTTCCCCATATCCCGACAATAAGAAAAAAAAAACACCCCAGTACGCGTTTCCAAACAGTTTACATTCCTGCCACTACTGGAGTTACCGTACGTATCGTTATGTACTCTTCTGAATGAACGCCGTACTTGCTAGGCAACTTCTCTTGCACATAGGTAACACGTCTCTGCGTAAGTGTAGGAAGATTGAATTGTCTAGGCTCATCGGCTAGCCACATGACATCATACAGCGAGCCATGATACACTTTGAACTGAACACGCAGTAGCTCAGGTATGATTTGGAACTGTAACGAAGAGGAACGTGTATTTCCATTCTTTTTTTGTAATTATTACTGTTGTGATTTTATGTTATCTTTTACCTTTCATTATATTTGTAGTTGTATTATTTGAATTTGAATAAATCTAAATCTGAATCTTAAAAAAATCTAAAATCCTGAAGCTTCGGTGACACATAGATTAAATCCTATAGGTTTAACTATGCTTTACGACGAAAAAGTGATATAGTCAACTCTGGATATAGTGAACATTCGGCTGTAGTGAACCTAAATCGTTGGGCCCGACCCGCATACATTAAAAAGTACATTAATAGTTCTGTTTATAGTGAACCTCGCTTCGGTTATAGTGAACCTTAAAAATTGAAGTTACAAGAGTTGTATCCTGACAAATTCTTATTTGATGTCAAACCTTCCTGTATAAAACTGAAAGAATGTGTTGAGAATAACATTCTAAATTTCTTATTCCTTTAGTAAAAAGACAAAGGTAGGACTAGTGATTCCTAGAAAGTGAGCTGTACTGTAAATCCAGGCAACGCGTGACGACCTTGCCTCACTCCACCGTCGAAGGATTGCCTTTTGATCACAGAAACATTTCCGTTATGACGGATAGGATAGCATCGAAACAACGGAAAATAAAATTGCTTTCTTTTATTAAAAGAGGACGGACATTATGTCCAGAGCATAAATGAAGGTAAGATTCCGATAGCTTTCAAACTCCATCAATTCCCTCGCAGTTTCCGTTAAGTGACCCGCGAAATTCCAAGGCTGAGTACGTAGTCACACCATAACAGCTTTTGTCATTTCTACCTGATCAGTCTGTTTGTAGTTTTGGAAAAGTGAATTTAATGTACAAAAATGTCGAAGTGTAAAGTATTTCCTTTGGAATATAAGAACGTTATAAATAGTCTTGAACGTAGTCTTTCACGAGCGGACATGGGTAACAGCATAGTTTAAGTAAATGAACTGTGAGTAACAGTATACAGTGTGTTCCATTCCACAAAAATGAGATATTTTAGTTACTGTATAGTATTTTATTTTCTTGTTCACAACTTCATTCATTCCTGTCATTTAAGGTTAGAGTAGAGACACTTCGGATTTAGTGAACCTCGGATATAGTGAACGAAATATGCAAGTCCGCAAAGGTTCACTAAATCCGGAGTTGACTGTATTTTATCAGAAATGGTCAAAATTTCACTCCTCTCCTCATTAAAATGCTAATAATGATTCTTTTACAATATCGAGGATATTGCACACAGATATTTCATACTCAGTGGCCCAATAGTTACTGCTATCTAAGAGTTTGCATCAGATAGTCCTTTGTTTATCGTCTTAATACCGAGAAGAGAACAGTTGCTTCCTGTTGCATGAAAACTCACCCAACCATAGGAGACTCTCATTGTTAGTACAAAAAAGTACACTGCTGTCTCATACCATATTCAGCTCACTTAACACCGTGTGACTCTTTTATTCCTATAACTCAATATGTCACTGAATGGTTTTGTTTCGATAACGTGGAAGTTATTGAAAGGGCTGTAGCGTGAGACCTAAAAAAAATTCCAGATACATCCTTCCTCGTTTTCCGTCAGTTGCTTCATGATCGTTGAGTGTAGTGTAGGTGCAGACGGAAATTACATTGAGTAAATAGTAAGTACAGTGGATTCCGCTTAATAGGACCAGATTGGGATCATGGTTTTTGGTCAGTGTATGTACAGTATCTAATTCCAAAACGCATGGTCCCAACGTGATCTATTAAGCGGAAATCACTCTATTGTCAAAGTTTTCGTAGATGGACTATTTTCTTTCACTATCAGTCTTCTTTCCAGTTTCATCGACTTAAATGTTAATGAAAATCCTTGGCATAAATACTGCGTGTTCAGTTCAAATTGTGTCATGGCTCGCTGTATGTCGTCATGTGGCTAGCCGATGAGCCTAGAGAATTCAGTCTTCCTACCAACGAGTTAGAAAGAGAGAGATATAGAGTGGCCATTGCCCCGCCATGTTTGAAGAAAATTGAACGACCGTCCGCCATTAACTTAAGCGCCCAAAAGAAAGTGGGAGTGGCGATAAGTAACATTGCAATCGCCAGCTGTCAAAATTTCGTTTGCATAAACAAGTTAAATTGAAGTGAAAAAACCTAGTATTTCGTCAAATATGTGATAGTAACTTAATCTAAAATAAAGACCTTATGGACGCTAAATTCAAAACACTTGAGCTATTCCTAGAAGGAAAGCTTAAAAGAGTAACCTAAGCAAAATTGTCATGTACGTATGAAAAGAAGTCCTAGGAAATATACTGAAGAAAATGTTAATATTCCTAGGTTCTTTTAAATGCGACCCGCAAGATTGCCTATAAAATGAACGAGTATGATTCGGATGATTTTATTAAATTGTTTTCCCAGTCTCTACACGTTGCAAAACTATTTATTATACCATAAGATATAGAATGAAAGTAGGTCCTAACTCTAACTATAGTAAACAACCTTTACCTTCAAGCTTGTAATTTGGGTAAAACATGACCAAACACTCTTTCAGTTTTTTTTTTTTTTTTGTTACAGTAAAGTATAATTATTATGGAAATGTGAACGTGAGACCAACAGCCGGCTGGTCAAGGGCTGAGGCACCATAGATTATTATTAGTGTATAATTGAGCACCCACGTGCAATAATGGGTTAAGTAGTTACGAAATATATTCATACTTACCCCATTATTGCCTGTAGGTGCTCAATTATGTTCTTTCATGTCGTTCCAGTCAAAATACTAACAACAATACGGCCTACCACAGAGTTTTGCGTTATTTTGGATGCGAGTGTCGAAATACAATTTTAATATTTGATTGCTATCACTGGGTTTGAAACGGAATTGTAGCGGTTTTATCCGTATTTGGTTTAACTTTATTACTAGTGAACCATTTATTTGATTAATAGTTTGTCTTTGAAATAGGCCTACTTCTTATAAGCTACAGCTCATCGTCTTCTCCTATAAGCAGTAAGGACACAAGGAGCAGAAATAAAGGATGCCGGTGTCGAAACACAATTTTAATATTTCATTGCTATTTGTTTTTCACTGGGTCTGAAACGGAATTGTAGTGGTTTTATCCGTATTTAGTTTAAGTATATTACTAGTGAACCATTTATTTGGTTTATCGTTTGTCTTCGAAATAGGCCTACTTTTTATAAGCTACAGCTCATCGTCTTCTCTATAAGCAGGACGGACACAAGGAACAGAAATAAAAGATATTACATAATTTTGTTCATTAAGAAAGCACTCAACACTTAAAGATTTTTTCTTCAGAAATATATTAATTACATATTAAATGTAATAGAAAAACACTTTTCAATAATTACAAATATAATAATACAAATAATACACTGCAATTACTTACGCATTAGGTATATACAACAGAGAAACCTACACTTTTCCTTTAGAAAACAAAGATTTGTTAAATCAGTGGGTAAAAAACACGACAAGGGTTAAATGGCATCCCACGAAACAAAGCTTCCTATGCTCTCCACATTCAGAAGACAAATATTTGTACATGACAAAGAGTAGGAGGCAGTTGTTGACAAGGCAGTACAAACAATTGCTGGTTTTCTTGCACATTTACAGAACAACATGAACTTCAGATGCTCACCTACGAAACGTAAAGCTTATGATATAATAAAGACAGTGTTAATTTCATTTTTTTTTTTCAAGAAAATGCAGTTCACCAAAACTACAGTAAATATTTAGGGACTTGAACAATAGGTTGTGTGAAACTGCATCAAAAATTATAAACAAGTGTTTTGATGGAGTACTGAAAGAACTTATAGAAATTAACAGCTCGGAGAGACACCATTTGTCTCGTTTCATATTTATTATCCACTGTTTCAACAGTTCTTTTTTTTTCAAAGGGAAACTGCAAGAAAAGCAAAATACTGTACACACCGCACGGTATGCCGGGCGTTGCTACACATTTATGCATGAAAAAAAAAATGCTTCTAATTAACAAAACTATGGACTTAACTTCATAAAATTTACATGAAATATGATAAATCAGTTGTCTTTTTTTTCCTTTTGGCATTGCAGTTATATGCAGCACGTACAACAGGCATGTTTTTTCTTTGTTTTTTCGTAGCTCTACCTCCGTACACACAACATTGTAAGCAGAAGAATTTTTACAAGGGTGGGCGCTTAGTTCATATCTGCCGTGTTTCGCGGTGGCACCGCAAAGAGCGCTGAACAGGACAACATGGCCACTCTATATTCTTCTCTTTCTAACTCGTTGCTTCCTACACTTCCGCAAAGGCGTATTACCTATGTGCCAGAGAAGTTGACTAGCAAGTACGGCGTTCATTCTGAAGAGTACGTACCGTTACGTATGGTAACGCCTGTATTGGCAGGAATGTGAACTGTTTGGAAACACGTACTGACGTAACGTTTTTTCTTACTGTCGGGATATGGGGAGAGGGTTAAGACGATAACTTACGTATTTGTTGACATTAACTTTGACGGTCAACATGTACATTGAGCATTTGATTTGTGTTGTGGAATGTTGCCGTAAGCAACAAATACCCTGCGTACGACTTGCCCGCGCAAAATACAGTTCCAAAGAGGTTATGGTAGCACACAGACCGTACAGACCGCCATCTGTTGCTACGACGTTGTTCAGGATGAACGCCTTGAATAATAGGCAACTTCTCTGACATAAAAGCTATAAGTCGCTTCACATCGCTGACTCATAACAGTGACGTCATGACACACTTTGAAATGAACACCCAGTATTTGAAAAATTATAAAAAGTCTGAAATCCCATAAGGGCAACGGTCTCCTAAAGTAATGTAGGGTGAGCTTAAGGTCTACTACACTTGGGGAGCCAGTCCAAGACAGCTTACACTATACACTTACACACTAAACACATAAACAAACTATACAAGCTAAACACGAAAACTATACAGACTAAACACATAAATTATACAAACTAAACACACACAAGGAACTATACAAATTGAAACACATAAATTATACAGGCTACGCACGTACACAAACTATCCAAACTAAACACACAAAAAATTATGCAAACTTAACACACAAATTATACAGGCTACCCACATACACAAATTATTCAAACTACACACTCAAAAAATTATACAAACTGAACACATAAATTATACAGTGTTAACACACACGAACTATACAAACTACACACAAAAAAATTATAAAAACTGAACACACTAATTATACGATCGTAACACATACACAAACTATCCCAATTAAATACACAAATAATTACACAAACTGAACACATAAATTATACAGTTTTAACACACGCACAAACTATCCAAACAAAAAACTATACAAATTGAACACACAAATTATACAGTCTTACCACACAAAAACTATACAAACTGAAGACATAAATTAGACAGTCTAAACACACAAACTATCCAAACTATACACACAAAAAACTATACAAACTGAACAAATAAATTGTACAGTCTTACCGCACAAAACTATACAAATTGGAGACATAAATTAGACAGTCTAAACACACAAACTATTCAAACTAAACATACAAGAATACTATTCAAACTAAACACACAAGGAAACTATATAAACTGAACAAATAAATTGTACAGTCTTACCACACAAGAACTGTACAAACTGAAAACATAAATTAGACAGTCTAAATACACAAACTATCCAAACTAAAGACACAAAAACTATACCAACTGAAAACACAAATTGTGCCAATTAAACACACAAACTATCCTAACAAAACATACAAACAAATTATCCAACTAAACATACAAAAACTATACAATTAAAGACACAAATTATACTGACTAAATACATAAATTATATCAGCTAAACACACAAACCAAACTAACACACCCAAAAAGAGCTGTATAAACTATACACAACTATACACAGTTTACATAGTGTTGGTAATTTCTTCCAGTCTTTCCATGCATGCTTATCCCTCACTGTTCTCGTCCACTGCGCTCCAGTCTGTCTCCGGAAAGCGCCCGATTACCTTTTCTTTGACGTTTTCTCCTTCTTTTCCCAATGCGTGGGTCCCACATGGTCGAGGCTTGACTTTATTTTTCCTTATTATTCGAATAATAAAAACACAGAATTGTTTCAGTATTGACACGAAAATGCTCGTTTCTGACAATCCTGGTGCCGTAATAAATATTTACAAGTATTAAAAGTGGTGTTTTATGTTGTGAGTGAGAATGTTTGTAAAACTAGTCCGCAGACCAAGTTTTGCAAACCTACAAGAAAATAAAATCACTTTGCACCTGTGTGGCGTACACTGTTTTCTAAACTGCCACTCGGTATTTACAAGGGCATTAGACAATTTAATATTACGACACAAGTTTGGGAAGCGCTTTCAACAAAATTGAGGACAAGCTTGAAAAACGAGAAAAACGAAATTTTGTAATGCACTCACAAACGTGTATTGTACAACATTTTTTGCACGATCATAGTTTTAAAATTGCAAATACAATATATTTTACATAGAATATTGAGAGCAATATTACTCCAAAGCCTTCGCATAACTATACTCTAAAGATAACTACGTAATATGTGCGCTATAATGGATCTATTTCAGTATAGTTTTATGTTATGAAGAATGGTTTCCCTAGCAGCAAGTTTCTGTGTGGGAATTCTAAATTTCAAGACATAATAACAGTAGCTGTAAATACAAAAAAAAAAAAAAAAAAAAACACGATCGTGCATAAAAAATGTATTTACATGTTTCTGTTGAAATTTCTTGATCTGCACCTGGCGGAAAATGTATAAGCTGCCGTTTACAATATTGATCCACTTAACAGGTGTGATAATGAATACCATATAGCGGTAGATTTTATTAAGCAATAATGAATCCTGCCTAGGAAGGAAACTTTTTTTGTTCCTTTTTCAAATTTATACCCAATACAATTCGATTGCTAGTAAAATTCATGTTCTGGGAATAATAAGTTAATTAATTAGTAAAATATCGTTGCAATCGAAAGGTATTGGGAATAAATTTGAATAAGGAACAAAAAAAAAAGTTTCCTTCCCAGGCAAGATTCGAACCACGAAAGTCTTAATTTCCAGTCTATCGTGCTCTGGAGTGAACAAAGCTCTGAAATCAGCTACAAGAGTCGGTCCGGTTTTTTTTTTTTTTTTTGCCACTACTGTACACATTATTTGAGAGAAAGTATATGAAATCTTGTTTCATTCATTTTGTCAACTGTATCAACATACAAATAAATACTGTATAAGTGTTTAATTGAATTAAAAACTTAACGTTGAAATGATTTCCTGAACAGGAAAAACAATATTGTTATGTTTATATTTTTCTTTTTCTAAAACTGTGTTCTTCAGTCTTCCAGTTCCTGGCACGTCAGGTATATCAAGTACCGAAAAATAATTATTCTAATAACACAATAAACTATGTTCAACCAAAGTAAATATATTATTATTATTATTATTATTATTATTATTATTATTATTATTAATATTATAGCTCTTTTCTCACGTCTTGGAATCAGTTTCCCGACATGATTTATACATGTATGTTATTCACTTTTAACTTTGGCATTTCTTATTTTGTCTTCATTCTTTTCTTTCCTCTTCCCTACTTTTGCTATTGCATATTTGGATCCGGTTCATTTTGATGATTATTTGTAAAACGAAATATTTAACGAATAACAACAATAATAACAGCTAATATAGCGTTAAAACAAAAGAAGACAACACTAATGCCATCTTCATGATATTTTTTAACAAGAACCGGATAAGTTTGTGACTTGTCCGTCTTTTGCTAGACAGACGTTGGACTAATCCACTTTTTCAAGAACGCTACATTTTCAATGGTACAAATCCGGTTTAGTAGAAACTTGTTATGTCAATAGATGGCGCTTGAAATGAGGTAAAGAGAACTGTACTATGCTCAAAATTTGAATTTTAGGACTTGTCCTACTATCAACCCTTCAATTTTATAGCCCGAAACACTCCAGGACGCTAAATCCTAACGTTTAAAGTGCTATAAAATGGTAAATTTGACTTTTAAAGTGCTAAATTTTTAATTTTAATTTGCTAAAATCTACCATCTCTAATCATGAGATAGCCTAGCTTCATGGATACGAGTATTACAAGTCACTGCTTGAAATACTTAACATTTCCCTGGGCCAGTGACATTGTCTATTTTACCTAGGTATTAAGTCCTCAAGTAAAATATCTACTTCCATTTCGTTGAATAAGGCTCGGAAGTTGATGAAATATCTTTTTTCTAAAACATCACAGACAATGCCGGATGCAGTATAAACTCGTTTCACTTCAACACGAACTAATATAGCCTACTTTTCTTTTGCATTTTTTTTTTTGCATTTTTCGGTAATTCATTATCTATTGATCATTTTTTAGGAAATGTTCTACTTTTTGTAGCATTTTTACCCTCTTCTGCCTTTGAAAGGACTTTTTCCTTACAATCATCTTTATTAGAGAACCCACGGCAGATTGTTTACGCAATTCTATTGTATTATGTAGAAATTCTCCTAAGGTTTGCCTTGACTCTTGATGCCGTGTGGTACGTGGTTCCCCCAATTAGCGCAATAGAATAAATATTGCAGCCGCAGTGCCCGCAGTCAGTCTCACAAGTGACGGCGTAAAAATGCCAAAAGTGGCGATCCTTCAAACCCTAGACCGTACGAATGGCGATGGCTCTTTACTACAATGATGAATAAGAGGTATGTTTGGAAATTTCAGTTCCTCCTAATATTTAATTGTGCATTGGCGTGATTTCGGAGATATTCAGTAACAGTAATAATAATAATAATAATAATAATAATAATAATAATATTATTATTATTATATTATTATTAAAATCTTGCTCATTTTTTTTTAAATTTTAATGTCATATTTTCAGAAATTGAAGGTCATTTCATAGGTCATTTTTCTGTGATTATTAGGTCATCAACTTCCGAGCCCTAATAATAATAATAATAATAATAATAATAATAATAATAATAATAATAATAATATTAAACTGCCCCCCCATTGAGAGTAGCCCTTACGGACTCAGTATATCCTCAAAAAAAATTATTATACATATGTAAGCATAGATATTAAATTAAAAAACGGAAAACAAAGAAAAGGGCGTGAAAAATTACAATTGCTATTAATGTGGCACCATGTGATTAATTAGGATTTGGCTGGGTTTCTTTTAACACAATTATCACGATATCATCCCTCAGAGATTTTGGCAGAGCAAACTGCCGTCGAAGTTCTTCGAAAAAAGGTGGTATAGTCCCTCGAGCACCTATGAGCAAGCCGAATACCTCAACGTGAATTAAGGCATATTTCAGCTTGAAATAGTTGACTGTAGGCTCATAGATCGACTTCTTCTCAAGGTGGACCTCGGCTGACTGATGATATCCTACTTCAAAACGTATCGTGGAGTCCACAATGATGCCTGTTTAGTATCAGAATTGTACGCTAAATTATCTACTCGTCTCGTTGACTCATTTTCAGCTAGACAGGACATTTTTTCTTCTACTATCCAGCCCTTATTTCTTAATGCGGCAGCAATTTTGGATCTTACAAGATGATGCAACTTTTATTCCAACATTGACTTTCTATTTCTTTGTGGGTACTAGGAAAAACAATGGGAGTTTACTAAAGGTGTAATATTAGATATTAAACAATAGTTTAGAATACATATTTCAAGATGCAATTTAATCTCTTAAATCCAACAGTTCTTACAATCATACACATTATATTTAGATACTTAAATAAGATTCACAGCTAGAATGTGACGTGTTCTCAGCTAGCGTCTCATTAGCAATCCCGATCGTTTTATTTCTGCATAACCTTTGACGTGCAACATCTCCTTATCTTTCATGGTAACTGTCACTTCCATCATCCCTTCCTTAGGAGGTGGAAGAGTGTCCGGCAGATTACACATGTTCATGTGGAATCCTTTTAACTCATACGTTCCCTAGAAAATATCACCAATATGAGATTAATTTGTGGATCAATGACAACTACAGTCTGACTCAGAAAGTAGGAAGGAGGAGAGTGGATTATTTTAAATAGCATACTGATGTCAATTATTGAACTAATGAGTTTCATGTAATGTTAAGGATTTTAATTGCGGTACCATATTTGCTAGAGTATAAAACGCACATTTTTGCTTTGAAAATGGGCTGAAAAACAGGGTGCGTCTTGTACTCTGATACTGAGTTTGTAAATGGGTCAAAGCTTCACGGGATACAGTGAAAACTGAGACAGTGGTTAAATCATTTAAGAAGTTTGGCATTGATGCATTCGATGGTACAAATGACAAATTGTTGTAAGAGAACTCAGATGCTGATCTAGAATAGGTTGCAAGTGACTCCATTTAGCTCTGGAGTAGGGTTGCCAGATTTTCTTATCAGGAATCCAGGACAGATGATGATACTGCGTACCTTAACGTGACTACACGTTTGAATTAATTAAATTTGCAATGCAACTGATTTTATTGGTTTTATGTATTTTATGCTCGACCATGCCAAAATGTAGTAATTATACACCTGGTAGCAGTCCTTTAATGCATGTCATTAAAGTACACCTATTCATTAAAGTTCAGGTTTTCGATTATTCTCGGATATGCAATCGAAAGACAATGAGGGAAACGTCACGGAGGCTGGAAATCCAATACTGTCGCAGAAGGTTATGTTCTGTTACTATAATAACTAGCGTTAATTGTAAATAATATTCAAATAAACTCAATTTGTCATCTCGTTTTTCAATTATAAATCAATTTCCAGGTTATATCAAAATTAGTTCATGTTATTCTCTAAATTATATCAAGGTCAGTGACATTATTGTTCCTCGGAAAAAAAATCAATACTTTCGCGTCTGCGCACATCTCACAATTTACGAGCTATGCACAAAGTCACTTCCGCTCTTCAGTGAGATGCGAATAAAATGAATACTTGTGCATAATTTCAAGTTAGAAATATGGTCGAGCATAAAAAGTCGTATGAAACTTGCCTACCTAATGGTAATTAAGACGCTCGTATGAAAATTACGAAACTCGCTTGCGCTCATAAATGAACATACTCGCGCCTTAATTACTATCATTATAGGCTCGTTGCATAATGTGCTATTAAACAGTTAATTTTATTACAGTTTTTTTCTACATTACGAAATTTATTGATAAATTCTGGAAATGTAATGTTATACCACAGACTGATCTACACAGAAAAAATGCATTATACAGTACTTAAATCGTATTAATAATAAACCAACTTAGCACTCCTTCTATTATTGTCTACTGTGGGTTGTGGTTCTTAATTCTTGGCAGACATCGGCCTCATTCGGCTACATTTATTATCGAAGAGTATCCCACTAGTTTTGCTCCAAAACAATGAAGATGATATACCTAATACATACTACAGTATTACTGTTTTTATTTCAATACAACCTCACAGTAGGCGCCAAGTGACGTTGACTAAGACGATGGACGTAGATTAGAGAGGGTCTTGAAAGAAGATTGATAAGGAATTTTAAAGATAATTTTATATGAATGACCAAAAAATTGCATTTCCCCAATTTCTTAGACATTCCGGGACAAATATATCTCAATCCAGAACACAGGACACACTGTTAAAATTCAGAACGTCTGCAACCCTGCTCTGGAGATGAATTTCTGGGTTTTGATGAAGAAGTTAAAAGGTATTCCATCGTAGTAAAATTTTGTATTTAGTAAAAATAGACCTAAGTACAAATTTTTATTTAGAGTAGGTACTGTAAATCCATTATAATGTCCAGTGATAACTTTTTTCTCTGAAAGATTTGTACAAACAAAGGGTTGCGTCTTAAACGCCGGTACTTAAGATATAATATGTCTTACATTTCGTCAAGGGTATGATTTTAAGTGAAAACTTCGAATTTGAACTTAAAATTATAGTATAGATTTAATAAACGGAATGTTTATCTAAAAACTACATAAATGAGCCACTGATCAGTGGAAACGATTAATATTATGAACTAGTTCACAGTTCCACTCATAATTGGAACGCTAGATTGCATAGATATTAAAACAGTAACTCGAATGAAATTACGTAATTACACTGCTCCGCCTATTTAGTAGAATGCGTTTGATTCTAAACAAAGCAGAATACAGTACAACGTGTTCTCTTGTGACGAGAATCCAAGCCTCTGCATACCGGGAAGGCGTCATGTCACAAAATGTTCACGTCTGAGTATTCTTAACAAAGTAAATGTTATTCAAAGCCAAGAAAACGGCGCAAATATTAAGGATATTATTTCAGGAGAGTTTAAGGCTAACTATCTATCTGTCTATCTGTCTGTCTATCTATCTATCTGTCTATCTATATCTATCTATCTATCTATCTATCTATCTATCTATCTATCTATCTGTCTGTCTGTCTGTCTGTCTGTCTGTCTGTCTGTCTGTCTGTCTGTCTGTCTGTCTGTCTGTCTATCTATCTATCTATCTATCTATCTATCTATCTACCTACCTACCTACCTACCTACCTACCTACCTACCTATCTATCTATCTATCTATCTATCTATCTATCTATCTATACTTATACCTATTTATATATCTGTCTGTCTATATCTATATCTATACTTATACCAATATCTATACGTATATCTGTCTGATTCTGTGTCTATCTGTTTATCATAATATACATGGACATACCCAACGGACGAAAGCAGATATCAGATAGACTATATATACTAGTACAGGAAAGATTGCGAAATTGCTTGAAAAATGCAAACACTTTATGAGGAGCGAATATTAACTCAGATCATGTTCTGCTGATAGGCGAAGTAGATATTAATCTGAAGAAAACCGCTACATTAGAATCCACACCTGAGAATAGTAATGAGTACTGGAGTCGTCTAAAAGCTGTATACAGAAAACGGCAGAAGAAATAATAGGATACAGAGAGGGAGTGAGAACGAAAAACTTGGGTCACACGGAAAATGTTGGAGAAGAGGGAGGAAAGAACAAATTGGAAAAACATCAACACTGAAGAAGCTAAAAGAAACTACAGGAAACTAAACAACGAACTAAGGAGAGAAACTGATAAGACCAAGGAAGATTGGATGAAAGAGAAATGTGAAGATGTAGAGGATCTAGAGAGAAAAGGAAGATATGATTTAATGTACCGCGAAGTTATATGTTTTGACTTCACAAATAAGAACAGAAAATCCATGTGTGTGATAGAAGATGAAATAGGAAATGAAATAACATTAACTTAGAAAGCATATGAGGAACATCACTACATGTTCATAGTTTCCATAATTTTATGTATCATTGCAATGCAATCACAGTTTTAATTTTACGCACATAAGTCTGTACATTATTTATACATATTAATTTTTAAACAGTTCATTTCATTAAATTATCATTGTATTTTACTACAGAGACTAATAATGAGATATTATACACAGAGCCTGATGATTACCGAAGGGCGAAAACGTTCGTAATCTGCATTGTACAGAACATAATGACTACATATATGAATAAGTGTCATTAGTTTTAGTAATATTGATTTGTCATGTGGCTGAATAAACAAACAATTTTATATTGTATTATATTGTATTAATGAAATAACAGACAAACAAGAAATACTGGACACATAGAAGAAATATGTAGAGAGTTATATGAGACAAGGAATCGTCCAGATGAGTTAGCCCTAGAAGACGAAGCAACCGCATCAGAAGACGAAAAAGGATTTTCTATTTTAAGAGAAGTAGTTAAACTAGCGCTTAGTGAAATGAAGACTGGGAAAGCGACAGGAATTGATGGAATCCCCATTGATTTAGTGAAATGCTTAGATGAAGACAAGAAGGAAAATCTATCATTATGCACTGAAATATATGAGAAAGGCTAATGGCCCGAAGATTTACGGAGACGGTGTTGCTGCCAATACCGAAGAAAAATAACGCCAAGAAATGTAAGGAGTTCAGAAATATCAGCGTGATATCGCACTCGGCGAAGATTCTCCTGCGAATATTGAATCAAAGTGTATATTCTAAGATGGAATAAGAAGAGCAGTTTGGCTTCAGAAAAGAAAAAGGTACAAGGGATGCAATTGGACTACTACGAACAATCGGCGCAAGATGCTTAAAGAAGAATAAGAAGTGTATATAGTATTTGTGGACCTAGAAAAGGCGTTTGACATAGTGGATTGGAACAAACTAATGGACATCCTGAAGAAAATAAGTGTGGATTGGAAAGACAGGAGGCTGTTCAGTAACTTATACATGAAACAACGAGTCAAAGTCAGGATAGGAGAAGAAATGTATGAAGGAAGTGAAATAGGGAGAGGAGTATAACAAGGATGCCCTTTATCATCTATCCTGTTCAACATCTACTTGGAGGAATTGGTGAAGAACTGATTTCAGGACATGGGAAGGGTAAAAGTAGGAGGAAGAAGAATAAAGTGGACAAGATTTGCTGATGATATGGCGTTATTAGCAGAAGAGGAGACAATATTAAGGGATATGATATAGGAGCTAAATGACAGCTGTGAGCAGTATGGGCTGAAGATAAATGCAAACAAGACGAAGACCATGGTTGTCGCAAGAAAAATAAAGAAGGTAGACTTGCGAATTCTAAATGAGTCAGTAGAGCAAATGAGGAGTCTGAAGTACTTGGGATGTACTATAAGCAGTAACATGAGCTGCAGCCAGAAAGTCATAAGGAGGATAGCAATGATAAGGAAGCTTTTAACAGAAAAAGGAGCATCTTCTACGGACGTCTGGAAAAAGAGTTAAGGAAGAGACTAGTGAAGTGCTTTGTGTGGAGTGTGGCATTTTATGGAGCAGAAACATGGACATTACGACGAAATGAAGAGAAACGAATAGAATCATTTTAAATGTGGATATGGAAAAGAATGGAGCTTGTGAAGTGGACAGACAGAATAAGAAATGAATGTTGAAAAGTCTGGGTGAAGAAAGAATGATGCTGAAACTGATCAGAAAGAGAAAAAGGAATTGGTTAGGTCACTGGCTGAGAAGAAACTGGATCCACTGGAAGGAATGGTAAACGAGAGAAGAGTTCGAGGCAGAAGAAGATATCAGATGATAGACGACATGTGGATCATATGCAGAGACTAAGAGGAAGACAGAAAATAGGAAAGATTGGTTTATTGTTGTACATGCTGTATTGACTTATTTGTTGCACTTTACTAAAGAATAATGAAATCTTCCCAAAATTAATGCCATGACCAACGGTTCGTCCAACCCCTGCCGTGGCTCAGTGGTCACACCCTTTCACTGAAAAATCCATAGTGACACTTGTGGTGAACAAGGTCGCAGTTGAGTTTTTCTCAGGGTTCTCCTGTTTTTCCCTACATTAGGCATCTACATCATTCCGTCAACATTTCTCCATTTCGTCATCATTCCAAAGCATTAAGGTTGACGCTCACTGGCACGAACCGACCGGAACGGAAATCTACAGCCGTCCGTCTTCCGCGGAAGCTCTGACGCTCACTGCTCGGAATATTCCGTCAGGCAGTCTGGTTTAAACATGGAGTGGGATAGCAGTTCCGAAGATTATTTTATTTTACTGAGTCTTTAGCTGATGAGGAAGAAAAAAAGAAAAGAAAAAAGAAAATATGGGTCCATAACTAGAGCCCGGATTTTATGTAATGTGAAAATGAGAACTATGTAGACTACATAAATATGAAGCTAAAAATGACGAAGTATGTAGATAAATATGTAATAAATAAAAAAAAACTTTGGTAATTTAAAATCTAAGCTTTATTAGATGCATTTTTGCACACTAATAAAACATTACAGATGCACATGTGATTGAACCTCATTGTTTGGAGGCGCAATTAATAATTAAATATGTTACATATTTTCTGCGGTTATTGATCGTCTCGTCAACGGCAACCCATACGTAGGAATCATCAAGTCCATCTCTAATCGTTTCCATTGTGTCAGTGTAGCAGGAGTTTAAATATTTTTTTCGGAGTGTTGATTCATGCGAAATATTGAAGTTGCAGTATTTGCGTATAAATGCTTGGAACTTTGGAACTCCAAGTTTATACCACTGTATATGTTTGCAGCGACCATTGCCATGCACAAATTTTTATTAAATTCACTTGTAGAAGACGAATGTTTCAGCACCACTTGTGTAAGAACTTTTTCTTTTCGACGGAGCACGTTTTTTATTTCTCACATGAAGTCCAATTTTTAAATGCTATTCTAATTGTGACTTCATGGAGCAGCCAATGCGTTTGTCACACACTTAGGACTGCACGATTTTACCATTTTAGTAAAGGAATCGTCAATTGAAATCCAGTCTTTTAACTTGGATGCGAATGGCAGTATAATTGCTACTTGTATTACCTGATGTCAAAATAAGTTTCTTAAAAAAAAAAACAGAAAAAACTATTGTTTTCTTTTAGAGCAACTGATGGGGGGTGTTTGTGCGAAACGGTCATACCCATTTCCTTCACTACTACCATTCGCATTGGTATTTGTACCTACTTTACCGTTACTTCTCAAGGGATATAGCCTACAAACTCTTAGCATTGCAAAGAGATGTCCATTTTTTGACAGAATACGTTATTATTTTCAATTATCAAATTATATTTATGCACTAGAGACGAAGGGCTAAGCTTTATAAACAATTTTAAAAAATAACTTAAGCATTACGTAGAGAGAAAATTAGTGAAAAAATGTATATATTCTTTCAAAATATACAATATCCTTCAAAATATTTAAAAAATATATAATATATGTCAAAATATTTGTTATGCACCAAAATATGTAAAAACATTTAAAACTTCGGAATAATGATCCCTTTCGTTAATCTTCGATTACTTACCCATTAGAGTTCTACGAAATGTTTATTTGGCCATTATTCAGTCTACCATTCAATATGGTATAATTGTTTGGGGTGGAAGTACAAACATTTCGTTCGTTAAATTTACTACAAAAACGAATAATTAAAATTTGTTTGAAGAAACGTTTCGATTATCCAACTAAATTAATTTATTCTGAATTTAATGTATTTAATATTGAACAAATTTATAAGTATACGCTGTTAAAATTTTATCATAAAAATCGTAATAAGTTTGTATTACAGACACATAATTATGACACAAGACGAAATATTAATTCAACATTAATAGAAACTAAATGTCTCACATCTGCTGGTCTAAAGCATAGCATTAATTTTGGCCCTCGGTTGTACAATGCTTTAACTAAATTACACCCAGAACTTCTAACATGTAATCCACTAACATATAACAAGAAAATTAGAAACGTGTTAATATCTTCAATTTGATTAAATAAATTTATAGCCTATGTGTATGAATTAATCAACCTATATTATATTTGTATTCTATAATTTTGAAATATATATATATATATATATATATATATATATATATTGTCCTACTTTTGACGTGCGATATTATTCTTCTCTAGTGTTAATATTATATTATATAATTCCATTGTCGCTGTAATTTAAATTTTAGTTCCTATTTTATTTTACTTGTTTAATTTCATTATTTTTTTTCTATATTTCTCTTATATCAATATTGTATTATATAATTTCTGTAACTGTAATTTTAATTTTATTTCCTATTTTATTTTATTTTATATTCTCTTATAGGCCTATTAATATTATACCTGAACTGCGACCGAACACGAGCGCTGCTCATTCGGTCTCAAATTTTGTTAATACTACTGTATCTCCTTTTTTATATTGATTGTATTATTTTATTTTTATTTGTCTTGTTTGTTGTAATTATATTCTTTATTCTGTATATTTAAATTTCAATTTAATACGATTCGCGGATTTTTAGCTTTCCTTATAGTTACATATGTAAGAACGGAATATGTAATTACATACAATCCGGGCCCTAGTCATAACAATATAAAAAAGTGTTTTGATTAATCTAACCATCTTTGCCACATTTGTGTACTTTCGTATGAGCGAAGAAAAATGTTTAAAACTTCATCTGTTATTAGCACCTGAAATAATGAAGGGAAACATCACATTTCGAAGACCAATCAGCACAGAAGCGCGATTAGTACTGTTAAAATTAACTTTTCATCATCCATTTTAAGAACAATCTGTCTGGACAAAGCACCAGCACATGTTGAGTGGGAAAGTACTGAGAACAGCCAACACACTTTTCTCCGAAGACCAGCGAAGACATACGAATGCTGACGATCGTCATCGAAAATTCCGCTAGGGTCGTGTCGCGAGAACCCTGTCCGTCAGGACCGGCAGCCGGTTGCTTCCGTTCGGACAAGTGAGCGTTTGCCGTTTAAAATACATGCATACGTCTCTCGCAGAATATTTCCGGTTCGTTCCGTTCCGGTCGGTTCGTGCCAGTGAGCATCAACCTTTACCCGATCACCGGCTAGCGTCACACGTAAGGGACGGGCCTAGGGTTGGCTGCTCGAAACCTGGGTACGCAGTAAACCTTAGTGTAGTCAGCCGGTGTGGGTTTGGGATTGCGCCTAGCTTGAGGGTTAGCACAATAAATCGTAACAGATCGCAGTGCTGGGCCATAGTGCCCCCCTCCCGTAAAATTCTAATTTAGGAATTGGTTCCTCCGGTATAACACGTGACTGTGTCGTGTGCTGCTTTAGAATTAATTGACAGGTCCATCACACAAGTCTGAAACCGTTGCCTTTGCATTCTTCTTGTAATTTTGAGAATATAATTGGCAAACATTTTGCTCGCTTGGAAGAATAGTTTGCATGTTGAAGGGGAAAGCAGAAAATGGACTAACTTAATAGCTACGATAGGAGGGGGTGAGTATCATTACAGAAAAACAACAGGATATGAACGTCGAAAAAATGTTAAGAGCCTCAAATGCCGTTGACCTTTTATAGCTCGAGGTCGACTGCAGAAAAAATAGTGTATAAATTTCCCCTGGATTGAGCGCCAGAATGTTACGTGATGCGCAGTATGGACAGATAACATAGACTAGAAAGACGTCATGGTTAGTGCGTTAGTATACAGCTGACTTCCATTCATTGTAGTTCTGTTTAGTTCGTGGCAATGCAGTACACATTATAACAACGAATCTTCAATTATGATACATATGTTACGAATAAGTCGTTGTCTAGTGCTATATTTCCAGCAGTCGACAATTCCAGTACTTACGGTAGATTAAGGTAAGCCAATAAACCATATCTGTAAACTAATGGATATGATGCGAAATTTTACAGCCGAAAGCTGTCGCTCGTAATCACCACTAACTGGCTGTTACTTGCCCTTGTTATTTTTCGAACGGCGTCGAACCAAGCGAAACTTGTTTACAGGCGTACACCCGTTACAGTGCAATTTGTAATACCGGCAGCCATATTTATACTTTCTTAATTATCATGCTCTTGCTTCTTAAAAATCATGTCTTGTTATCCTCGTATTACTTCTTATTATGTTGATATCGTAATACTTGTACATTGCTACAATGTACAGTATGATATGATATGATATGATATGATATGATATGATATGATATGATGTGATGTGATATATGATATGATATATGAATGATATGATGTGATATGATATGATATATGATATGATATGATATGATATGATATGATATGATATGATATGATATGATATGATATGATATGATATGATATGATATGATATAGGAATGACATGATATGATATGATATGATATGATATGATATGATATGATATGATATGATATGATATGATATGATATGATATGATATGATATGATATGATATGATATATTTGATGTCAATATTTACATCCATGTAATGTGGACCTCACAATTTTCAATGTACAGTATGTCTAATCATTCGTTGTTTAGTCATTTATCTATGAAATGAAGACACACACGAATTTTAAATGATTTAAGGTTTTCTTTTTGACATTTTACACCTTTAATTTACATCAATATTCGTTCTGAGCTGTATATTGAGAAATAAACATTTCAGAAAGTAGCTTTTCTATTTAAAATTTCAACTTCTTTTTTCAGAATTAAAGTAGGGAATAGAAAACATACAAAACATACAGAGCAAATAAATCAATCTAAAATTTGAAGTACATATCAGTTAATTTTCGTTGTTACTATATTCATGTAAGAGCTACACTGTCATTGTCGTAGGATCTTTTAGTAGAAGTATATGATTGTTTAGTAGTTTGTGCACTAATTTTATTTTTAATCATGTTAAATAACTATTTTTGAAATTACACATTTGAACCTACAGTATATAAACGTAAAGATGAGAGTTAGCAGTCAAACACAATTCATTATGTGAAAATTATTTTTGTGCTTGCCCTAGGCATAAATCTTACTTAAGTAAAATATACTTACCTCCTTTATAGGACATTTCATAGGAAAACCTAAGGCATCTCGTAAAGGGGGCCACACTGTAGTGTCATTTGCAAAGAATTCACAACAGTTAGTGGGTGGTATGTTCAAGGGACCTCCGCCCACGTTCTGGTCGCCAGCTACAGAACACTGTAATAAAGAAGTCCAACAATTGCATAGAAACTCATACAACTACTGTACCTTAGCTCAATACAATGGTATATACTGTGTCATGTCATTTCAGTAGAAATCATGAACCAAATGATAGATGTGAAGAAACAAATGCAAGAGAAGTATCGCCTGCCAGCCGGGTAAACTATCCAACGTATTTCGTATTTTCGGTAATTTATACGTCCTCTGCTTTCTCTCTCGGTATGATATCAACTTTCTGCAGGTGAAAATGTTATGAAAAAAACTTATTTTTACGGGGTTATTTAACGACGCTGTATCAACTAAAACTATGTGGTTTTTTCTCAACCTATGCCACGCATACCACTAGTGAAACGTGAGCCGCTGTTGGATGTACTTGAATAAAAATATAAAAATGTATAGCTGTTTTCAAAAAAGTTACAAACAAAGAAAAGGTAAGTAAACTGATTTCAATTTGTGTTTGAAAATTTGGCCAATTGTACCAAACCTTGTTAATGTTAATGCAATGGCATCCCATGAAAACATAGAGCTTAGCACTAAATAAACTCAGATTAACAAGAGATTATATTTTAACTAGACCATACTTTTTATATCCGGGATTTGAAAACATTGCGCAATCCGCAGTTATTGTTAAGTATCTGCCTTGGACTGGCAGCTTCTTTTTAAACTGCGTGACATTCCGTCTTGTGATTATCTTATTTAAACGTATTATTTTAGGAAATTGAACGTGGATACGTAGGTAACGATTGAGTCCTTAAAAAGGACTAAGCTAGACAAGCGTGTAAGTGTAGAGGGTAATTTTATTTTTCTTATTCAGATGTCAATCCTTCAACTTCTAACCGACCAACATCGGACACTGTTGTAGCAGAATGCAAGAAAAAGCCCCGTAAAGCACAACGCAAGTAAAACCAATACTAGTTATTTATCATACGGATTCACTTTTATGGGATTTGTTATGAAACTTCGTCAAATCATTCGATGAAACCTTGTTTTCTTAAACGTCATTTTAGAATCAAGCACGGAGACTTAAAGACACGCCCTTGGAATATTTCCACATAAAACTCTCTGATTTGTCGACAAGGAAACTTCAAATAACACCATTCACAGGACTTAGAATGAGGCGTCTTACGAAAAACCCCACACATTCGAGTAGTCATTGTCATTAACCCTTAGGAGACATTATAGTGGCTAGCTAGGATTATGGTCATGATGTGGTAGAACATTTTGTAGCATTTCCGGGGTGACTTTAGTACAGGCTTCAATGATACGGTTCTTTAAATGTTCCACATTCTCAATTTTCTCTTCATCCTACCAAGCTCTTTATGTAACCCCAAAAGAAAAAATCAAGGGGTGTTAAATCTGGAGACCTGGCCGGCCATTTTACTGGTCCACGTCGACCAATCCAATGTCCAGGGAACTGTTCATCCAGTTTGCTGCTACATTTCTGTGGCTTAATCTACAAGAGTGAAGAATGATCTCAACTCTTTCCTCTTTCTATAATGCCATCACGAAAATCAAGAAATTTGTTATAGGAAAGCTTGAAATAATCACAACAATGCATTGAAACTGTCACAGGTTAACCAAACAGTAAAGCAGGAAAAGTTAATTACCAGAATTGCATAAAAACACCTTTTCCAAAACCTCCTTAGTACCGTACCATGTTACAAAATATCTGTAGATGCAGTAACTAATGTCTGTGTCATTATTACAGTTATCTTTAAATAACTTGAAAACGATTAGAGATATCTCAAAACGGATTGACCATTGTTTTTCGCAGAAAATTTCAAATGATTTTGAGTACCTACATGACCCCCATTCCATTTAAAATTTCAAAGTTGCATTCAAAATGGCGGCTCTTGATTTAGGGTCAAATCCACATTCAAAGGGTGAACTTTTTCTGAGGGTTAAAATCGAATGTGTCACTGGTAGAGGATTGGGTCTTACAAATACTGATAACACCTATAGTAATCGAAAATCAAGCATATGGAAGATATTTATATGGTTCCACACTTTTGATTCATCCTGTATTATTCGCTGACGATCTTAAAATTTTTTGAAAATCAAAAGTAATGCTGACTGTTAATTTCTTCAGGATGACATTAATTCAATTACGAATTGGTCAGTTGAATAACGAGATTATGATTAATGAATCCAAAACTTACGTAATATCATATTCAAGGAAAACATCTACACTAAAATATAACTATCATCTAAAAAATGCATTAATTAACAGAAAAAAATGTATTAGAGACCTCAATGTATTAATTGACAATAAATTGTATTTTCGCAACAACATTGATTATAGTTATAACCATGCAATAAAATGTTAGGAATAATTCGGTTAATTACTTATTCTTTTTCAACACCTGACTCTTTTTAATACTATACTATACATTAGTGAGATTGAAACTCGAATATGCGTCTGTAGTTTGGAACTCTGTTAGAAGTACTGATTCGGCAAAACTGCTAACATATTCAAAGGAAATTTATATCATTATGTTCGTACAGATTTCTGACTAATAACTCCGGGTATAACTATGATAAAAAATGCGAGCACTTTAAATGTCGAAGCTTGTATGCTAGACGACATGATATCGATTACATATTCTTATGTAAGGTCCTTAAAGGTGACATTAATTGCCATTTTTTTTTTCTTAAACAGTGTCAGCCATCGTATTCCTATAAAGGACATGAGATATCACAAACTCTTCTTATTAGAAATTCTAATTATTTCTCGCCGGTCTCCATATGTATTAAAATGCTAACATAGATGTAGGCGATTTCGATCCATTCAATGCATAGAAGTATTAGAACATGGCAATATCTTTACCAATATCATTTGCATAATCTTTCTACGCACATTGGTAATAAGGTGGGTGCTCCTGTAATGGCCATGTTCCTGATATGGCCACCCCCCTATTGTGAGTTAGTTAACCAAAAAGCCACTAAATTGCAGCAGCATCCAGTAAAAGGGCATCCTGGTATGTCACTTGATCGTTTTCCATCCAGTCAGGTTGAGCAATATGGCGTCAGTTGCCTGTTTTGCGGTTTTCATGTGACCTCTTCTTATTTTCCTCTGGTAAGTCTCCTTTGTTTAATGCGTGTTTTTCAAAGACTTGTTTCATGAAAACCATCGTACTCCATTCAGTTTTTAATGTTGTGTTGATTGGTGTTGTAGTTGATGGCGTATCTTTTACGAGTTGTTCATAATCAAACGATTTTCGTGAAAGCTTACCTACTCCTGATATGGCCATATCAAATGTATCATGGCCATATCAAGTTCATTTCACTTTTATTTTTTCACCTGACAAATTTACATGCCTTATAGCTGGGATTACGCAAAAATTTTGTATTTTAAGAAAAACAACTTAATTTTTAATGGAAAAACCTGTTTTGACTGCACTTTTGAATTATAAAAAAGATTATTAAGTGTCATTTTTATTCATTTTACACCAAAATTATTTAATTTTAACACAACTGCGCTATCAAACTGAAAACAATCACGATTTGTACAACATGGAACAAGGGTGGCCATAGCATGTGCACATGTTCCTGATATGGCCACTAGGCAGACTTTTGGAATTTGGGACTTTTTGGACAATTAAAGCTATTTTTATGGGGAAAGGAAATTTTTTAAGAAAGTCCATTAGACTGAGAACGGGTAAGAAAAGAGTGCTTTACATTTTTTTTTCAAAATGGCGCCTAGAAAAATTCTCAAACTTTAGCATGGCCATATCAGGGACACCTACCTTACTTTTGTAACAACCAACTCCTTTCCATAAAATATAATAGTATTAATTCTTTTAAATTAATCATTGTAGTCTATACTCTTCATTTTGTTGTTATCTCAATTATTTAATTTGTACCACAGATGTTCATTTTATTGTATTAATTGTATCACTGTGCTGGACTTTTATTGGCCTATGGCTGTTGCCCAGCACATAAATGAAAATAAATAAATAAATAAATAAATAAATAAATAAATAAAAAATAATAAATAAATAAATAAATTTTTCAATAATAGAACAATTAAATGATAATGAATAATAATAATAATAATAATAATAATAATAATAATAATAGTAATAATAATAATAATAATAGTAATAATAATAATAATAATAATAATAATAATAATAAGCATACATTCGTCGTATACCAAATGATTAAGAGAAATAATTAAACTTTTCCAAATGTACTTACAATTGCGTCTTGTGGGAAGTCTTGCATAAGGTCAATTGTACCTTTGATCATGGATAGTGTCTTATTGACTCTGACAACTTTCATGTTACTCATTTTGATCATAGTTTCATCGGTCCTCATCTCATCTAGCCTCGTTGGTATTAGGTAATAATTACACTGAAAGAGAACAGAAAAATTTACAATTCTTTAACATAATTTTATATTGTTTCAACAACTCAAAATATGAAATATTTTTCCTAACTTCCCAGACAATAGGCTACCAGTGACGTATTTAGGAACATGTTATATAGGTGTGTTTCATAATAATAAGTATAAACTGCTGAGGTGAATAAGGACAAGAAGCATGGCAAAAAGTTCGAATAAACATACGTCCGGAAACCGGCCGTTTCCGAAATCTATGGGATTTTATTATGTACGTCAGTACAGGTTATGTTGGTTACCGTAAGTGATATACATTGAAGGAAGAGAGTATTTAACATGTGCTCAATATATATATATATATATATATATATATATATATATATGTATAATCTTATAGGAGATAAAGCGCACGAATGTACATGAAGATAGTGTAAATAGTTTAACCCTTTTCCTTGCTGTATTCACTTAGTCTTTTTGCGCTTTAAGCACTTATAATGGTACCCATCACATAGTTCCCCACATAGTTCACACACACAACTTTCACTTGGATTATGGAAATATTTTTTTTGCAGAATTTGTGGTGGCAGCCATGTTCTGCTAGTCGAGTGATCGCGCATCTTAATTCCTGATTTGATTCTGTCCAGTTTCTATTAACCATGGCATCCGTTGCATAAAACTATTCCCAGATCTCGTCTCATCTTGTTCGTAGCAGTTCTTGGTCTTGGGGTGTAGATGGTAGTTGCATAGTTACTCGGATGTCCTCAACAAGGAAGGTCTCCTTCATTAACCCGTTAGCTAGGAGGGAAGGTGTCCATTTTGAGATTCCTAGCGTTCTCTTGAGATATCTTGCCTGTGTACTTTCTACTGCTTTTAGATCTGCTACCTTGAGGTGTTCCTAGATTAGATCTAACCAGTGGCGGCTCGTGAACTTGTGGATTGGGAGAGCTGCAGTAGATTTTGGTACATACAAATTTCACTTCTTGATATCATTAATAATAAGTATAGGAGAAAAATAAATGCACTACATATCGAAAAACCAAAACTGCCTGACTTAGTTGGGAGATGTCTGTGGCATCATTTGCCAATCCTAGTCTATGCAGTATCACCACCGAAGAGGAAACAAGGAAAACAAAATCCTGAATTTTTTTGTTCATATCCATGTAACCACAAATGCTTAGCGTAAATTTCATTGTTGTTTCTTCCTTACATAAATGCACTATTTCGGCAGAGTGAAGCTTGAGTAAGATTTAAGTCGGGTAACGGACGACCCTTTAATTTCATTTCATTACATCAATCTTCTCTGAAAAGGAAAGTTGAGAAAAATAAAATTAATATTCTGTAATTCACACACACTCATGCTTGCACATTTGCACTGGTTAAGTTACGATACTAAGACGTCACACCAAAGCAACACTCAGATATACTGATGGTCAACAATATTCTAAAACTGGAAAAGAAGTCTCTTTCATATTTTACGTGCTATATCAAAAGTATTATACTCGTGCAATCATTTTGAGTTAAGGCAAATATTAGGTTCTGCTGGAGGCTGGATATATACGTAATAATAAGACAAAAGAGAATATTAATTTCGTTATATTAACTCGATAAGATTCTACAAGAATAAGTATGTGAAGAGAAAATAAAAATGTTGTCATTAAGTTTCAAGCGAATAGAGAATCCATTTGACGCAGCATTACAATAGCGGTGTGGGAGGAGAGGAAAGATCTTCCCTTGTCGCCTGGCTCTGAAAGCCACTGCAGCGAAATATGGGTTTTAAACAGCGGCCGTTTCCCTCTACTTCCCTTCACCTCTCTACGCCCTGACCATGCAAGAGACACTCTCTATGAGCTGTCTCACCCTACAGATCCCAGGACGACTTTGAATGCAGCGTCAATTCCAATACAGTCGACGCGCAAAAAGATTATGCATAAGGTAATAGTACATTTTCCCGGCCAGATGAAATATAAAGCAATTTACCAATGAAAGCTGTAACAATTCTTCTACAAGTTAAAATAAATATTATTTTAATTTTCCTGTTAAAGCAGAGAGTGCTGCAGCTCCGCAGCTCTTATGGACGAGCCGCCCCTGGATCTAACCCATATGTGATTACCGGCAGTACTTTTGCTTTGAACAGCTTCATACTGTCGTCAACGAGAGTCTTGTGGGGGCTGTAATTTCGTAGCTTCAATATGACCACTGTTCATGATAAGGCAGGCAATAGAGCGTTTCCTCATAGACAATCGTACACCATACTTAATCAGAGTTTTAAAAATGTCCTATAAACTTGTATTTTGCATCGAACATCATGATTTGGGTATGAGGAAAGCATCTGATAATTGATCCATAAATTATAAATAGTGATCACAAACGACTCAGAGTGACAATTTTCAAGTCACCTCGCCGCTGTTTTGAATAGGATTCTTCTAACTTTGTGGATAGTAAGACTAACTCGACGAAACAAGGATCCGTCACAACGACCAGAAACAAAATAACAATGAAAAGTGCGTGGAAAAACTCTGGTTCTCCCCGTATAAAGACTTTTCGCATTCAAATAACAGCAGCAAAGGTCATGGCTTCATAGGGACAAGGGTGAAATAATAAAATTATGACATTACTTAGAACAAGCTAGGAACGTATTATTCTTCATTATTAACAACAAGAATTGTGAAGAAACGTTGTGGTAAAATGTTTAAAGCTGTGCTGTTCTTGCAAGACAATACACCCGAAAAAAAATTCCCTGATCGCGTTGCAGAAAATTGATTAATCAGACTTTCAATTGTTTGACCATTTCCCATATTCGTCATTATTAGATTTGCTATCGATATGGACAAAAATCACGATCCTGCTCGCAATAGTTACCGAATGAGAGATTGTTAAAAGTTTGGGGAAAACATTTCTTTTTCTAAAAAAAAAACTATGAACTTTCCACCACTGTGATGATATAGATTTTTGTTATATACAATAGGAATTATTCACTCTGGAAGTCTGCAAATCCACTTCCACCCTGTGTGTGTGTGTGTGTATGTATGTATGTATGTATGTATGTATGTATGTATGTATGTATGTATGTATGTATGTATGTATGTATGTATGTATGTATATACACACACCCATATATATATATGTCATAGTGTTCTGCCAAATGGCAGGTTTTTCTCTGCAAACCCAGCATTCTCCAATCTTTTCTATTTTCTGCCCTCCTTTTGTCTCCGCATAAGACCCATATATTTTAATGTTGTCTATCATCTGATATCCTCTTCCGCCCAGAACTCTTCTCCCGTTCACCATTTCTTCCATTGCATCATTCAGTAGGCAGTTTTTTTCTAAACTAGTGACCCAAACGATTCCTTTTTTTTTTTTTTCTGATCAGTTTCAACGTCATTCTTTCTCCACTCACTCTTTCTAGCATAGCTTCATTTCTTATTCTGTCTACATGGACAGTACGGCGAAGTGAAGACAAGCGACTAGAAACATTTGAAATGTGTATATGGAAAAGAAAGAAGCCTGTGAAGTGGAGAGACAGAATAAGAAATGAAGCCGTGTTGGAAAGAGTGGATGAAGAAAGAATCATGCTGAAACTGATCAGGAAGAGAAAAAGGAATTGACTGGGTCACTGGCTGAGAAGAAACTGCCTACTGAAGGATGCACTGGAAGGATTGGTGAACAGGAGGAAATTTCGGGGCAGAAGAAGACAACAGATGATAGACCACATTAAGACATGTGGATCGTATGCGGAGACTAAAAGTCCGTAAATATGAAAGATTGGAAAATGCTGGGTTTACAGTGAAAGACCTGCGCTTGGACAGAAAGCTATGAATGAATGAATGAATGCGTTTCCTAAAGGATCCCGGAACGGGTGCTCTTACTCGGTGCGAGAATCTGTGTCGAACAAATTTAAATCATAATATAATTCGTAACGTGATGCGAAACACTTGAATAATGCTTAATGAAGAACTAGTGTTAATATCGTAACTTCAGTTTTATTTTACTGTAGTAACTAGGTTCTTAACAATATCACATACCAAACCACCTTCCGATATTCCGAGTATGCAAGCCATTACACTTATGAAAGCAACTGCAGTGAAGAGCTTCATGGGAGCCATGGTGACAGAACTAGAACACTTGGCGCACTGTTAGGGCGGGTCAAGCGGGTCCACGACGCCATTTATTGTTTCATTGTACTTGGGGGGGTGGAAAGAGTGGGGCCTTCGCGATAAGTTGGCCCTGAAAAAAGGCTACGCGATGTTACTAAGCCAAGTAAAAAAACATTCACTCACCTGTTGGTGATATTTATTAGTAACTCTAACAATGCACACTCTTGCGCATTTTTCTTTAATTATTATTAATGTTTCCTTGTACTTGGGAGGTAAAAGAGTGAGGCCTTCGCGATAAGTTGGCCCTGAAAAAAGGCTACGGCGATATTACTAAGCGAAGTAAAAAAAAAAATTCACCTGTTCTCCCGTAAGTTGCATTTTATCAGCAATGTCGGTTTTTTCGACGTCATTGTCATTAGAGTCCTGCAAAACCAAGGCCCTACCTACACCAGTAGCTGCGCAGACCATACGGTACAGGCCAAATAGAACATTGCGCACGACGCCATTGCTGTGGCAGCTCAAGCTAGCAGACTAATAAGTTTCTAGCTACAAATATCACAAATATAAGTATCCGGACCCTTAATAATACATAAAAATATAATAAACTGTGAAATTACTGTTTATCCTTACTGTAATGAAATAATAAGTACACAGTACGATTTATAAAACCAATATAACTGGATTGCATTGCGTCAATAAAGTTTCATACGAAGGTCTGCCTACTGCACTTGAAGAAATGAAGTACCTGCAGTATATGCTCTATAATTAGTTAATTCTCTTCTCTCGTACGCTACTCTTCTCTAGTAGCACACACCGGTTTGATCTTGTTTTAGTCCATCTGAAACATAATTTCTTCAGTAATTTTCCTATACTGGTGCAGCGATGGGGAAAAGTAGCACAGTGTGTTCCCTTCCCCACAATCATAGTTGAACCCTTCCACTGCTAGCTAGCAGACTACTCATCCTATATCTGTTTCCGTCCAAATCCGCGACCACTCTGTCACAAGCCTGCGAGTATCAGTGGAGGAAAAAAGATACATTTACAAAGACGAATGGGAATATAAGTACTTTTGTTCCCTCAAAATAACAAAGCATTGTGTTTGTCGTGCAACAAGGATGTATTCTGCTGAATCTGCTCCTTGCTTACTGTGTTCCGGCATTATAAATTCCTCCATGAACAGTATAACGATTTGAATGATGTCATGTGCGTCAGGAATCACACCGACAGCTGAATTGCGGCGAGAGGTGACAGACCAGTAGTGAGTGATTTCATAATCAAGAGTGCACGGTGTATCACAGTAGCAATGCCCAAGAAAATCGAGCCTTTTTGGGGGGGGGGGAGAGGCCCATAACAACCCTTTCCGATGCCAAGTATAGTTACGTGAAAATCATAGGAGCCTGCGAAAAACGTGATTTCGTTATTTCCACGAAAGGCATCTTGTGTGTACCTAATAAGACTGCCAAAGCTCGAATGGGATTAATTCCAGAGTGGAAAAAGCAAGCAAATCCACCTCCGTCAAAAGTCGCCGCGCCCCACGAAATGATAAAAATAGAAATGCAGACCTAATCCTTTTCTTTCCTTACACCAAAAGGACGAAAACCTTGACAAAAGGCACGTGCCACAAGATATCGTCTTTTTAAGAAGAAGGTAGTATTGTTGTGTCCGACAGGACAACAATGACCAACGATCATTTTAAGATTGATTTGATCACGGGATATGGTTAGGAAATATTCATTATATTGATTTATTGAACCGAATGATATTTTTACTTGCTAGCTACGAACACCACTTGTAATCTTTCATAACCGCAATAACAGACCGGACGTATGTCATCTGAGACGCTTAGATAGTGCTTGCCATATAGCTTCCCAGCTCTTGCGTTTATTTTCCTATGCCAGCGTTTTTGCGTGTGAACAGCGTATGGAAAAGTACTTGTTCCTCCACGTGAATCTATATCAGCAAACGACTATAGCGTGTATTTCGAACCCCACGCGAAGGAGGCTTAATGGAAACCTCGTTTATTGCAGGCTTATTTTATTTTCACTTAACTGTACTTGGCATCGGAAAGGGTTGTTATGTACCCCTTCCAAAAAGGCTCGACTTACTTGGGAATTTCTGCTATGAGTCGTCGTGCATTCT
The DNA here is from genome assembly GCF_040183065.1 of Periplaneta americana. Classification (NCBI taxonomy): domain Eukaryota; kingdom Metazoa; phylum Arthropoda; class Insecta; order Blattodea; family Blattidae; genus Periplaneta; species Periplaneta americana. The sequence continues at coordinate 132,441,731 of NC_091122.1, read as the reverse complement.
GACTATGAGATCACTCACTAGTGGTTTGTCATCTCGCGCCACAGTTCAGCTGTCGTGTGACTCCTGACGCATATGATGTCATTCAAATTCGTTATCAGAGATCGGAACAACCCTGCATAGTGAGAAGAATTTGGCAGGTAAATATTTGAATTTTTATTTATATCGTAGTGAAATTCTAGTTGAAGCAAGTAAAGCGATAGGGTTTGAAGTACATCTCGAAAAGACTAAGTATATGGTTATATCTCGTGACCAGAATATTGTACGAAATGGAAATATAAAAATTGGAGATTTATCCTTCGAAGAGGTGGAAAAATTCAAATATCTTGGAGCAACAGTAACAAATATAAATGACACTCGGGAAGAAATTAAACACAGAATAAATATGGGAAATGCGTGTTATTATTCGGTTGAGAAACTTTTGTCATCTAGTCTTCGGTCAAAAAATCTGAAAGTTGGAATATATGAAACTGTTATATTACCGGTTGTTCTGTATGGTTGTGAAACGTGGATTCTCACTTTGAGAGAGGAACAGAGATTAAGGGTGTTTGAGAACAAGATTCTTAGAAAAATATTTGGGGCTAAGAGGGATGAAGTTACAGGAGAATGGAGAAAGTTACACAACGCAGAGCTGCACGCATTGTATACTTCACCTGACATAATTAGGAACATAAAATCCAGACGTTTGAGATGGGCAGGACATGTAGCACGTATGAGCGAATCCAGAAATGCATATAGAGTGTTAGTTGGTAGTCCGGAGGGAAAAAGACCTTTGGGGAGGCCGAGACGTAGATGGGAAGATAACATTGAAATGGATTTGAGGGAGGTGGGTTATGATGGTAGAGACTGGATTAATCTTGCTCAGGATAGGGACCAGAGGCGGGCTTATGTGAGGGAGGCAATGAACCTCCGGGTTCCTTAAAAGCCTGTAAGTTTAGTTGTAGTTATCGTAGTGACATTGTTATAGTAGTATTCCTGATATTACAGTATCGTGACGGTTTTGTATAGTCGTTTTGCAGACTAAACGCTAATTTGTGTACTTCTTTTTAAATAGGGCCATCCCGAAATAAGAAATTGGAAGAATTAAAACATTCATTAAAAACCAAAGACGAGCCAGAGTCAGTTTGTTTAGCAACAAACATACTTCGCGTTAGTTATCTTCTCTCGAAACATATAGCGGAAAAATGTAGGTGTTTCTCGGAAGGGGAATTTATTAAAGAATGTTTGCTCATCCTCTCCAAGTATGTCTGTCCAGAAACGCTAGAATCATTCAAATCAATACGCAGTGGCGTAGCATGAAATTTTGAGCAGCGGAAGCTAATTCAAGTCTTAAAATAAATAGTAGTCAATGTCAAGTCAGCAGTCGAAGATTGGTTGGAACCTCGTAACACCAATAAGGCATGACCTCAAATGGTACGTACCGTAGTAAAATATGATTTCACGGTTTACACATATCTGTAACAAATAGACACGTATACGTATAACATTAGCTCACTCCCTGTCATACTTAGAGAAATCACAATATTAACGGTCAATAGATACAGTATTCATATCATTACGTAAGTATGAGTCTGTCTTTTGATTGTGTCCTTCATTCACAGCAAGGTAGTCGGTCATTTGTTTTTTAGATCACACTTTTGTTCGTAAGTCAGTCTTGATAATAGAATTGTCCTAAAAATTCAAGTAAACTGGTGTCAGGAACTGTTATTTCACTCATTATTTATTATATCAGCCACAATGCACACTAACACTTCAACTGAACACAACTGACGAAAAGGGATAACTCGGAAACTACTTATTTTCAATGTCAAAGCTAGCTTCTTGCGAGCCTTGCGACCAGGGTAGTTTATTTAGAAAGGGATGGAAAATCTGCGGGGTGGGTTACACAGAAGAATGAGTGTAAGAAACCAGTCTTCTTGGAAGCTGGTGTGTGTAGGCTTCTTGTTTACTGCTGCATCACAAATCATCCTGAGCTGCCGCATCACAATATTTAACGCGTAAATATAAATCCTATTAAAATTAATACATAATTTTATCCATAAACTCAGGTTTATTATGAAATTATTATTACCTGGGGAAGCTGAGATTTTTAGCTTACATTGACTCTACGCCACTGTCAATACGTCTCTCTCGTAGAACTCTAACAGACAGGTTTACCGAAATGGCTAATGATGTCGAAGATCAGTTAAAATTAAAATAGTTGGAGTGGTATTCCATGCCCATTGATGAGAGTACTGACATCAAAGATACAGCTCAATTAGCCATATTTATACGGGGTGTAGATTCTGACATGAATATATTTGAAGAGTTTCTTGATTTTGTTCTTTTGGTATACACCACAAAGGGGAAAGACATCTTCGAGGCTATGCTGTAAATTGTGACAAAATACGAATTACCTTGGGGAAAATTGTTCTGTGTTGCTACAGATGGCGTCCCCGCAATTACAGGAGGGCGGATAGCTTCACTGGTATATTGAGACAATTTCTAGTGGAAATTCACTGTTTAATCCACCGGGAGGCATTGTATGCTAAAGCTGCATCTCTCAATCATGTAATGCAGATAGTAGAGAGATCAGTTAATGCAATTAAAGGGTCGTCACTCCGTCATCGCCGATTTCAGGCATATTTAGACGAAATTGGATCTGAATTCACACATGTGTCCTACTATTATCAGGTGCGATGGTTAAGTACAGGAGCAATGTTAGGCGTTTCTTCGCCTTAAGGGACGAAATAGATGCATTTTTTAAATCGGAAGGAATGGGAATACCCGAACTCACAAATGAAGAATGAATGAGCGATCTCACTTTTCTTACACATTTAACAACGCATTTAGATAATTTAAACACTGCATTACAGGGACCTAACCATACAATAATAGATCTAATAGATTCTGTCAAATCTTTCATGATAAAACTTAATTTGTTTTCACAAAAAATTCAAACGTATAATTTTTTGCACTTCCCTAAGTTAAACAAAATTATTGCTGCTCTGGAAATAGTTGCAAAATACAAAGACATCTAAGCATTCTATACAGAAATTTCGAAGATCGATTTCCTGATATGAAATCTACGGATTTCGAATGCCGACTGTTGAATGACATTTTTTCTGTTCAAGCAATTGAGGCACCTGCATCGTTGCAAATAAAAATAACGGACTGGCAGATCAACACAGCTATAAGGTGTTCTCAGAATGTCGGTTCCGAATTCTTTAAAGCATTATCCGAAAAAAAATTCCCTAACTTCACAATTTTGCTGGTTGAATGTTAGCTCTTTATGGATCTACTTATGTCCGTTTTCTAAACTGAACTTTGTGAAATCAAAGAGGAGACCAAGAATATCAGTTTACAGCTTACACCTGTGTTACGATTAAGTTAAAAAACTTCACTCTTGACATAGACAAATTAGTGTCAAAAGAAGCTTACACATGTACAGTACTGGCAAAAAAAACCGGACCGACCCTTGGAGCTGATTTCAGAGCCTTGTTCACTCCAGAGCACGATAGACTGGTAACTAACACTTTCGTGGTTCGAATCCTGCCTGGGAAGGAAACTTTTTTTTTGTTCCTTATTCAAATTTATTCCCAATACTTTTCGATTGCAGCGATATTTTACTACTTAATGAACTTATTATTCCCACTGAAATGAATTTTACCAGCTTATTTTCTAATGGCTTTGGAAATGGGCTACGTCAGCAGTTGAAACTACAACAGTTTCAATAGATTACTCGCTATCTTGTGAATGCGGGCGTGGCATGCGCAGTGGCTCATTTCGGGGACTTCCATTATTCCGTCGGTCCGGTTTTTTTTTTTTTGCCACTACTGTACATAAACATCTGAATACTGGTGAATGTAGAAATGTAGAGCCATATTGTTGTTTCTTTTGTAACATTATTTATATGTTTGTTAATTATTCGTGCTATTAGTTCATCTATTGCATTCTGTTTACTTTGTTCATTACTCTTTCGATCTGTTTACCCAATGAAGTAACACAATTATTATTTTCGTTCTATTTATGTAAGAACATTCTAATTACTGAAATGTAAACGCTAGTTTCGTTCTATAACATTTATCAGCATTCTATTAATTTAGGCCCATATCACATATGTAACAGATAGGTCATCGCTATGTTAAATTCGTTTGCACTTTGAAGAGAACAACCGCTAGGATCGCCACCCGTCCGTCTTAAACGAACAAGAGATGACAGTACAGTCGCTAATGCAATTCAAATGGGAATTATGACGTGACTCCATATGTAACAACTAGATGGCAGCGTAGTAAACGTGACAAAAGTTAACTTCAAAGCTTATAAGGCCGACCTATCTGGGGTAAATATGATCTAGGGTTTAGGTCAGGAGCATAACAACACAACCATTACATCGCGTTTCTACTGGGATACGCCACTGCACAGCTTTGGACTCGCCTTCTAAATAATCAAACCCGGTAACGACGAAATACGCCTGGCCTTGCTGTGGTAGATGTGGCGTGAGTAAGTTGCTGATTACGTTCATTCCACCACTTTTTCCCCATCGCTGTACTAATGTTCCGACCTTTAAAACCTATTTTTAATTTTATCGTCAACTCACTCACAGTTGCGGCACGTTTTTCAGTTACATGAAATTTGTGACGATTCTTCTTCCCGCGGTCTTGTCGAACTCGTCTAAATTTAGTACAGTTTTCTGTCGCTTCCTCTTCTTGTTGGGGGTCTGAAATGCTGGAGATTCACCTGCTTCAATTCGTTTTAATTCAGACTTTATTCTTTGAACAGCTCTTAATGATATGAAGGGCTGCGAGCCATAGTGGGCCAAGAGCCATTTTCATCAAACCGAGAAAAATTCAGGTAAAGTTAAATACATAAAATATTTAACTGAATGCATATTAATAAGTATTTATGAATTTAATGTCTAAAAAAAGGTGCTGATGAAATTATATATGACATAAAAAGGAAAAATATATTTTTTTCCTAATTATAACACCATGAAATTACACGTATTTCAAAGCCCTGGAGTTGGCCCACTATGGCTCTACAGTTATCTTGCCTAAACAAAAATGTGCTAGTGTGCCATCTCCAAAAGCTGTCTCATTGCCTACTTTTCCATTTCTAAATTTTGGAAAAACTGCTTCTAGATCTTTTAGAGAATAACGAAATTTAATTTTCATTGGTTCAGCTGATTCGCACCTCAGCTATTTTAATTTTCATCCATTCAATTCAATTCCATTCAATTTAATTTATTTGGCCATTAGACATACAGTTTTAGGCTTCGTCAGAATACATTGAAAAACATATAAATACATTTTAAAAAACACTAATAAAAGACACAGTAAAATTTAAATAATACAATGAAAACCTGAAGTAATTTGAAACTTTTAGATTAAAGAAAACTAACTAAATTGGAATTAAACTTATTTATTAAAATGCAATTTCATACAAATTTGTGTAGAAAAACTCAGCAACAGAGTGAAAAGGATTATTTAATAACCAATTGTAAAATCTAGTTTTGAAGCTATTGATTGGTAATTTATAATATTTTAATATAATAATATAATTTCATCCCCATAATTAAAAATTTTGTGTTGCTCTTGTGTAATCTACAATATGGAATATTAATTTGTTCACTATTTCTAATTACATGATCATGTATATTGGCCACTAATGAGTAATTGTCGATATTTTGTCGAGTGTAAAATACTAGATCATATATATATATATATATATATATATATATATATATATATATATATATATATATACAAATTTATGATTGTTAAAATATGTGATTATCTGAAACGTGGCCGACAATGTTCCAGATAGTTTGATGTACATAAAATTCGAATGGCTTTCTTTTGTAAAATCAAAACGCTTCCAATTTTGGTTCCATTTCCCCAGAAAATTAGGGCATATCGAATTATCGACTGAAAGAAAGAAAAATAGGCACATCTTAAATAATTTTGAGAAACGGAATGCCTTAATTTCTTTAAGAAACATAAAACTCTTGATAGCTTTGTTCATATGTATTCGATGTGCTTATCCCATGTTAAATTGGAGTCAATAAAAAGTCCTAGAAATTTTGTGTAGTTGAGTCTGTTGTCCTTATTTATTAGATAATTTAGGCTGAAAGTTATGTTGATAGTTTTTTCTTGATTAAGCAAGAAAACATTATATTCAAATCATAAAGCCATCTGTGATAGAGTGTCATTGTTGAGAGCATGTAATTGATTTAGAGCAAAGGAAGAACATAGGAAAGTAGTGTCATCTGCATACATAATTGTTGTTGCTTTAATGAATTCTGGAAGATCATTTATTGCTATTAAGAATAATAGACGACCAACTATTGAGTCTTGTGGACCTCGTTAACGTCTGTAGTGTATTTACACACCAAAAAATTGCATTTTGTAATACTTTCGATATTAAGGAAGTGTGACTGTTCCGTTTTCTTTACAACAAAGGCTTTTTTTCTCCTACTGTGTTGCATTAAACCCACATAATCATCTACAATAAAGAGATTTTTGGCTTTGCATTTATCTGACTCAATAGTGCTGAAGTCCCTGTTATTAGGGAGGAAAGAATGCCCAAATTTTAGAAATTTATGGTCTATTTCTTAAACTGTGAATGATGGACAATGGAGGCTCAAAATGAAGCTATTTACTGGTTTCTATTTTGTCCTCCACACGTTATTTGAATACAGTACACTATTAAGTGGTTTGCTCCAGTATTTACAGTTTTAAGGTGTGACAATAGATGTGATCCCATTTCAGATGCCCACCTCTGAGCAGTGTTATCTCTCCACAAATAGCCTAACATCATGTTCTCAGTTATACACTCCAACGTTTTATATGCAAATTGAAGAATATCGTTTTGCATATTCGGATATTAGTGTCATCGTAAATATAAAAATTAATGTTTACTATAGGTATAGGAGGAGAATGAAGCGTGTGAAGTGGAGATACAGAATAAGAAATGAAGCTGTGTTGGAAAGAGTGGATGAAGAAAGAATGATGCTCAAACTGGTCTGGAAGAGAAAAGGGAATTGACTGGGTCACTGGCGAAGAAGAAACTGCCTACTGAAGGATGCACTAGAAGGAATGGTGAACGGGAGGAAAGTTCAGAGCAGAAGAAGGTATTAGATCATACCTGCACAAACAGCGCTCAACAAGCGCGCGCGCTCCTTCCGAGCCGGAGAGCTGTGTTTACCGCTCGCCGAATCGGAGAGGAAGATACGTCAGAATGACATAGACCTGCTATAGATAGAGGAGAGGGAAACGACCACTCAGCTATCTAGTAGAGTGCAGTGCGTATTCTCAGTAACTGTTTCACGTTGCTTATCTACTGCTGCAGTACGGTATGGAGGAATCTAAAAGACGGAAAAGTAGTGATCAGGCAAATTCTTTCAATGTTGCATGGGAAAATGCTTATTTTTTCATAGCTGCTAGAGTAAATACTCAGTGCTTTATCTGCCACAACATTTTGAAAGGTAGAAAGAAACATAACATAATGCGTCATTACGAGTCCAGACATAAAGATACTAAAGATATTAATCTTCAACAATTTTAATATCTCTCTTCAGGGAAAAGGTCAGGTCAGTGTTGATATGTTGAATAAATTACGGGGTTTCAGTCGTAAACTTACACTTTTCGTAAGTCAGTTTCGGGAAGGTAATATGGCTTACTTTCGAACGATAGAAACTGCTCGTGATGAAGCCATGTTAAACGATTATGTGCAAATATTAATTGAAATTCAAAATGAATTTAATTCTAGGTTCCAAAATCTTGTCTTAAGGTCCACACCTGTGGAGTAACGGTTAGCGCGTCTAGCCGCGAAACCAGGTGCCCCGGGTTCGATTCCCGGGTCAAGTTACCTGGTTGAGGTTTTTCCGGGGTTTTCCCTCAACTCAGTATGAGCAAACGCTGAGTAACTTTCGGTGTTGGACCCCGGACTCATTTCACCGGAATTATCACCTTCTTCTCATTCAGACGCTAAATAACATAAGCTGTTTATAAAGCGTCGTAAAATAACCTACTAAAATTTTGTCTTATTTGGAAAGAAGTTCAAAGTTATCATAATAAATTCTTCAACACCAGTTGAAACAATGCCATATAAGTTACAGGTGGGCCTGGTTGGCGCAATTGGTATATAGCGCTGGCCTTCTATGCCCGAGGTTGCGGGTTCGATTCCGGGCCAGGTCGATTGCATTTAAGTGTGCTCATATAACCTCTGCAGTTGCGAGTGTCGTTAAATAAAACATAACATTTAACGATTTACAGCTCGGACTTCTTGATCTTCAATGTGGCCTAAGGGCTAAAGATCGTTTGAATAATGCTACTAGCCTGGTTGAGTTTTACAAGACTAAACATTAGCAATAATATCCACGACTACACAGGCTGGGCTTGAAAATGATTGCTATGTTTGGCTCAACATTTATATTTGTGAGCAACTGTTTTCTATAATCAACTTTAATAAAGGCTGGCATCGAACATCTGGAACTGATGTTTCATTACGATCAGTGGGCTACTGTTCCTTTCAGCTGCCAACAGCATAAAACCTCGTTTTGATGTACTGATAAATAAAAATAAGAAAATGATATTGTACATTTAAGTAGGTATAAAATTTCTATTATTTCTGTAAAATAAATATTTCTGTATTATTTAATAAGTCCAAGATACTTTTGCAAACACTGAACGGGAATTCATTTCATAAACACTCGTACTAGTACTTCCCTTTTGTGTATATTTTGTACGAGATCACCCCTTGTTCCAGTCCACCCTATACTGAACGCAGCTAATATCTGCATTCCGCTCATGAACTGTGAGCCGGCTCGGAGAGCCAAACCTTGTGCAGGCCTGTATTAGATGATAGACCACATTAAGACATGTAGATCTATCCGGAGACTAAAAGTCCGTAAATATGAAAGATTGGAGAATGCTGGGTTTGCAGTGAAAGACCTGCGCTTGGACAGAAAACTATGAATCAATGAATGTGTTTCACAAAGGATCCCGGAACGGATTATCTTACTCGGTGCGACAAATCTGCGTCAAACCAATTTAAACCATAATAGAATTCGTAACGTGATGCGAACCACTTGAAAATACATAATGAGGAATTAGTGTAAATAACGTAACTTCAGTTTTATTTTAGTAACTAGGTTCTTAACAATATCACATACCAAATCACCTTCCGATATTCCGGGTACGCAAGCCATTACGCTTACGAACGCAACTGCAGTGAAGATCTTGACGAGAGCCATGGTGACAGAACTAGAACACTTGGTGCACTGTTATATGGCGGGTCAGGCGGTTCCACGATGTCACTTAATTGCAGGAAATATCATGCAAGAAGAGCAATTTGGTTTCCGGAAAGGAATATCAACGCTCCAGGCTGTCAAAAAATTATTAAACGTAATAAAGGAAGCTCTACGTCATCACAGGGGGAAACGATACGTAGTTTTTCATAGGCTGTAAAAAGGTCTTCGATCTGCTAGAAAGACAGATATTAGTTACAAAGCTGGAGATCAAGTTTGGTCGGAATTATCTCACTAACATAATAAGGAATATGTTAGAGCAGTCATGCCAACTGATGCCCATATGGGCAAGTGCGTTCTTTAGAGCTCAGAAGAGCCTGAGCGCTTTACAGAGCAAAGGAAAGAGACAGACGAAAGAGGTGGTAAGATATGCCGCTTGGTCGAGCTATATGCAGGGATGGCCAGCACTGATTCAATGGATAATGGGAAGAGTACTTATTAAAAGTGTATCCATGTTAAATTTTATATTTCTCTGAGAAGTATAAGTGCTTTAGAAGAATGTAAGTTTTAATTGTAATGCTCTTTTTTCACAAGTTTGCTGTTTAATTCAAAATGAATATTTTCTCAACTTTTTTTACAGACAAGTAAAATTTTCAGATATGTTTATTTAGTAGCCTTACAGGTACTGAAACAATGTTTTCGTGAATCTAATATATCGTAAATACGTAATATTGTAGATAGTATATTGAGAATTTTGAAAATATGTGCATGGAAAATGTTTGTTAAGGAAATGAATTATAAAAGCATGTACTGTTACATCATAAACAAAAGATATGTGCCCATCTGTTATAAAAAACGTCAGCTCTATAGCTTCAGATTTCGACAAAATAATTTAATATTCTGATGATATGAAGTTGCTTATCAATATCACCTTAAAAGCATAATGCGATAAGAGTTTTGTTATGTAATATTAGTTACAGTTAAAACATATACCTAGGTAACTTTGCTTTGCACTATAATATTGCTTTGATTAGTTTATTGATTACTTTCAATTCCAACTTACTATGTCATACTCAATCTCTTTCTTTGGAATATCACTTTATTTATGAATGATGTGTTTCATTCACTTAGTGCAGTATAGTTGTATTACTATGGAATTTATGTGAATATTCTTCCACAACTCTTTATTATGTTATTAACATTTAAAAAACAAGTACAGTATTAAGAAATTGATGTTAGTACATTTGTTTTACAGACAATAAATAAAATATCAAACAGAAAGAAGCCATATAAAAATAACGACATAGACTTTCACGTTCCATTTGAAGTTTGTGCGCCACTGTTTTCTTAATCCAACAGGCTGCTTATTTATATACATAATTCTTCCTCTTTCTATACCCTAGCGCTTGATGCCCGCGCACGACTTCAAGGTTAGAAAAATGCGCTTGCTTTGACATCACTGTGTTAGAGTATAATGTTGTGAACATAACCGACAACCTAAGGACATCAAGACCTATCATGCAAACAAACGGTGTGTTGCAGGGAGATCCCGTCAGCCCCCTACCATGGATGAATATATAATAGGATGCGATACTTACCGAGTTTCCCGTAACACATACTAGAGACGCTGTTGTAGAAAATGATCTTGCTGCCACCTGTTAGAGGGAGGGGCGTTATTACATCTAGCAGCGCACCAAGTAGCGAAAAGAGTAATTACTCCATGCATTTAGCAGCGCACCTGGTGACGAAAATGTTAAACTGTGCAGAAAGTATTCCCTCCCATCCTCATAGATTTTTTTTATTTTATTTTAGTAGGTTATTTTACGACGCTTTATCAACAGCTTTGGTTATTTAGCGTCTGAGTGATATGAAGGTGATAATGCCGGTGAAATGAGTCCGGGGTCCAACACCGTAAATTACCCAGCACTCATAGATATTCAAAACTAACCCAATTTAAAATAAAACATTTACATTTTTTTATTCCTCACAGCAGCTTCTACTGAAAATTCTTACCGGAGCCAACAGGAAGATAAAAGATACGATCTATTTTACACTACCCAATTAAAATATAACCAGACATAGACAAAAAAAAATAAAGCAAAAGGATAGATAATTGGGATTGTATTCTTCGGGTATTTATTGTACAGCGCAATTGAAAAGTCTGCAAGAACTACTTAGATAGTTCAATTTATTATATTATTATTATTATTATTATTATTATTATTATTATTATTATTATTATTATTATTATTATTTTACAGTACATTCAACAACACTATTTTCACAACGTCCATAAACATCACTGTTTAACATGCACTGCTTATATACACACACGTAATATCACTTTATGTTCACTTATTAGCAAGTTTCTGTCTGCCATCTTCGCTCCTCGTCGAGTCCTCGAGCAATATCTCGAACGGATAAATAGAGAACTCTGGGTAATGTACCCAACACATAGTTCTAATGTTCACCACCTACGACGTTGGGCGCTGGTCATCTTATTTCAGCCCCCCACTGCCAGATGGTGCTTACCGCAGTTTCGCATCCTATTATATATTTATCCATGCTCCTACTCTTGAACCTAATGAAAGCGGACGTGATAGAAGCAGTTCGCGGAGGTAGACAGACAGACGTATACGTGTATGCCAGGGCTGGGCATCGGAAGCGGAACTAGACTCTAAACGGGGACGCTTAATATTCATCCATTACTGAATCAACCTGCACGGTGTTCGGCGGGGAAGAAAGGAGACGAAGAGAAATCATATGGCTCCCCGTGAGAGAGTAGAATCCGCTCTTGCTGCCCAGCCGTGGTGTATGCGGACGACATGGCCATAAGCACAGAAAAGACTAAGGTTATGATATTTCGCAAAGGAGATCGGATATCGCAGATCTCGCATCTCGCAGTTACAGAAACCACTCACTATCCCTCGTGTAGTCCGGATTTGTACGAAGCGGGCCCCGCATCCGCACGTCGCATACGTCGTTTCAGAGAAACCAAGGCTTTAAGATGACGAAAGACAGAGATGGTATTTTCTTCTCAAAGAGTGCAGAATATCTCATACTATCAGCGTATTCCGAATCTCACCGGACCGGTGGACAACAATGACGTCACGCTGCAGCGGAATAGGAACAAAACTACTGGAAGGATCCATGTCTGTCATGGCGACTGTATAAGTTGTTGTCTGTGCTACGCTAGCAAAACTTTGCGAAATTTCCGTACTGCCATCTCGTTCAAAGAAAAGAGATCATAAACAACTTATTTCTTGAACCGGTAGTGCGAGTAATAACTGGTCCTTTGACATGTTCGCTCATAAGCCATTAACATATTTTTTTTACGTTGTGCTCATTACAAACAATACAGTAGAACTAAAGTAGAACACACCGCCATGGACAAATATATAATAGGATGCGACACTTACTGAGTTTCCCGTAACACATACTAGAGGCGCTGTTGTAGAAATTGATCTTGCTGCCATCTGTTTGTGGGAGGGGCGTTATTACATCTAGCAGCGCACCAAGTAGCGAAAAGAGTAATTACGCCATGCATTTAGCAGCGCACCTGGTGACGAAAATGTTAAACTGTGCAGAAAGTATTCCCTCCCACCCTCATCGATAATCAAAACTAACCCAATTTAAAATAGAACATTTACAGTTTTATTCCTCACAGCATATTCTACTGAAAATTCTTACCGGAGGAAACAGGAAGATAAAAGAGACGATGTATTTTACACTATTCGATTAAAATATAACCAGACAGAGACAAAAAATAAAGCAAAAGGTTAGATAATTGGGATTGCATTCTTTGGGTAGGCTATTTATTGTACAGCATAATGGAAAAGTCTGCAAGAACTACTTAGATAGTTCAATTTATTATATTACTATTACTTTACAATACATTGAACAACACTATTTTTACAACGTCCATAAACATCACTGTTTAACATACACTGCTTATACACACACGTATCACTTTATGTTCACTTATTAGCAAGTTTCAGTCCGCCATCTCGACTCCTCGACTCTCCCGTACAGCAATATCTCGAACGTATAAATAGAGAACTCTGGGTAATGTACCCAACATGTAGTTCTAATGTTCACCACCTACGATTTGGGCGCTGATCACCTTATTTCAGACCCCCAAAGCCTGATGGTGCTGACCGCAATTTCGCATCCTATAATATATTTATCCATGACACAACAGTGCACGATGTCATTCGTCTGCTAATTCCCGCCCTATACAAGAACCAATCAGATTCACTGATGGTGGCTGATGGAGACTGCCACCACCTCTGCAAACTGATGGCACCGGAGCGACACCGGTGGAGCATCAAGGACGTCATCGGTGGAATTCGGAACACAGTGATGCCATCGGATTGCTCACCGGTGAGATTCAGAATACGCTCTGTGCTTGCTGATTCTTCTGTCTCATACTAAGGACCTTTCAGAAATATGCACGAATCACAGCAGTTCCATCACGATACTTAAATATTTATGTATAAAATGTTATTGAAACAAAATCAAAGCTTCTGGGGACAAAATTAATTCCCGGGGACATTTGCTCCTCAGGGACAGCAACTAAGAACCGGAGACTGTCCCGGGAAATCGGGGAACGTCTGGTCGTCCTATCTCAAGCTTCTTGCTTTTTGACTGTGACCCACTTGTAATATGTTATTTTGTATTATAATTCCAATATAGTTCACGTATGATTTGAAACTTTCCTTTCTTTTTGTAATTATTACTGTTGCTATTTTATGTTATCTTTTACCTTTTATTGTATTTGTAATATTTGAATTTGAATAAATCTAAATCTGAATCTTAAAAAAAAATCTAAAATCCTGAAACTTTGGTTACACATAGATTAGAGCCTCTACGTTTAACTATGCTTTACGACGAAAAAGTGATTTCATCAGAAATGGTCGAAGTTTCACTCCTCTCACCCATTAAATTGCTAATAATGATTTTCTTACAATACAGAGGAAATTGTATACAGATATATCATACCCATTGGCCCAATAGTTACTGCTACCTCGTATCGGAGTTACCTAAAAGTTTGCATCAGATAATCCGCTGTTTATCGTCTTAATACCGAGAAGAGAACAGTTTCTTCCTGTTGCATGAAAACTCATCCAACCATAGGAGATTCTCATTGTTAGTTAAAAATGTACACTACTGTCCCATCCACCATATTCAACTCGCTTAACACCGTGTGACTCTTTTATTCCTATACCTCAGTGTGCCACTGAAAGGTTTTGTTTCGATAACGTGGAAGTTATTGAAAGGGCTGTAGTGTGAGACCTAAAAAAATTTCCAGGTACATCCTTCTTCGTTTCGCTTCAGTTGCTTCATGATCGTTGAGTGTAGTGTAGCTGCAGACGGAAATTACATTGAGTAAATAGTAATTACAGTACATTCCGCTTAATAGAACCACGTTGTAATCATGCTTTTTGGTCAGTATATGTATCAGATTCCGGTTAAGAGGATCAGCCGCATTAGTGAACCGAAACGCATGGTCCCAACGTGATATATTATGCGGAAATCACTCTATTGTCAAAGTTTTCTTAGATGGACTATTTTCTTTCACTTTCAGTCTTCTTTCCAGTTCCATCGACATAAATGTTAATGAAAATCCTTTGCATAAATATATGAAATATAAAAAGCCTGAAATCCCATAACGGCAACGTCCTCCTACAGTAGTGTAGGGTGAGCTGAAGGTCTACTACACTTGGGGAGCCAGTCCAAGAGAGCTTACACTATACATTTCCAAACTAAACACATAAACAAATTATACAAACTAAACACGAAAACTATACACACTAAACACATAAATTATACAAACTAAACACACACAAAACTATACAAACTGAAACATAAATTATACAGTCTAAACACACATACTAACTATCCAAACTAAACACACAAAAAATTATGCAAACTGAACACAAATTATACAGGCTAAGCACACACACAAATTATTCAAACTAAACATTCAAAAAATTATACAAATTGAACACACAAATCATACAGTCTTAACACACACACAAAACATTATACAAACTGAACACACAAATGATACAGTCTTAATACACACACAAACTATCCAAACTAACACACAAAAAATTATACAAAGTGAATACATAAATTATACAATCTTAACACACACAAAATATCCAAACTACACACACCAAAAATCATACAAACTGAACACACTAATTATACGATCTTAACAAATACACAAACTATCCAAACTAAACACACAAAAAATTAAATAAATTGAACACACAAATTATACAGTTCAACACACACACTAACTATCCAAACTAAAAACACAAAAACTATACAAATTGAACACCATACAAAATCTTTACAAACTGAAGACATAAATTATACAGTCTAAACACACAAACTATCCAAACTACACACACAAAAAACTATAAAAATTGGACACACAAATTATACAGTCTTACCACACAAAAACTATACAAACTGGAGACATAAATTATACAGTCTAAACACATAAACTATTCAAAATAAACACACAAGAAAACTATTCAGACTAAACACACAAGAAAACTATACAAACTGAACAAATAAATTGTACAGTCTTATCACACAATAACTGTACAAACTGAAAATATAAATTAGAGAGTCTAAACACACAAACTATCGAAACTAAAGACACAAAAACTATACCAACTGAAAACACAAATTGTGCCAACTAAACACACAAACTATCCAAACAAAACATACAGACAAATTATCCAACTAAACATACAAAAACTATACAATTAAAGACACAAATTATAACGACTAAATACATAAATTATATCAGCTAAACACACAAACAAACAATCCAAACTAACACACCCAAAAAGAGATGTATAAACTAAACACAACTATACACAGTTTACATAGTGTTGGTAATTTCTTCCAGTCTTTTCCATGCCTGCCTGTCCCTCGTTAGTCTCGTCCACTGCGCTCCAACCTGTCTCCGGAAAGCGTCCGATCACATTTTTCTTTGACGTTTTCTCCTTCTTTTCCCAATGTGTGGGTCCCACATGGTCGAGGCTTGACTTTACTTTTTCTTATTATTCCAAGAATAAAAACACTGTATTGTTTCAGTATTATGACGAAAATGTTCGTTTCTGACAATCCTGATGCCATAATAAATGTTTACAAGTATTAAAAGTGGTATTTCATGTTGTGAGTGAGAATGTTTGTAAAACTAGTCCGCAGACAAAGTTTTGCAAACCTCCAAGAAAATAAAATCACTTTGCACCTATGTGTCGTACACTGTTTTCTAAACTGCCACTCGGTATTTACAAGGGCATTAGACAATTTAATAGTATATTACGATACAAGGTTGGGAAGTGCTTTCAACAAAATCGAGGAAATGCTTGAAAAACGAGATTTTGTAATGCACTCACAAACGTGTATTGTACAACATTTTTTGCACGATCATATTTTTAAAATTGCAAATACAATATATTTTGCATTGAAAATTGAGAGCAATATTACTCCAAAGCCTTCGCAAAATTATACTCTAATGATAACTAGGTAATATAAGTGCGCTGTAATGGATCTATTTCAGTATAGTTTTATGTTATGAAGAATGGTTTCCCTAGCAACAAGTTTCTGTGTGGGAATTCTAAATTTCAAGACATAATAACAATAGCTGTAAATACAACAAAAAACACGATCGCGCAATAAAAAGATGTATTTACATGTTTCAGTTGAAATTTCTTGATCTGCACCAGGCGGAAAATGTATAAGCTGCCGTTTACAATATTGATCCAGTTAACAGGTGTGACATTGGATATCATATAGCGGTAGATTTTATTAAACATTAATGAATCCTGCCTAGGAAGGAAACTTTTTTTATTCCTTTTTCAAATTTATACCCAATACAATTCCATTGCTGGTAAAATTCATGTTCTGGGAATAATAATTTAATTAATTAGTAAAATATCGTTGCAATCGAAAGGTATTGGGAATAAATTTGAATAAGGAACAAAGAAAGTTTCCTTCCCAGGCAAGATTCGAACCACGAAAGTCTTAGTTTCCAGTCTATCGTGCTCTGGAGTGAACAAAGCTTTGAAATCAGCTACAATGGTCGGTCCGGTTTTTTTGCCACTACTGTACACACATTAATTGAGAGAAAGTATATGAAATCTTGTTTCATTCATTTTGTCAACTGTATCAACATACAAATAAATACTGTATATGTGTTTAATTGGATTAAAAACTTAATGTTGAAATGATTTCCTGAACAGGAAAAACAATACAATTTTTCTTTTTCTAAATCTGTGTTTTTCAGTCTTCCAGTTCCTGGCACGTCAGGCAGAGGGAAAGGTACAATTATTGGCTGGGTTAAGGATGATTTTTTAGTCAATTAAAAATTGAGTAGATATTTTAAGTTCAATCGTAAAAATGAAATTCCTATGGGACAAAGGGATATTTTTTACATATATTCACATATATCAAGTGACATTTTAAATTTAAATAATAATATTTTTTCATGTGAAAAGAATAAGTTCTGAAAAATAAAATTCTTGGCAGGGTTGTTACAATATTTGGCAGGTATTGATACAGTTCTTGACATACTCGTTTTATCAACAGTTTATAACAAAATTGAAATCAACACACGTCCCATTTATTCATTATCACTTTCAGTATTTAAAAACAAGTCTTCACTATCACTTTCATCAACATTGTAGCACAGCTGACAAAGGAAATCATCGCAGTCTGTATTGCCGGGAATATGTTGTTGATGATTTTTAGGTACACATTTCTCATGGAATAACTTATTGCACAGTGAACATTGCAGGCTTCCATTTTCAGTTTTAATATTACGAACACAAAAATGACACATGTCTTGTTTGAAAACTGACATTCCAGTTACGTCATTACCCTTACCCACGTTACTAATTCGCTCGTTCTTTTTCTTAAGCATCTTTTTTTTATTTAGAGTTTTTTCTTCTCTCTTTCTCTTCCTTTGTTCTTTCTTCTCTTGTTCTACCTGTTTGTGTTCTTTATCTGCCTGAAACTTTTTCCAAATTTTGCTTGTTATTTATCGTTTTATAGTCTGAAATAATTGGCTTAATTATAGAATTAAAACAGTGCTTTGTCTTTTCATTATCTTTGGTTGCACACCTTTACGAAACACTTCGTTCTACATCCTGAAGAGAATATAAAATTCATTATTCTACTTCAGTCTCACTCTTAATGTCTTTGAACTTTTCTATTAATTTTTCAGTCACCAATAATTTGAAATGTTCATAATCTCATGTCTCATTTATTACTTTGGTTCCAAGACATTTTGAGTAATCAATGGAATCAGGATTCCAAGGAAATAGCCCATACTCAGAAACCACTTCGGAGCATTTTTACTTTAACGTACTTCTCTAGGGCTGCTTCTAAGACGGGACAGAAATGTTCCTTTTTCAGATCTTCATGGGGATGATCTTTGTGCGCAAATTAAGTACTCCTTTCCTCTGGCCTTCTTTTATGGGTCTAAATGCTGCTACGTCGGCTGGTTGAAGAATTCGCTTTGCGTTGGAATACAACGCGATTAATACAGCACCAAGTTCTGTGCAGAGTTGAATAATATGGCATAATATGTGGCTTTTATGCCCATCTTCAAATAGAATTACAGGTGTTTAGATGTTTTTCTCTTTTAGAAATGACACAAAAACATTTCCAACATAGGTACTCATAGAAGATTTCATCCTGCCTCTATCGCTGCGACCAATTCCCCAGGAATCTGGAACTGAGCGCCCAATTTCTGCTGGAATCCTCTTGTACGGAAAAACTACCATCGATGGTACCACCAAGCCACTAGCTAAAAGGATGAACATTACAGTTATGGAGGTTTTGGCATTTCCTTAATCCACCTCATAAATATTTCTAGCTGCTTTTGGGCCTAAAACTTTTCAATTTACAGGATTCAACAGTCAGCATTGAATATCCTGTCAGGTTGATTAGGAACATCAATGTTCTGTTCTTCCGTTAGACATTCAGATATTTTGACAAACTAGTTTCGAATATCTTTTTCGCTGACGCAGCTGCTTGCTGAAGTGACAGCTCCACTAGTCAAAGTCGCAGTATCTGGATGTGTTTTCAGAAAAGCCTTATACCAACCTATACATGGTGTATTGTCTAGGAATTGATTTGGCCGGTTGTGGAGAAATTCTTTGACACTTGCAATCACATCTGCCTTACGACGAGGGAATCCTTTTCTACAACTATTAATGATCCATTTTTTGAGAGTGATTTCCTCTTCATCAGCCAAAATTGTGTTGGGGTCAAGGCGACTTTTAACAAAATCTTGCTTTAAATGAAACTGAATTGCTGCCCAAGGAACGTTATGTTTCTTCGCAGCTGGATTTTTTGGAAGTCCACTTTTGATATCATTAATAGCAGCTTCTAAATCCTTTACTTTTTTGACAACATTTCTGACACCCTGTGCAGGGGGGAAAAGTTTTCTATAATATCGCAATATTGCCAACAACTATAGCACTTTTTCGTTTCAAAATTACAGTTTATTGGCACTCATGCCAAGAACTGTAACTAAGTATCAGAAGTGAGTCGAAAATATACCTAATTGAAACATTAGAAGGCGATTCAAAATCTGTACTTATATCACTAATACACAATAATATAGTTGTTGGCAGGGAGTGCCAATAATTATAATATGTAGAAAAAATGATACAGATGTTGGCACCCAAATTATTTTAAGTAAAATTGGGTTATGAGATTGAATGAATTTAATTACATTACCAGCAGAACATACAGATGAAGTATAACTGTATTTTAAATATGTAATATACAACATAGGCAGGTACTCACAGAATATGTCACTCCTGTTTCCTTATTTTTTTCTTTATAATTCAACACTAGATATGCAGTTCAGAAAATTTACACATAGCATGAAGACTCAAAGAAAAATGGAGAGAAAACATTCACATAATAATGTGACAAACATTATAAGCTATGTTTTTCCCTAAGTAGATTTGTCTGTGGGAAAAAAATAAGCTTATTATTATTAACTATGTTCAACACCTGCCAAGAACTGTCACACTGCCAACAATTGTACCGTACACCCTATATCAAGTATCGAAAAATAGTTATTCTAATAACACAATAAACTATGTTCAACCAAACTAATATTATTATTATTATTATTATTATTATTATTATTATTATTATTATTATTATTATTATTATTATTATTATTATTATTATAGCTCTTTTCACACGTCTTGGAATCAATTTCACGACATGATTTATAAGTGTATGTTCTTCACTTTTAACTTTGGCATTTCTTATTTTGTCTTCCTTCTTTTCTTTACTCTCCCCCTTCTTTTACCATTGCATATTTGGATCCGGTTCATTTTGATGATTATTTGTAAAAGGAAATATTTAACGAATAACACCGACAGTAACAGCTAATATGGCGATGAAACAAAAGAAGACAACACTAATGCCATCTTCATGATATTTTCTAACAAGAACCGGATAAGTTTGTGATTTGTCCGTCTTTTGCTAGACAGACGTTGGACTATTCCACTTTTTCAAGAACGCTACATTTTCAATGGCACAAATCCGGTTTAGTAGAAACTTGTTATGTCAACAGATGCCGTTTGAAATGAAGTAAAGAGAACTGTACTATGCTCAAAATTTGAATTTTTGGAATCGTCCGAGTATCAACCCTTCGATTTTATAGCCCGAAACACTCCAGAACGCTAAATCCTAACGCTAAAAGTGCTATAAAGTGGTAAGTTTGACTTTTAAAGTGCTAAATTTGAGACGGTTCCTAGTACTTAGCATAGATATTATTTGTTTATTTGTTTGATTATTTTTTCTTTATATATGTAGTTTGTAGGATCGCGTATTCATTTTGGATAGGGTATTTTATTGTATTGATTTTCATGCATAGCATAGATTGAGATTGTAGTTTGTTGGACACAGAACGCTAGAGATTTTAGCATAGTAGCCGCTCTAGGCGAGGATAGGCCAATCCATAACGGATAGAGAGTGCAAATGCTATTGTCAAAGTCAGACTTGTGGAGCCAGGTTACTGATGCGTGATATATTGTATCAGTGGCGGCTCGTGAACTTGTGGATTGGGAGAGCTGCAGAAGATTTTGGTACATACAATCTTCTCTTCTTGATACTATTACTAATAAGTATAGGACAAAAAATTAATGCACTCCTACATATCGCAAAACCAAAACTTCCTGACTTAGTTGGGAGATGTCTGTGGCATCATTTGCTAATCGCTAAAAAAAAAAAAAAAAAAAAACTAATACCATCGATTTCAGTCTGAATTTCAGATCGGCAGACACCCAACTTGCAATCTACCAGTGCATTCTGATTTGTCTTAGAATTACCTTTCAACAGTGGCATGTTCCAAATGATTTTTGAGAGGCTCATTTAGATTATTCGCGAACTGTAGCAACCCACGAAATACACCAGGGTTCTTCGAATCGTTTTTTCATCATGTCCCCTAAGGGGAAGTTCATATTGGCCACAAAATTTGATACAATCAGTATTTTTTTTAAATAATTTCACGATTTTTTCTCACTTCTTGATTATGTTTGAGAATGTTTGTTCTGTTCGTTTCACTTAATTGCACTGCAATATTAGTTTTCCCTAACATAGTCAATGAAACAACATTTTCAGGTGAGACTGCGAAGATTCGTGCATTTTGCTTTTTAGGGGCAAATGTCCTAAATGTGTCACACCACTCCTAGTCCATGCAGCATCACCACCGAAGAGGAGGCAAGGAAAATAAAATACAGATTTTTTTTTTTTTTTTTTTTTTTTTTTTTTTTTTTTTTTTTTTTTTGTTCACATCCACGTAACCGCAAATGCTTAGCGTAAATTTCATTGTTATACTTCCTTACATATATGCACTATTTCGGCTGGATGAAGCTTAAGTAGATTTAAGTCGGGTAACGGACGACCCTTTAATTTCACTTCATTACATCAATCTTCTCATCGAGGGAAAGTTAGAAAAATAAAATTAATATTCTGTAATTCACACACACTCATGCTTGCAAATTTGCACTGGTTAAGTTACGGTATTAAGACGTCACATCAAAGCAACACTCAGATATACTGATGGTCAACAATTTTCTAAAACTGGAAAAGAAGTCTCTTTCGTATTTTACGTGCTATATCAATAGGATTCTACTCGTGGAATCATTTTGAGTTAAGGCAAATATTAGGTTCTGCTGGAGGCTGGATATATACGTAATAATAAGGCAAAAGAGAATATTAATTTCGTTATATTAACTCCATAAGATTCTACAACAATAAGTAGGCTATGTGAAAAGAAAATAAAAATGTTGTCATTAAGTTTCAAGGGAATAGAGAATCCATTTGACGCAGCATTACAATATCGGTGTGGGAGGAGAGGAAAGATCCCTTGTGGCCTGGCTCTGCAAGCCAATGCAGCGAAATACGGGTTTTAAACAGCGGCAGTTTCCCTCTGCCTCCCTTCACCTCTCTACCCCCGACCATGCAAGACACACTCTCTATGATCTGTCCCACCCTGCAGATCTCAGGACGACTTTGAATGCAGTGTCAATTCCAATACAGTCGACGCGCAAAAAGATTATGCATAAGATAATAGTACATATTCCCTGCCAGATGAAATATAAAGCAATTTACCAATAAAATCTGTAACAATTCTTCTAGAAATTAAAATAAATATTATTTTTATTTTACTGTCAAAGCAGGGAGTGTTGCAGCTTCGCAGCTCTTATGGACGAGCCGCCCCTGTAATTGTATGGAGTAGTGGTGAACTGAGGTAACCTCCTGAACACGTCGGTAGGTTGAAGAGACGAATCTTTAGGTTCGTTCCAACAAGCGGTTCATGGATCAGTTCATGTACGGTTCCTGTACCATCTTATGCGCATGCGCTAGTTGAGCATCTGCTATGGGATTGAAACTGGACTGGACGCTGTTGGAACGCTTTCCCGGATCGTTATGTACTAAATCCAGAGATGCTATAGCTGTGATCATCTTTGCTAAGAACGGGATGCTTAATTATTATCGTTTCGCAGCTAATTCTAATTGCAGAAAATAGAATTTCGATCATTTTCTATAAAAAGATGACAAAAAATATGGAAGGCAAGAATTCCGATAATTGACTTCAATAGTTCTTTTTTTAATTATTAATGTATGTACGTTATTTATTATATTTTTAATCAAAGCTGCATGTTGAAATTGTAATTAACTGTTTCAATAACCAAATAATTTCCATTCCCTTTCTTTTTGGCGAAAATTTAAATTAAATCTCTAGTTTTATTATTCGTCTGTACTGTCACTTTTCATCTTTCACCTCAATGATGTGAACGGTCGGTCATGTCTTTCTTCAGTATCCAGGAGACGTTGGCGAGCTTATGCGCATGCTCGTCTTGCGTACTCTTCCGTACATGCCTCAATCCACGGACTATTTTTGACCGTTCCGAACCCGTGTCAAAAGCTTGTTGGAATGCCCGACTGCAGTACATGTTTCCGGTTCAGGACTGGTTCGGATTGTGTTGGAACGCTTTTTTTGTACTGCGCATGCTCACGATGGTTACGGACGGTTCCTGACTGTTGTTGGAACGAACCTTTTGTTGCACACGGGGGAATTTTGTGTTTCTGAGAACTATTTTAATTAATAAGAAGAAATGCGCACAAGTGTGCAAGAGTTGATTTGTTATTATTCTTTGCTATATTCGCTAATTGACTTGATTCTGTTCTTGCATTTTATTATGTGATATCTTTCGCAGAGCTGATCACAGAGTTCGCACACGCATTCCAGACTAGGAGAGTGGTAGCGTTGGGTCTTGCAGAGTTTGTGGTGGTAGCCGTGGGTCGCCAGGCTTGCTATTGTATGTCGTAGTTCTTGGTTGGGTCCTGCCCAAATTCTGTCGGTCAATGCGTTCGTGCTATAGAAGTCAAGCCAAATCTCGTCTCTTTTCTGTCTCCTTTCCTCTAGCAGTCTGGTCGAATTCTCGGTAGATGGCAGTTTGTACCGTAGGTCTTCTATTAAGAAATTTTCCCTCGCCAACTCGTAGGCTATTCTCGATGGCGCGTGTTTTGAGATCCCGAGGGCTGCTTTTAAGAACCGCGCTTTGACATTTTCCATAGTTCTGAGATCTCTTAGGCTTAGGTTGGTCCATATGATGTCAATGCCGTAGGTTATTATCGGGACAATTTTTTCCTCGAAGAGTCTAATAGCAGTGTCCAGGCTGAGCTGCCTTATATTCTTAATATCAAATATTGCCTTGATTGCTGATGTTTCCCTTTCTTTGACATGGATCCGGAAGGACTTTGTCGTTGTTTGCAGTGTTACTCCCAAATATTTAAACGCGTTGGTGACTTTTAGTGGTTCATTTTTGTAGTAGAGAGTGTCGTTCTCCGTCTTTCTACCTCCCCTCCTGAACGTCATTTGTACTGTTTTGTCTTTGTTGATCTGAGAACTATTAGAAAGCCATTAGCAGATATTGTAGATTCACGCCAACGTATATTTTTTCAAGTAACGCGTCTATGTTGACGTAAGGCTCTTCTCAGCCAATTAAAGTTTAGGAACAGATCATGTGATCGAGTATTAGAGGGGTTGATTTTCGCATATAGCGTATTCCGAATGTCACCGGACCGGTGGACAACAATGACGTCACGCTGCAGCGGAATAGGGATATCCTGAACTAGCACCAACAGATAGCGCACATGTACTATGAGGGATGCGCTTTGCGTGTACATTTGTTTTTCGGTATATAAACATTGAGGATATACGTAGTGTATTAGTATATTAAATAGGCTACTCTTTAAAACAACTAAAAATGGCAAATTTTTGTTATGTTCCTATATGTAAAAACCAGGGAAAGCTTTTTGTCTTCTATCAGGTCCCGAAATATTCTGAATATATGTTTTAAACCTTAAAAAATATAAGTAATAAAATTGGGCCTCGAAAGTGCTAGCTCTTAAATAAAAGTAACTACTTCAAGTAAGGAATTGTTGACTATAGTTTGTTTTTGGAAGAGGAAAAAGAAAAATTAATAAAAACATATGCAACCTCGACAGCGAGCTATGTTAGCTTAGATTATTATGCAGTAGATGTAGGAGTCTCCGAATTTTACGCCTGCCGTAAACTCTCGATAAACTGGAATGTTTATTATCCAGGACGCTCTCTAGTGAAATCCATTTCGTGAATAATGTTTTTAATGTACTTTACCCTAATTATTAAAGCCATGTTTTAAGTTCAAATTTTCAAAATCATCCCACACAGTATTCAAAACTGCATGTCCTTAACCTACAAAACACACTACTAATCGTGATACTACTGCGATCATATTATATCATCCTATTCAAAATCGCATTTGATCTTTCTGCAACTACAGAAAAAATACAAGGAATTCAATCTCGATAGTCTCTTCCCTATAAAAAAACACATTGGTGGCTGCATATCCTGATTTTAGCATACGATTCTTAAACACTAATTATTAAAGAGGGCAATAACACTTTCGACATATTTCCTATTTTTTTATTCGTGCATATTGTTCTCAAAGTTTTCGTTTAGGTTCATGAACATTCAATTTACTCGTATCTATATTCTGCATATTGCAGATTTCCCCACCCATCTCGGGGAATCGCTCAATATTATACAGGTTTACGTTATTATTTATTGTAAATTAAATTAAATTATGAGATAGAAAATACTGAATTATATTAAATTATACTAGGTTGTACAAAATAATTGTAAATATAATTTTGACACGCACAGAAAACCAACAAGCGGGAAAATGTACTCAACTGTAGCATATGACATAACATAGCCCTACACCATGTTGCGTCGAATGGAACGTTCCTGCCATCTAGCGGTAAAACTTCGCATAAGATATCACTAAACTCGGTGGGGTGAAGATGGACTTCAGTAACAACAGTCTGGTGAGATAATCGACTCAGTGAATATGGTGATGGAATACAAGTCAGCTAGACGCTCGTGTAATTTCGGTACTTAGAAGATATTTCAGGCTCCGTAACCATATCAATTGCGGACTTGAATATTATCAGGAATAATTAGCAACGTCACTTAAGTTGTGCGAATATAGTTGATTAATCGTAGCAGCAGCCACCGAGATACCTCCTCTGATTACTTATGAATCACACGACCACTCTTCAATTATTATCAATTTTAATAACTCGCCGATTGCTATCAAAACTATAAATCATCGAGTAATGTCAGCAATATAATTCCTCATTTGCTATAATGCAGTGAATTTCACACTCTTGGATACGCGTTCAGCTATACATAATCCTACAAGTGAGAATAAACATCCTAATTGGATATAATATTTTAATGTACCGAAGTACATATGATATTTCCATGCAGATATTCTACGTCATCATACGATGAAAGAGTAATGGAAAGGAGAAAAATTCTCTCCGGCGCCGGGTATCCGGTGTGGCTTAGTGGATAAAGCATCAGCACGTAGAGCTGAAAACCCGGGTTCAAATCCCGGCGCCGTTCCATTACTCTTTCATCGTATGATGACGCAGATTATCTGCATGGAAATATCATATGTACTTCGGTACATTAAAATAATATATATGAGATGCGTAAATCACTTCGTGATTTAAGACGGTGCTTATTCCGTCGGATCCCGGCCAACTAGTCGCTCATAACGAGTGCACCTCAGCACATGTGTGGATCTCAGTCCTACGTTCATAGACATCTATGACGTAGTGCAGAGGGAGGTCACTAGAGGGAACCCAAGAGTTGGAACTTAAACTGAGACGATTCTGTCCGACACCGGGGTGGGTATCTGGTGTGGCTTAGTGGATAAAGCATCAGCACGTAGAGCTGAAAACTCGGGTTCAAATCCCGGCGCCGGAGAGAATTTTTCTCCATTCCATTACTCTTTCATCGTATCCTAATTGGAGTTAATGAATAAAAATTGAATACATCAAGTGTGTCGAGTACATCATTTCATTCATTACCTTACGTTCTCCCAAACTCCATGTCCCGAACGACCCTTAGCTACCTGGGAACTCTAATCTGCCACAGTTGATTCGAGGGGGCTGGCGCCCAACATTACAACAAAATTTGCCACCTCGAGTCACCTGTCCCGATATAATCGGAGCTGGCGGCCGGAGCAGAGAGAAGAGGCAGATTACATCGTGTGGGGAGGTGCCGATTCTGGGCTCCTAACGCAGCGCAGACGACGTGCCGGGAGCGACGGCCTCAAATTTTAAATTTTAATTTGCTAAAATCTACCATATCTAATCATGAGGTAGCCTCGCTTCGTGGATACGAATATTACACGTCACTGCATGAAATATTGAACATTTTCCTGGGCCAGTGACATCGTCTATTTTACCTAGGTATTAAGTCCTCAAGAAAAATATCTACGTTCATTTCGTTGAATTTTAAATAAGGTAATGAATAGGGCTCGGAAGATGACGAAATATCTTTTTTCTGAAACATCACAGTAAATGCAGGATGTAATATAAACTCGTTTCACTCCAACACGAACTAATATAGCCTACTTTTCTTTTGCATTTTCGGTAATTCATTATCTATTGATCATTTTTTAGGTAATGTTCTACTTTTTGTAGTATTTTTGCCCTTTTCTTCCTTTGAAAGGACTTCTTTCTTACAATCGTCTATATTTGAGAGCCCACTGCAGATTGTTTACGTAATTCGATTGCATTATGTGGAAATTTTCCTAATGTTTGCCTTGACTCTTGATACCGTGCGTTACGTGGTTCCCCCAATTAGCGGAATAGAATAAATATTGCAGCCGCAGTGTCCGCAGTCAGTCTCACAAGTGACGACGTAAAAATGAAAAAAGTGGCTTTCCTTCAAATCCGAAACCCTACGAATGGCGATGGCTCTTTACTACAATGATGAATAAGAGGTATGTTTGGGAATTTCAGTTCCTCCTAATATTTAAGTGTGCATTGGCGTGATTTCGGAGATATTCAGTAATAATAATAATAATAATAATAATAATAATAATAATAATAATATATTATATTAGTAATAATATATTATATTATATATAATATGTTATTATTATTATTATATTAATAATAATATATTATATTATATATAATATGTTATTATTATTATTATTATTATTATTATTATTATTATCTTTCTCATTTTTTTTAATTTTAATGTCATATTTTCAGAAATTGAAGGTCATTTCATAGATCATTTTTCTGTGATTATTAGGTCATCAACTTCCGAGCCGTAGTAATGAATATTCTGCAACTTTTAATTTTATTTCCAACATTGACTTTCAATTTTTTTGTGGATACTAGGAAAAACAATGGGAGTTTACTAAAGACGTAGTATTATATATTAAACAATAGTTCAGAATAAATATTTTAAGATGCAATTTAATCTCTTAAATCCAACAGTACTTACAATCATGTATATATAGATACATAAATACGATTCACAGCTAGAATGTGACGTGTGCCGAATGTTCTCAGCTAGCGTCCCATTGGCAATCCCGATCGTTTTATTTCTGCATAACCTTTGGTGTGCAACATCTCCTTATCTTTCATGGTAACTGTCACTTCCATCATCCATTCGTTAGGAGGTGGAAGAGTATCTGGCAAATTGCACTTGTTCATGTCGAATCCTTTTAACTCATACATTCCCTAGAAAATATCACCAATATGATATTAAATTGTGGATCAGTGAAATTCGGAACAGACAACTTTACTATAGTCTAGAGGCTGATTCACAATAAACCGGGAACGGAAACGGCAACGAGAACGAGAACGGAAATATTGATAAAATAAATGTATTTAAATGTGAGCATTCACAATTAACGAGAAGCTTGCCGGAGCCCGGGAACGGGAACGTGAAAGTTCATAGTGAATGCTCACATTTAAATACATTTATTTTAACAATATTTCCGTTCTCGTTCTCGCTGTCGTTTCCGTTCCCGGTTTATTGTGAACCAACATTAACTCGGAAAGTAAGAAAAAGAAAAGTGGATTATTTTAAATAGCATACTGATGCCAATTATTGAACTAATGAGATTCCATATAATTTTAAGGATTTTAATTACGGTACCGTGTTTGCTGGAGCATAAAACGCTCATTTTTCCTTTCAAAATGGGCTGAAAAATAGGGTGCGTCTTCTACTCTGATACTCAGTTTGTAAATGGGTCAAATCTTCACGGGATACAATGAAAACTGAGACAGTGGTTAAATCATTTAAGAAATTTGGCATTAATGCACTGGATGGTACAAATGACAAATTGTTGTAAGACAATTCAGATGCTGAACTAGAAGAGGTTTCAAATGACTTCATTTAGCTATGGAGCAAGGTTGCCAGATTTTCTTGACAGTAATCCAGGACAGACGATGATACTACGTATCTTAACGTGACTACACATTTCAGTTAATTAAATTTGCAACACAACTGATTTTATTGGTTTTATATATTTTAACTGATTTATTTAAGCAAGAAATGTAAGGAGTTCAGAACTATCAGCCTGATATCGCACTCGGCGAAGATTCTCCTGCTAATACTGAATCAAAGTTAATATTCTAAGATGGATGGACAGTTGCAAGAAGAGCAGTTTGACTTCAGAAAAGGAAAAGGTACAAGGGATGCAATTAGACTACTATGGACAATCGGCGAAAGATACCTAGAGAAGAATAAAGAAATTTATATAGTATTCGTAGATATAGAAAAGGCGCTTGACAGAGTGGATTGGAACAAACTGATGGACATCCTGAAGAAAATAAGTGTGAATTGGAAAGACAGGAGGCTGTTTAGTAACTTACAGAATATATGAAACAACGAGTCAAAATCAGGATAGGGGAAGAAATGTCTGAAGGAAGTGAAATAGGGAGAGGAATGCGACCAGGATACTCTTTATCATCTACCCTGTTGAACATCCACTTGGTGGATTTAGTGAAGAACTGTTTTGAAATCATGGGAGTGGTAAAAGTAGGAGGAGGAAGAATAAGGTGCATAAGATTGGATCATGATATGGCGTTGTTAGCAGAAGAGGACATGACACTAAGGGATATATTACAGGAGCTAAATGGCAGCTCTGAGTAGGGCTGGGAACGGAGCTGTTCGGTTCGGAACAGTTGCTCTGTCATTACTCGGTTGAACCGAGTACAGTACCGAGTACAAATTTGTGGCGACAGATTTAAAATTTAGATAGATTGAGTCGATTTTAGAACGTAATTTGAAAGTGAAACCAAGCGTGTTTTAAAAGCGTTGTAGTAAAGCGCTTTCCCTTTGCCGATTGACCAGAAAAAAGTGCTTCTCTTCATTGCAAAATGGCGGTTGCAAATTTCATTTGCGAGATTACAACTATTTGCGGAGTTATTTTGTATGAAAGACCTATTTAACTTCCAGTGTAGTTATGTATGACAGACGAAATAAAATTGATAAAACAATTTATAATACTAACAGCTAATAAATTAACATGTGAGGTAAACGTTAAACCACAGTCTACTATATACAGTCGCGAAGCTTGAGGTGTTATTTTTGCAAATCTCGTGATAAAGCGCTCCAAGCGGTTAGCAACTAGAAACAATAGACTGTCCATGGTCGACTTTGGACTGTGTCGTATTTCTAGCGAGTGCTAGCTCGTTGCATATTTCACATTGATGCTTGTGAAATGTTCGTTATTGTTTATAATGAAAATGTTAATGGCTAAAATATAATATTTGGAATAATAATATGGAACAAGGAGGAGACGTTTGTAGTGCTATAAATTGTAGCAACAGTAAGAGAAAGAGGCCAGAGTTATCCTTTTTTCGAAAGATTCAGAAAGGTTCCTGGGTTTCCACAAGAATGCTGTGCAGAAACAAAACTGTTAATTTGAAGTTCTTTGTGACTGTTAGAATACATTATATCCTTAAATTTCACAATGAAATGTTTCAGTCTAACCGAAAGAACATTAGATACCGGCCAAAGTTGTGTCACTTAGGCTGCTAAATTTCCAGAGAAATAAACGTTAGGCCTACTTTTTTTTTCAGAGGATAAATTTTTAATTGTAGCTATTAATTTTGTTATTATTTTTATGTGTTATTTTACTAAAGACGTAGAAAAATTAAGTTTGTTTTAATGAAATTTATTGATCACGTTTTATTTTCAATTCTGGTGGGATTATTATTGCTTAGGCCTAATTTTTTCTTCAAAGGATATGTTTTTAATTATAGCTGTTAATTTTGTTGTTATTTTTATTTGTTGCTTTAACTAGAGAAGTAGAAAAAGTCTGTTACAATAAAATGTATTGATCACGTTTTATTTCCAATTCTGGTGTGATTATTATTGCTTAACCTCATCCCATTTTGTTAACTACGTAAACCTACACTACAAGTACCGGTACACGTAAGTTACTCCATTAATTCATATTTCCATTATTATTGTTGTAAAGAGAAATGCAAATTAATATTTATTGGTTTCAACTCATAGTTAATTATCGCTATAGTCTTGAATGAGTGAAGCTATTATAGTAAATTTCAGTTCGTTTTGCACAAACAAAAATTATATTAACCTATTTCTTGCAGGTATCTTCGCGTTTATGGTGGAATTTAATATACTTCATTAAAATAATAAATTTACTTTATGCATTTAATATTTCGATAATGGAAGGAAGGTGTTAATTTTTCCAAAAGTACACGACAACGAAAGTGTAACATATTTTGTAGTCTGCTAGGAGAGAGATCTGCGATGATAAGGCGATAGTAGCGATCCTAGTGGTGGGCAACTACCCCTGTTTGCATTTTTACTACATATTGAGCTTCGCGACTGTATATAGTAGACTGTGGTTAAAAGCTGCAGCTAAGTAAAAAAGAAGATAGAAAGAAACGGGCTCCATGAAGCGCTGCCTAAAACACTTAAAATAACTTACTTACTTACTTACAAATGACTTTTAAGGAACCCGAAGGTTCATTGCCGCCCTCACATAAGCCCGCCATCGGTCCCTATCCTGTGCAAGATTAATCCAGTCCCTATCATCATATCCCACCTCTCTCAAATCCATTTTAATATTATCCTCCCATCTATGTCTCGGCCTCCCCAAAGGTCTTTTTCCCTCAACACTCTATATGCATTCCTGGATTCGCCCATACGTGCTACATGCCCTGCCCGTCGCAAACGTCTGGATTTAATGTTCCTAATTATGTTAGGTGAAGAATACAATGCCTGCAGTTCTGCGTTGTGTAACTTTCTCCATTCTCCTGTAACTTCATCTCTCTTAGCCCCAAATATTTTCCTAAGCACCTTATTCTCAAACACCCTTAAGCTATGTTCCTCTCTCAGAGTGAGAGTCCAAGTTTCACAACCATACAGAACAATCGGTAATATAACTGTTTTATAAATTCTAACTTTCAGATTTTTTGACAGCAGACTAGATGATAAAAGCTTCTCAACCGAATAATAAAAATAACACACAAAATTATTTAATACTAGCCGTACCCGTGCGCTCCGTTGCACCTGTTAGAAATAAATATAAAGTAGAATAATTTCAAGGGAAAAATTGCTCCGGGATCGATACCCGGCCCCGGAGCAATTTTTCCCTTGATATTATTCAAATCTGCTTTACAGGGAGCTTCACCTGAAAGACTAGATTTGCATAATATAAAGTAATTACATAATTAAAATAGGACGTTTGATCCAGGGAACATTCGTGTTTGATAGGAGGATAAATCGTTTAATATGTTACTTAATTTAAATTGTATTTAAATAATTAAAATGCGATCTTTTTGGTCCAGAAAGCACTCAGAAGTTACTGTAATAACATTATAGCATTATGTTCATCTAGAGAAACTACACTTTCCAATGGTGAAATAATAATTAATTATACAAATCTGTTAATTTGTCTTCCGATATTGCTTCATACAAACACAGAAACATTCTCTGTAGGCTATGTTTCATAGCTTTCGATTGTTGTTGTCCAAGACCCCTTATAGACGTACCTAGTCATTTGTTATCATTTCATTACACCGCCTTAAAGCTAGTCTATACTAATAATAAATTTGTAGCAGAAATTTTTCTGGTAATTTTCGATTCCAGAAATAATTGGTCCTAACATATATAATTAACCACCCTGAAACCGAGAATCGCTTTTTTGAAATTTTTCTTTGTATGTCTGTCTGTCTGTCTGGATGTTTGTTACCTTTTCACGCGATAATGGCTGAACCGATTTCGATGAAAATTGGAATATAAATTAAGTTCGTTGTAACTTAGATTTTAGACTATATGGCATTCAAATTACTTTATTTAAAAGAGGGGTTATAAGGAGTCTGAATTAAATAAATCGAAATATCTCGCTTATTATTGTTTTTTGTGAAAAATGTTACATAACAAATGTTTCTTTAACAATGATGTCCTATAAGTTTTATCCTTTGAAAAATCTTGATAGGACTGATATTTAATGAGATAAATGAGTTTTAAAGTTAAAATAACTGCCATCTAAGGCGGTGTATTGAAATAAAAAACAAATGACTTCGTCTATAAGGGGCCTTGGACACAACAATCGAAAGCTATGAAACATAGCCTACAGACAATGTTTCTGTGTTTGTATGAAGCAATATCGGAAGACAAATTAACCGATTTGTATAATTAATTATTATTTCATCATTGGAAAGTGTAGTTTCTTTGGATGTACATAATGCTATAATGTTATTACAGTAACTTGTGAGTGAATTGAGGACAGGTAAGATTAAAATAGCTTCTTATGCACAGAAAACTTGATAGGTTACTCTGTATATTCATTTCCTGTATTTCTTAAGATAATGTTTATGAATATATTCATTTTTATCTCAGAGAATTAACGAACAACGAGAGTATATTGATTTCGTATGCAGTAATAGTACGTTAGCTTAGCAATCCATTATTGTATAATTCAAATTTTAACTATGCTCAATTGAATCGTGTTAAAATACATAAAATATATATGCAATAAATGCAATGCAAAAAAATTGGGTAATGAGCCAAGCAGATTATGTTGCGCTGTTGTATAAGCTGTTCCTCCTGAGATTCAAGAGCTCCCACAACAAATTAAAAACTTTCTAATTCGAGTACATCCGTTATCAACACACTTTTTACATAATATAATATAATATAAACATAATAATAAGTCTGTAGCCAAATTTTTTTTGTTAATTTTCGCTTTTCCAAAAATAATTGGTAATAATTAAGAAACATGTTAAAGGAATTGTCATTGCACCAAATGAGTGGTCTCTGGATCAAAATGATAGCATTTTAATATTTTAAATACAATTTAAATTAAGTACCATATTAAACAATTTATCCTTCTATCAAACACGAATGCACCCTGGATCAAATGTCCTATTTTAATTATGTAATTACTTTATATTTATTTCTAACGGGTGCAGCGGAGCGCACGGGTACGGCTAGTAATCAATAAAACGTGGAATCTTAAACTGAAGAACAAAATGCTTATTTATTTTATAACATTAACCCTTCAATACAACCATGTTCTCTTTGGTGACGAGTAATATTATTGATAAATTAAAATAATTAGGTAACATAATTCGTAGAAATAAATACAAATAAAATTATGACTGATGAGGTAACACAAATCCAATAAACACATATAGAAGAAAAACATAATGCAATTCTTTTTCTAACATATTTTAATATTAACCAACACTCTATGTGCAGTAATATGTTCAGATTCAGTGTTCATTAGGCCCACTTTACAGGTCATATAATAGGATGAACTCCTCTTCAATACTAGAGGCATTTCAGCCCGCCTTGGAGATAAGGAAATAATTTGTTCTGCAGCAGATAATTTTTAAATACAACAGTATCTACGTGTTGACTGCTACAATTAAGTAAAACATAAGAACTCTGTTTGAACGTTTGAACTGACCGGTAACGGCTACGGTTAACCAAGTAACTTCGGTGCTCCGCTGCCAAGCATATAAACCGATAGAACCGCGTAACTCAACGGATCTACTCTCTCTGTCCTAGAGGTGGGGAAAAAATAACGTAACAGTTATTTTGGAACCGTTCCTTGTTTGGAACTGTTCCAAAAAGTAACAGCACCTTGGAACACTATGTTCCAAAATAACAGTGTTGCTCTGAGCTAGTACGAAATACTTGCGGTTACAAATACTCGTTTCACTTTGGAACTACATTATGACAACGCCTGTTCCACAGAACGGAACATGTTTGGTACTATTGAAAGCAGTGACGCCAACTTTTGGAAAACAGTGCGTGGGCTCAAATATTTGACGAGCCTTAAGTTAAATAAATCTCACAACGTGTCACAACACGATAAATTATTGGGTGGGCTCGGCTTCCACGAGCCTATATAAGTTGGCGCCACTGTTTGAAAGCAGAATTGCGAATCCTTTCGTCGTACTGAAAAAAATGTTAGAAACTAAAGTAAAAGATAAATAGTAAAGATACGAACATAGTCTTTAAAAAATGTACACATTATCTTGGAACTTATGTTAATTAAGTATAGGATTCTATCAAATAATATAATGCCTGTATTATAGTAACTACATTGTGAATTTTATCAAGGGAGATGAAAATATATAGGTTATGTTTTATTTCCAAATATTTTACAGTTTTAGTTTCATTACTAATTCTTGAAATTAAATTAAAATGTGTTGAAACATGACTATTATTGAAGTTTTGTTTAAAAAAAAGTACAACGGTAAATTTTCATATTTCATTACAATGAGATTATTATTCTTCATGACGGTACATTATTAATATGAATTTTAGCACGGCCGAAATGATTATAGCTTTTATTTACGCATTTTTGGAGAAAATGAGCACTACTGTGACCTTCAGCTAAGCAGAAGAGGAAGAATAGGTTAGGTTTTATTTACCACTGGGATCCATTTCGATTTCGTGACCAATTTACAAATAATTTAAAATTACATTACATTTCCTGCTTCGAACAAACCTGATCTACGAATTCAATTTAGCATTAGAAAAGATTTCATTTCCAGGAATTCACATCTTCGACTCATTATGACATCGTACTGCATCACGCGCCATACAGGGAAGTATGTGATCATTTAGCGTCCGTACATATTCCTAAATACCACTGTTACGTTACGTACTAGTAGTACGTGGCTCTTCCACTGTTCCACTGTTACATTAAATACTCCTGTTACAAAAATTACTTGCTGTTACAAAAAATAACTCGCTGTTACAAAAAATACTCGATGTTATGGAACTACATTATGAGTCAGGCCTGTTCCAAACCATCACTGTTACATTACATACTAGTAGTACTGTACCTGTTATACAAAATACTTGCTGTTACATAATATACTCGATGTTATGGAACACGGCCGACTTGATGCTCCCTTCGCTTTCAAAGATGAAGCGAAGCTAGCATCAAGTCGGCCGAGTATGGAACTACAATATGACAACCAAAGACGTTGACAACCGTTGCTGCTGTGTTATTAATTTAGCGACTTTCTCACTAGATCTGGTTACTTTTAACAATTTTCAGGGACAAAATCAATACCAACTTTTAATCCTGAACTGGCGTCGTGCATAAATATAACGTAACTGGTTTCGTGGTGTCAATACTGTCAGTATGACTTCTGGACTATATATATATATATATATATATATATATATATATATATATATATATATATATATAATGTAAAAATTAATTTCTGATCCTACAGAATTTATCTGTTATGGTAACAACATGGAGTTAGGCCACAAAGGGAAAAATACTGGAGGAGGGATTCGATCCGGTGCTGTGGAGCGAACTTCGGCGTAGGCTATATAATATATGGTGGTACTGTTATTTTGGAACTGTTATTTGGAACCTAGTATTTTCATGGAACTGGAACAGTTGGAACTGTTACGAGAAAATAACAACTTTTCCCATCTCTACTCTGTCCCCAGCTCTAGCTCTGAGCAGTGTAGGATGAAAGATAAATGCAGACAAGACGAAGACCATTGTTATAGAAAGAAAAATATAGAAGGTAAACTTGCGAATTCTAAATGAGGCAGTAGAACAATTGAACAGCTTCATATACTTGGGATGTACTGTAAGCAGTAAATGAGCTGCAGCCAGGAAGTCAAAAGGAGGATAGCATTGCTACAATGCCGGTATATCTAATTATCCGTTGTTCAGTCATTTTTCTATCAAATGAAACACGAATTTTAACTGATGTAAGGTTTTCTTTTTGACATTTCACACATTTAACTTACATCAATATTCGCTGTAAGGTGTACATTAAGAAATAAACATTTCAGAAAGTGGCTTTTCTACGTAAACCTTTAACTTCTTTTCTCAGAATTAAAGTAGAGAATAGAAAACATAACAGCAAATAAAGTAATTAAAAATTCATAGTGCCTGTCAGTTAATTTCCATTGTTCCTATATTCATGGAAGAGCTACACTGTCATTGTCACAGGGTCTTTTAGTAGAAGTATATGATATATTTTAATCGTGTTAAATAACCTTTTTTAGGCGTAATGGATTGATTATTAATACGATTTTTTGTATTTGACAGATATTGGAGAAAAACGGGAGTATAAGGGTACATCAGTTATTCATAGATTTCAAAAAGGGCATATGACTCGGTTAAGAGAAAAGCTTTATATAACATTCTTATTGAATTTGGTATTCCCAAGAAACTAGTTCGATCAATTAAAATGTGTCTCAGTGAAACTTACAGCAGAGTCGGAATAGGCCAGCTTCTGTCAGATGTTTTTCCAATTCACTGAGAGCTAAAGCAAGGAGATGTACTATCACCTTTACTTTTTAACTTTGCTCTCGAATATACTATTACGAAGTTCAGGATAACAGACAGGGTTTGGAATTGAACGAGTTACATCAGTTTCTTGTCTATGCGGATGATGAGACTATGTTAGGAGAAAATCCACAAACTATTAGGGAAAACACGGCAATTTTACTCGTACTCGAAGCAAGAAAAGAGATAGGTTTGGAAGTGAATCCCGAAAAGACAAAGTATATGATTATGTCTCGTGACCAGATTATTGTACAAAATGGAAATATAAAAACTGGAGATTTGTCCTTCTAAGAGGTGGAAAAATTCAAATATCTTTGAGCAACAGTAACAAATATAAATGACACTCGAGAGGAAATTAAACGCAGAATAAATATGGGAAATGCTTGTTATTATTCGGTTGAAAAGCTTTTGTCATGCAGTCTGCTGTCAAAAAATCCGAAAGTCAGAATTTATAAAACAGTTATATTACCGGTTGTTCTGTATGGTTGTGAGACTTGGAGTCTCACTTTGAGAGAGCAACAGAGATTAAGGGTGTTTGAGAATAAGGTTCTTAGGAAAATATTTGGGCTAAGAGGGATGAAATTACGGGAGAATGGAGAAAGTTACACAACGCAGAACTGCACGCATTGTATTCTTCACCTGACATAATTAGGAACATTAAATCCAGATATTTGAGATGGGCAGGGCACGTATGAGCGACTCCTGAAATGCATATAGAGTCTTAGTTGGGAGGCCGGAGGGAAAAAGACCTTTGGGGAGGCCGAGGCGTAGATGGGAGGATAATATTAAAATGGATTTGAGGAAGGTGGAATATGATGGTTGAGGCTGGATTAATCTTGCAAAGGATAGGGACCGATGGTGGGCTTATGTGAGGGCGGCAATGAACCTTAAACCTTAAAAGCCGTTTGTAAGTAAGTTAAATAACTATTTTTGAAATTACACATTTGAAGTTGTAATCTGAAAATGAAAGTTAGCAGTCAAACACATTTCATTACGTGAAAATTATTTTTGTTCTTACCCTAAACATAAATCTTCCGTAAGTAAAATATACTCACCTTCTTTATAGGACATTTCGTAGGAAAACCTACGGAATCTCGTAAAGGGGGCCACACTATAGTGTCAGTCGCAAAGAATTCACAACAGTTAGTGGGTTGTATGTTCACGGGACCTTTGGCGTACTTTCCTCCGCCCACGTTCTGGTAGCCTACTACAGCACACTGTAATAGAGAAATCCAACAGTTGCAAAGACCCAAATGATAGATGTGAAGAAACAAATGCAAGAGAAATATCGCCTGCCAGCCTGGTAAAGCCAGCCAACGTATTTCGTGTTTTCGGTAATTTGTACGTCCTGGAAAATAAGTGATGAGTCTGTTTTCTCTCTCGGTGTAATCTCAACTTTCTGCAGGTGAAGATATTATGAAAAAAAAAAACTTATTCTTACTGGGTTATGTAACGATGATGTATCAACTACGAGGTTATTTCTCAACCTATGCTAATAATAATAATAGTAGTAATAATAATAATAATAATAATAATAATTCTCTTTTTTATACTGGCAGAGTTAAGGCCTTAGGGCCTTCTCTTACACTCTACCAGGTCACAAAGTATACAAGCAGTTAAAATTTAACAAAAAGTTAAAGAACAGAATACTAACATATTACAATAATAATAATAATAATAATAATAATAATAATAGCATAATAAAATCGACACTAAACATGAAAATAATACCATAACAGAAAAAAAGAAAGTAAAATACATTGCAATATAGTGAAAGAAACTCATTTAGTAGAAATGGTTAATATGGAAAAACGTAAGGAAGAATGTATCAAAATTAAATGTAATAAAATAATAATAAAAAAGAAAAGAAATACGAAAATTAAATAAAATTCACGATAAAAAGACTATGACTATCGGCTGATAAAGGGAACAAAAAGGTGAAAGGAAGGAAAAAGAAATATATAGCCTATATTTTTACAAAACTATGGCAGAGAAAAGGTCTTATAACTGAAAGGAATCTAATTCAAAAGGTGCAATTTTAATTTGTTTTTGAAACTAGAAAATGTCCTACAGTCTCTGACATGTTGTGGTAGAGAGTTCCAGAGATGAGCTACAGAGACGGCGAAAGATGAAGAGTAGAATGATGTTCTGTGTTTCGGAATGGAGAGTGTGATATGGTGTTGTGAGCGAGTATCTATTTCGTGATATGAGGACAAATGTTGAAAACAAGAAGCTAGGTAGTTAGGGTTAGAGGTTTTAAGAATACTGAAGCGTAAAGTGAGGGAGTGAATAGTTCTTCGCTCCTTGAGACGGACCCAGGACAGCATATTTAGTGAAGGTGTGATACGGTCAGATCTACGGACGTTGCAAATAAATCGAACGCATGCATTATGAGCACGCTGTAGTCTGTCTGTCAGTCTCATGTTAAGGTCAGTGTAGAGAGTGTCACAGTAATCAAAATGAGGCATCAAGAGCGACTGTACTAAATTCTTCTTGAGAAGCAACGAAAGGAAATTTCGGATTCTTTTTAGTGTGTGAATTTTCATAAAAATTATTTTACATGTTTGTGTGATTTGAGTATTCCAACCTAAGTTTTTGTCCATATAAGTTCCTAGATTTTTTACTCTGTCACTGTAAGGGATAATAGTTTCACTCATTTTAACAGGAGATATGTCACCTGTATTTAATTTACTTAAAATTCGTTGATGTCCCATTATAATTGCCTGTGATTTCTCTGAGTTCAATTTCAGTCCAAACTACGTGATACGTATATCACTGGTGATAAGTGAGCCACTGTTGGATTGTACTTGAATAAAGTGTGAAATAAAAATCGCTGAACTGGAGAATTAGCACGGTAGATTTGAACCGTGCCGTTACAGTTACGACCAAATTTAACTAAATACACAATGTTGCCAACATAAGAACCTGGCTTTGGTCTGTGATGGTGTTAGAAGCAGTGGCAGCTCGTGAACTGGTGGATTGGGAGAGCTGCAGTAGATTTCGGTACATACAAATTTCACTTCTTGATACCATTACTAATAAGTATAGGACAAAAATAAATGCACTACATATCGAAAAATCAAAACTTCTTGACTTAGTTGGGAGATGTCTGTGGGACCATTTGCTAATCCCTAAGAAAAACTAATACCATCGATTTCAGTCTGAATTTCAGATCGGCAGACACTCAACTTACAATCTACCAGTGCATTCTGAATTGCCTTAGAATAACCTTAAAACAGTGGCATGTTCTAAATTATTTTTGAGAGCCTCGTTTAGATTACTCACGAACTGTAGCAACCCACGAAACACATCAGGGTTCTTCGAATCGTTTTTTTCAGCATGTCCCCTAAGGGGATGTTCATATTGGCCACAAAATTTAATACGATCAGTATTTTCTTTTAATAATTTCACGATTTTTTCTCACTTCTTGATTATGTTTGAAAATGTTTGTTCTGTTCGTTTCACTTAATTGCACAGCAGTATCAGTTACGTAACATAGCCAATGAAACAACATTTTTCTGGTGAGACTGCGAAGATTCGTGCATTTTGCTTTTTAGGGGCAAATGCCCTAAATCTGTCACACCACTCCTAGTCCATGCAGCATCACCACCGAGGAGGAGGCAAGGAAATCGAAATACAGATTTTTTTGTTCACATCCACGTAACCACAAATGCTTAGCGTAAATTTCATTGTTATACTTCCTTACATATATGCACTATTTCGGCTGGATGAAGCTTAAGTAGATTTAAGTCGGGTAACGGACGACCCTTTAATTTCGCTTCATTACATCAATATTCTCCGCAAGGGAAAGTTGAGAATAATAAAATTAATATTCTGTAATTCACACACACTCATGCTCGCAAATTTGCACTGGTTAAGTTACGGTATTAAGACGTCACATCAAAGCAACACTCAGATATACTGATGGTCAACAATTTTCTAAAACTGGAAAAGAAGTCTCTTTCGTATTTTACGTGCTATATCAAAAGGATTCTACTTGTGGAATCATTTTGAGTTAAGGCAAATATTAGGTTCTGCTGGAGGCTGGATATATACGTAACAATAAGGCAAAAGAGAATATTAATTTCGTTATATTAACTCCATAAGATTATACAACAATAAGTATGTGGAAAGAAAATAAAAATGTTGTCATTAAGTTTCAGGGGAATAGAGAATCCATTTGACGCAGCATTACAATAGCGGTGTGGGAGGAGAGGAAAGATCCCTTGTGGCCTGGCTCTGCAAGCCACTGCAGCGAGATACGGGTTTTAAACAGCGGCAGTTTCCCTCTGCTTCCCCTGCTTCCCTTCACCTCTCTACCCCCTGACCATGCAAGACACCACACTCTCTATGAGCTGTCTCACCCTGCAGATACCAGGACGACTTTGAATGCAGTGTCAATTCCAATACAGTCGACGCGCAAAAAGATTATGCATAAGATAATAGTACATATTCCCGGCCAGATAAAATATAAAGCAATTTACCAATAAAAGCTGTAACAATTCTTCTACAAATTAAAATAGTATAGTATCAAAATTGCAGCTGAGCAGAGCATAGGTTATTATGAAACTAAGAAAAAGAAACCGTGGTTTGATGAAGATTGTTGCATGGTAGTAGAAAGAAGGAAACAGGCAAAATTGAAATTCTTACAGGATCCAGTTGAGGAGAAGAGAGATAATTATTTCAATGAAAGACGGGAAGCAAGTCGTACACTTAGGAATAAAAAGAGAGGTTACTTGAAGGAAAAACTGAATGAGGTAGAAACAAATAGTAAGAATAAAAACATTCGAGATTTATATAAGGGTATAAAGGAATTTAAGAACGGATATCAGCCAAGGGTAAACGTGATCAAGGATGAGAATGGTGACTTGCTTGCAGACTCTCCATCAATCCTAAACAGATGGAAAAACTATTTTGCGCAACTACTAAATGTACATAGGCCAAATAGAAATGATCGGGACGAAATTGAAATACAAACTGCTGAGCCATTTATACCCGAACCCACGCTTACAGAAGTCGAAATTGCGATAGAAAATCTGAAAAAGTACAAGTCTCCAGGTATCGATCAAATTCCAGCAGAATTAATACAAGAGGGTGGGAGTGCATTATATAGCGAAATTTATAAACTTGTACTTGCTATTTGGGAAAAGGAAATTGTACCAGAACAATGGAAGGAGTCCATAATTGTACCTATTTTTAAAAAGGGGGACAAAACCAACTGTGGTAACTTTCGAGGAATATCACTTTTGTTGACGTCGTACAAAATTTTGTCCAATATTCTTTTGAGAAGATTAACTCCGTACGTAGACGAAATTATTGGGGATCATCAGTGCGGTTTTCGGCGTAATAGATCGACTATTGATCAGATTTTTTGTATTCGACAGATAATGGAGAAAAAATGGGAGTATAAGGGTACAGTACATCAGTTATTCATAGATTTCAAAAAGGCTTATGACTCGGTTAAGAGGGAAGTATTATATGATATTCTTATTGGTATTCCCAAGAAACTAGTTCGATTAATTAAAATGTGTCTCAGTGAAACGTACAGCAGAGTCCGTATAGGTCAGTTTCTATCTGATGCTTTTCCAATTCACTGCGGGCTTAAGCAAGGAGATGCACTATCACCTTTACTTTTTAACTTCGCTCTAGAATATGCCATTAGGAAAGTTCAGGATAACAGGCAGGGTTTGGAATTGAACGGGTTACATCAGCTTCTTGTCTATGCGGATGACGTGAATATGTTAGGAGAAAATACACAAACGATTAGGGAAAACACGGAAATTTTACTTGAAGCAAGTAGAGCGATCGGTTTGGAAGTAAATCCCGAAAAGACAAAGTATATGATTATGTCTCGTGACCAGAATATTGTACGAAATGGAAATATAAAAATTGGAGATTTATCCTTCGAAGAGGTGGAAAAATTCAAATATCTT
Source organism: Periplaneta americana (assembly GCF_040183065.1). Classification (NCBI taxonomy): domain Eukaryota; kingdom Metazoa; phylum Arthropoda; class Insecta; order Blattodea; family Blattidae; genus Periplaneta; species Periplaneta americana. Next base: position 132,397,815 of record NC_091122.1, on the reverse strand, counting down.
GGAGCAACAGTAACAAATATAAATGACATTCGGGAGGAAATTAAACGCAGAATAAATATGGGAAATGCGTGTTATTATTCGGTTGAGAAGCTCTTATCATCCAGTCTGCTGTCGAAAAATCTGAAAGTTAGAATTTATAAAACAGTTATATTACCGGTTCTTCTGTATGGTTGTGAAACTTGGACTCTCACTCTGAGAGAGGAACATAGGTTCAGGGTGTTTGAGAATAAGGTGCTAAGGAAAATATTTGGGGCTAAGCGGGATGAAGTTACAGGAGAATGGAGAAAGTTACACAACACAGAACTGCACGCATTGTATTCTTCACCTGACATAATTAGGAACATTAAATCCAGACGTTTGAGATGGGCAGGGCATGTAGCACGTATGGGCGAATCCAGAAATGCATATAGAGTGTTAGTTGGGAGACCGGAGGGAAAAAGACCTTTAGGGAGGCCGAGACGTAGATGGGAGGATAATATTAAAATGGATCTGAGGGAGGTGGGGTATGATGATAGAGACTGGATTAATCTTGCACAGGATAGGGACCGCTGGCGGGCTTATGTGAGGGCGGCAATGAACCTTCGGGTTCCTTAAAAGCCATTTGTAAGTAAGTAAGTATTATTTTTAATTTCCTGTCAAAGCAGGGAGTGCTGCAGCTCCGCAGCTCTTATGGACGAGCCGCCCCTGGTTAGAAGGATAAATTTGTTTCTTTTTCTCTCTACCTCCTTCGTTCTGAACATTACTGAGAGATAGCACCACTGTTACTCTCATCTATTTCAATGATTTTTCCCTGGACCGCCAATTTGTTTGGACGAAGATTCTACATAGAAGATTAAGACAGATCTTACAAGCGATCTCCAATTACTAACACTATGTGTGTGTCCATTTTATCTCGAACTAAAATCTCTCTCGCATTTTCTTTTGTTTCATCAAGCCGAATGGATTTATCTCTTCGGTATCGATGTTTCTAGTCGGTCATGGCCTTTGTGACAGTTTTTTTTTCGTAATATTGATAAACAATAATGTAATTAAAGTTGGCTACTTAGGAGAATGTCGGCACAAAGGAAGGCTGTACAAAGTTCTTCACAGAATGGTGGCGGGATTCCCCTAGGAGCGTGTGCTGTAGTGTTTTTCCATTTTCGATTCGTTGTACACCACGTTCGTGTTCCTCTGTTCTCACATGCCGCTCAACGTTAAATGTTTTCTTCGCGGTTACTCTTATGTCGCACAGTTTACAATACAGTAAATTCCCATCACTCGAAAGTGATACGTGTATGTCTCTTTTTCCTTGCTTATTTTTATAAATTAATTTGTTAGTCTTGAACATTGTAATTGGGCTTTGCCTGTTATGTTCAACAACAAATGAACAGATAAAAAAACACTTTCTCACCATATCGAGACATATTTTAATTTTACTTGAATACTTTGCTTCGCTTTTGGGATTTTTCTTGAACTTTACTATGCCCACTTCCGACTTCAACAAGGTTCAATAACTCAATGAGACCCTTGTCTCCAGTCCGGTACCCAGATTGTAAAGACAGGCTCCAGCAGCTACCTGCTTGTCGCGAAACAATAGGTCTACACAAATATTTGTTCACTGGTACGTAAGGGCAAAGTCCATATTGTGAATTTAAACGAAATAGGGGAAGAAGGTACATTTTATCATTTTCCAGGAGACAAAGTGCGACATATAATCATGGATAAATATATAATAGGATGCGAAACTGCGGTCAGCACCATCTGGCTTTGGGGGTCTGAAATAAGGTGATCAGCGCCCAACGTCGTAGGTGGTGAACATTAGAACTACGTGTTGGGTACATTACCCAGATTTCTCTATTTATCCGTTCGAGATATTGCTGTACGGGAGAGTCGAGGAGCCGAGAGCCCGAGATGGCGGACTGAAACTTGCTAATAAGTGAACTTAAAGTGATACGTGTGTGTATAAGCAGTGTATGTTAAACAGTGATGTTTATGGACGTTGTAAAAATAGTGTTGTTCAATGTATTGTAAAGTAATAGTAATATAATAAATTGAACTATCTAAGTAGTTCTTGCAGACTTCTCCATTATGCTGTACAATAAATAGCCTACCCAAAATATGCAATCCCAATTATCTAACCTTTTGCTTTATTTTTTGTGTCTGTCTGGTTTTATTTTAATCGGGTAGTGTAAAACACATCGTCTCTTTTATCTTCCTGTTGGCTCCGGTAAAAATGTTCAGTAGAATATGCTGTGAGGAATAAAACTGTGAATGTTTTATTTTAAATTGGGTTAGTTTTGAATATCTATGAGGGTGGGAGGGAATACTTTCTGCACGATGTAAAAAAAATTGTATGAGAAAAGTTCCTTATTTCTTGAAATAGTGAAAATATGCTGAATATAACCATTAAATTACTAAAATATGCTCTAGCACATAGAAATGGTCAAACAGGCATAAATATGACTTAACAAAGCACAGTACTTTAAATCAATTATTTTTTGCTTAACAAGCATTTATATATATTTAAGTAACATCATTCTTACCAAAAAATATATGTTACATCATAAAATACCTAGCCGTAATTATTATTATCATTATTATTATTATTATTATTATTATTATTATTATTATTATTATTATCCAATAATATAAAAGTTGAATGGTAATGAATAATAATAATACTAATAATAGTAATAATAATAATAATAATAATAATAATAATAATAATACTAATAATGGAAACATGCATTCGTCATATGCCTAATGATTAAGAGAAATACTTAAACTTTTCCAAATGTACTTACAATTGCGTCTTTTGGGAAGTCTTGCACAAGCTCAATTTTACCTTTAAACAAGGATAGTGTCTTATTGACTCTGGCAACTTTCATTTTAGTCAATTTAATATAAGTTTCATCGGTCCTCATCTCATCTAGCCTCGATGCTAATAGTTGATAAGTACGCTGAAAGAGAACAGTAAAATTTACAATTATTTAACATTATTTTATTTTGTTTCAATAACTCAAAAGTATTAAATATTTTTCCTAATTTTCCAGACAACACCAGTGGCATATTTAGGAACATCTTATACAGGATGTTTCATAATAATAGGTACAAACTACAGGGGTGAATACAGGACAAGAAGCATGTCAAAAAGTTCGAATAAACATAAGTCCGGAAACCAGCCGTGTCCGAAATGAATGGGGTTTTTTTATGTATCATCAGTACAGGTTATGTGGGCTAACATAACTGAAATGCACTGAAGGGAGAAAGTATTTAACATGTGCTCGATATAGGGTAAACATTGGTAATTTTGTGACAATTTCATGAAAACTAATTTAAAATGCAAATATGTAAATATATCCTTATTCCGATTTTTTCATCTAAAAGACGGTAACTTGCTGTACAAATCTGGAGACATAAAAGATTGGATACGTTCTTGAATATGTGCCAAAAACCACTTTTACAACTTAAGCTGAAAGGTTGGTTATTTCGTGATAACCTTGGTAATTTCGTGATATTGCATTGATAATTTCGTGAGAGATAGAAGAATTATGGAAAAATTCATTAAAGTAAAATGAAATTCTCATTTATTGTTACAAGACTTCAAACATAGTAATTCCGTCTAATATTCATAGCAAGAAAACACAGAAATACATATCAACACATAATAAGAATGAAATCAAAGTAAAAACTGAAATTGAAAAGAGATCTTCTTTGCCCTGAAAGGGTGAACACTTTTATTACCGACTTTACTATAGCCTATATTACTAGGGTAACTCCAAAAGTAATGCATAAATTTGTTTAAAAATTATATTTTTATCCTACAGCTTTGCTATTTTCACAGAATGTAGATGCATCCTTAAGGAACAAAATGTCACTTTTCCACATAATCCCTGTCCCTTTCAACTGCCTTACGTAACTTAGGAACGAGGGTCTGTAGACCAGCACGGTAAAAGTCTGGACCAACACGTCTGAGCCACTCTTTAGCAGCGTGCACAAGGGAGTCATGTTCTAACCTCGTTCCGCGAAGGGATCTTTCAGTTTACCAAAGAGATGGTAATCGCACGGTGCCAGTTCAGGACTGTAAGGCGGATGTTTCAGTGTTGTCTATCCGAATTTTCTGATCTGGTCTGTGGTCTTGTGACTGACATATGGCTGTGCGTTGTCGTGCAATAGCAGAACATCCTGCTTCTGCCGATGTAGTCGAACACGATTCAGTCGAGCTTGAAGTTTCTTGAGAGTTGCAACATACGCGTCAGAATTAATGGTGGTTCCGTGTGGCATGATGTCCACAAGAAGAGTCCTTCTGAATCGAAAAACACAGTAGCCATAACGTTTCCTGCCGAAGGTGTACTTTTGAATTTCTATTTCTTTCGTGAATTTGCATGATGCCACTCCATTGTCTGCCTCTGTCTCCGGTCAAAAATGGTGCAGCCATGTTCCATATTCTGTCACAATTCTTGCAAGTAAGTCATCTAACACTTATCATTGACACTTAGCATGATAACAAATCAAACAGAAGCTACACTGAACCCATTGCGTCTCCGCTTTCTTTTTTGTTATCACATCTTGTCTTCAGATTTCTAAAATTCCTATTGTAACACAATTTTATACTATTTTAAAAATTGTAACACTTAATGCTCAACAAAATTTCGCCTCAAACAGCTAAGATTTCTATCAGTAAAGCTAAGCCTATATGGCGACTACAGATGTATCTAAAATTCCAAAAGCATTTCCTAAAATTTCATGAAGATACAATAAATCTTTGTACCAAATATCATATGCTTACCTTTAGTAATAAGACTGTAATGTAATTACAAACATCCACAAAATGTGTATGCCTGAGAAGTCGACGCAAACTTGCTCTCTCCAAATATAAAACCTCACTGAAGCAACTACAATAGTCACACAAAGCTTAGCTGTATGTTTCTGGAAACTGGACAACATATGCAATCCCTTGGCGGAAATTTGGATCTCGTAACACTATTGGTTAGTTCACAAAAGAGCAAAGAAAAAGTATCACGAAATAACCACTGCCACGAAATTACCAATGTTTACCCTATAGGAAATAAAGCGCACGAATGTGCATGAAGATAGTATAAATAATTTTACACTTTTCTTTGCTGCATTCACTCTTTTTGCTTTTTAAGCACTTACGAGTATCATAACGGTATTTTTCACATCGTTCCCCACATAGTTCACACACATCTTTCACTTGGACTATGGAAATATTTCTTTATGCAGAATTTGTGGTGGTAGCCATGTGCTGTTCGTCGAGTGATCGCGCTTCTTAATTCCTGATTGGATTCTGTTCAGTTTCTATTAACCATGGCATCCGTTGCATAAAACTCCTCCCAGATCTCGTCTCTTCTTGTTCATAGCAGTTCTTGTTCTTGGGGTGTAGATGGTGATTGCATAGTTATTCGGATGTCCTCAACAAACAAGGTCTCCCTCGCTAACTCGTAAGCTAGGCGGGAATGTGTCCATTTTGAGATTTCTAGCGTTCTCTTGAGATATCTTGCCTCTGTACTTTCTGTTGCTTTTACAATAGGTCTGCTACCTTGAGGTGTTCCCAAATTAGATCTAAGCCATAAGTGATTACCCGCAGTACTTTTTCTTTGAACATTTAAAAAAAAAAATCTATGAACTTTCCTCCAATATGATATTATACTTTTTTTGTTGCATACAATATGAGTTATTCACTCTAGAAATCTGCAAGGCTATTTCACTTTTACCCTGTGTTTGTGTGTGTGTGTTTTTCTGCCAAATGGTAGGTCTTTCTCTGTAAACCTAGCATTCTTCAAACTTTTCTATTCCCCCCCCCCTTTGTCTCCGCATAAGACCCACATATTTTAATGTTGTCTATCATCTGAGATTCTTCTTCGCCCCGAACTCTTCTCCCGTTCTCAGCTTCTTCCAGTGCATCCTTCAGTAGGCAGTTTTTTTTCTCAGCTAGTGACCCAATCGATTCCTTTTTTTTTTCCCCCTGATCAGTTTCAGCATAATTCTTTCTTCACTCAATTTTTCTAGCATAATTTCTAGTTCTGTTGATCGATCAAAATATTTAATCGATTAACTATTTGAATTTAATCGATTAATCAATAGATTAATCGAGTTTTGATCAAGTTGAAAAAATGTTTTAATATATTGTAATACACAATTATTATTAAATTTAACTTGTGTTCGGTGATAAGCATAAGTATTAAATATTGTATATCTGTATATATTGTATCATTATAGAACAAAACAACTATTTTGATTACTTACTAACATATTTATTATGAGGCTTATAATTGATTGTGTCAATTTATCCGGGCACTTTTTAGACAAACATAAATAACAAAAAATATGAAGACTCACCTAGTTAATACCGCTTTATCCATGATTTTAAACATACGAGTGCATTCACATGCTCCGAATTAAGTGCCGCTCTACGTTTAGTAACAATGTTTCCTCCATCACTAAACACGAAAAACCTTTTTTCTGTCAAGCACTTCTCCACGATTGTTCAGTTTAAATCCAAACGTTTCACTGAGTTTACCTCTCAAATTGTCATATCATACATATAATGGGGTTTACACTTTTCACAGACCGGAGAAAACTGTTTTTTTTTTTTTTTTGTTCCTTTATCAAACTAAACACACAACCTTCATACAAAAACTCAGTACAGAAACTGCAACTCCTGCAAAAGTACAACAGTCGAAACAGAAGACTGGCCTCTATTGTAATCGAATTACCAGATTTTAGAAAGAAAAGAAGACAGTTACACTCTCACTTGCACACAGTGTAGACATGGCTATTTTATAAGGGACGAGGGGGACGAATCCAAGAAAAGTATGTATTTAATATGCTAGGAAGATGAGCTGACAACAAGGGGGAAATTTTCTTGGAAAACATTGAAACTTAATAAGGGTTTCGCATTGTGTTTCAACTTTCAATAGAGGTAGACTAGGTCACTGTCCTCATATCTCCATCTCTTTCTGAAGTGTTTGTGCAAATATTTTCCCTAAGATACCTGGTTTACAGTTGGAAAATAACAGTAGCCTCTATTGTGCTTTTAAGTAAGCAATTTCCGAGAGAGAAATATTGTCGGAATTTTTAGTATGAGTTTGTATTAACAAAATAATAATTAATATAAACTACAACCGATTAATTTTAATCGACTCGATTATGCGATTAAATATTTTTGATCGATTATTCTTACAACAGAAATTGATCGATTAATCGATTTAAATCCCACAACACTAATAGCTTCATTTCTTATTCTGTCTATTTCACACGCTCCATCCTTCTCCACGTCCACATTTCAAATGTTTCTAGTCGCTTTTATTCACTTCGTCGTAATGTCCATGTTTGTGCTCCTTACAATGAAACTACGGTTAAAAATGGGAAGTAACGACGCTCGCACCTCCCGGTGTACCTGAATTTTGTCCCGCGGGAGTTCTTTTACATGCCGGTAAATCTACTGACATGAGCCTGTCGCATTTAAACGTATTTTTAATGGCCACTTTAAATGCGTAATTTTAAAGTGCGTCTGAATTTCGTAAGATTTCTTATTTATATTTTAATACCGAAAAAATTAAGTCTCGCATACCTTACCACCTCCAGATATCCCGGTTATGCAAACCATTGTGGTTAGAAGTGCAACAGCTACAAATATCTTCGTACGATCCATGATACACAAGTGGTACAAATCTACGTAGTGTAGGCTTGTTATGTGATGCAGCTTGCTTATATTCAACACGATAATTTCAGTAGAATTAATTTGATGACATTTTGTATATAATTCTTTGTTTAATAATCTTTGCAACTTTATACAATAATAAACCTATATAAATATGTCACATGTTGTATTTTTAAAGATGGGTATGATGTACATTCTGATTAGCTCAACTATTGTGTTAAACCGGGAATGATAAGCAATGAATAGAAGATATGGATGAGGGGTCACAATTGTTAATGGAAAAGTAAATGCGTTGGATCCTGTATTACGAACTTCCACTAATGATAATCTCCCCAGTGGCACGCAATTCATGTCTTGCACCAAGGCCGTGTGCATTTGGGAGTTTAAACTTAACTTGTGAAAATTTTAAAAATCCTATTCATTAAGTTTATTAAACTCATTAACAATATTACGAGAGAAAAGGTAACTATACGAATTTGAGAAATTCTAAACAAAGAAGTTCGTACTTTCGAACTGGTACTAGGCCTGGTATTTTGGAATTTAAACAATTAGATAACAATTTAACGGCAGTTTAATCAGCAAATAAGCTCTCAGGGTAACATAGCCACAGTATTTTCCGAACAATTAAAATAGCAATAATTCAATTACAATTCAATTTAAACGATACTTAATATTTCCACATACGCAGTTCATTCCTAGGTGTGATAGTTTTTTGACAGTAATTCCTAAAACTAGATATTTTAGTAACAGGCGAGCTTGTTAAAAATTCACTATTGTAAACAGTAGCATGCGAAAACAATTTTCAATGCAAACTTTCAAATATTGCTCTGTCATTATTTCTCACCAGATGTCATACAGCAGCAAACGCAACCAATCAATAAAGCAGTTCAAACAATGGCAGACCTACTTTTTAAAAATGTTTTTAGTTTAGAAATTTTCACAAATTAAATAAATTACTTCAAGAACTATTTTGTTGATAATATACTAATAATAAATCTGCAGCCGAAATTTTTCTGGCAATTTTCGCTTTTCCAAAAATAATTGGTCCTAACATGTATAATTAATCATCCTGAAACCGAAAATCGCTTTTTTGAAATTTTTGTTTGTATGTCTGTCTGTATGTCTGTCTATCTGTCTGTCTGTCTGTCTGTCTGTCTGTCTGTCTGTCTGTCTGTCTGACTGTCTGGATGTTGTTACCTTTTCACGCGATAAGGGCTGAACCGATTTATATTAAAACTGGAATATAAATTAAGTTCGTTGTAACTTAGATTTTAGGCTATATAGCATTCAAATTACTTTATTTAAAAGAGGGGTTATAAGGGGGCTTGAATTAAATAACTCGAAATATCTTCCTTATTATTGATTTTCATGAAAAATGTTACATGACAAAAGTATCTTTAAACATGATTTCCGATTCCGATAAGTTTTATTCTAAGAAACATTTTGATAGGACTGATATTTAATTATATAAATGAGTTTTAAAATTAAAATAACGACGCCACCTATTGGCCTGTAATGAAATGGAAACAAATGACTTCATCTATAAGGGGCCTTGGACAACTACAATCGAAAGCTATTAAACATAGCCTACAGAGAATGTTTCTGTGTTTGTATGAAATAATATCGAAAGCTAATTATATACAAGACTTTTAAAATAACAATACAATACATTTTCACCGCCACCTCAGATTATAGCGTTGTTGTTCCTGCAATAACTCCTATGTGCAAAATATAAAATTTTTGAGTAGGAAGAAAAAACACATTTATTCATTCCATGGCAATGGTACATAGGAGATCGAAAGAAAGAAATATAATTACATATCACTTTAATATATGCTATATCACTATTTCAGTTATTTGAAGGGTTCAGAACCATATGGGCCAAGCGCCATTTACTGAAGACGTAAAAAATAAGGGTTAAAATTAAGTTATTACCATAATTCTGCCAGTAAAATAAATCATTATTATTATTATTATTATTATTATTATTATTATTATTATTATTATTATTAATTCAATGGAAACATATAGCAAGTAATATAAAGTATACACATTAAAACTAAATGATATGTCAATCTTCATTAAACTATGGTTGCATGTAATAGCAATTAAAAAACATGTTAAAGGAATTGTCATTGCACCAAATGAATGGTCTCTGGAACAAAATGATATCGCATTTTAATTTTTTTAAATACAATTGAAATTAAGTAACATACTAAACGATTTATCCTTCTATCAAACACGAATGTTCCCTGGATCAAGAGTGCTATTTTAATTATGTAATTACTTTATATTTATTTCTAACGGGTGCAGAGGAGCGCACGGGTACGGCTAGTATTTTAATAAATTGTTATCGATATCCTGTAGTTTCAGTTTCTTGGTTTAGAAGTCCATTGTGGGAAGCGTTACTAAAATTAACATACTTTCCAGAATTTACGAGAAGTAAATTAGGATTTGAAACATTGTCTGAACGAGTGGGAAGAATTTTTTTGCAATACAAATTTTGAAAATATTTATCCTGCATAATTTATAATAGCGACAGGTCAGTTCAAAAGGGAAAGAACTCAAACTTTAAATTTTTTATAAACCTGCGTTTTAAAGCTTGATGTTGCTGTGAAAAATCCATGCATCTTGAAATTACTCCAAATTCTGTTAATGATGTTTTATATGAAATACGAAAAGCCTGAAATCCCATAAGGGCAACGTAGGGTAAGCTGAAGGTCTACTAAACTCGGGGAGCCAGTCCAAGAGAGCTTATACAATACACTTACAAACTAAACATGAAAAATTATACAGACTAAGCACATAAATTATACAAACTAAAAACACACACACAAAATTATACAAACTGAACACAAATTATGCAGTCTAAACACACACACACAAACACACACACACACACACACAAGCTATCCAAACTAAATAAACAATAAATTATACAAACTGAACACAAATTATACAGTCTTACACACACACAAACTATCCAAACTAAACACACAAAACATCTCTACAAATTGAACACGAATTATACAGTCATAAAACACAAGTCCACAACTGTGGAGTAACGGTTAGAGCGTCTGGTCGCGAAACCAGGTGCACGTTCGATTCCTGTCGGGACAAGTTACCTGGTTGAGGTTTTTCAGGTGTTTTCCCTCAACCCAATATGAGCCAATGCTGGGTAACTTTCGGTGCTGGACCCCGGACTCATTTCACCAGCATTATCCCTTCATCTCATTCAGACGCTAAATAACCTAAGATGTTGATAAAGCGTCGTAAAATAACCTACTAAAATAGAAACAAAAATTAAAACGCAAAACTATACAAATCGAAGACATAAATGATACAGTCTAAACACACAAACAAACTATCCAAACTAAACACACCAAAAAACTATACCAACCAAACACATAAATTGTGCCAACTAAACACACAAAAACTATACAACTAAACGTATTAATTATACCAATTAAACACACAAATTTACCAGCTAAACACGCAAACAAAATATCCAAACTAACATACACAAAAAGAACTACATAAACAATACACAACTATACATAGTTTACATGGGTTTGGTAATTTCTTCCAGTCTTTTCCATGCATGCCTGTCCCTCGCTGTTCTCGTCCACTGTGCTCCAGTCTCTCTCCGGAAAGTGTCCGACCACCTTCTGCTTGGACGTCTTCTGCTCCTTTTCCCAATGCGTGGGTCCCACATGGTCGAGGCATAGGCCCACCTGCTGCAGTCCATCCTACTCACGTGTCCGTCCCATTTCCATTTTAGAAGTTGCGCCAGCATCACTGCATCCTGCATACCTCTTCTTATTCGGATGTCGGTGTTCCTTAATCTGTTTTGCGTGTGTTATATAGTGTGTGTTAACTAGATTTTTCACGGAAAGATGGAGCTTTAAAATGCGGGTTTCTCAAAACTTTGAATTTTGAATTGTTTCCGTTTTGAACTGGCCAGTCTATATGGCTTCCTTAATTTTGCTTGCAGTAAATCTAGTTGCCTTTCTTTCTGTTCACTCTCAGAATCATTCGTTTTCGAACGCCAGTTTGAAACTCCAGTCCAACCCCGGGATATAAGCTTGAAGCGGTGGAACCAAAGAGTTTGTAATACTTACTAGAGACACAGACCCGTGAGTGGCAGGTAAGGAAAATGTCACAAATTGAATCGGCTAGCATCCGCCATTAAAGGGAGTATTTGCGGCGCGAAATTCGGAAACAGTACCACAATACATTGATGTAGCCTGGTGATAGACACTGTTTTAAACATCCTTTACCATAGATGGATCGTGATTAAATAAATATGAATGGTAGAGGAGCGCTGTATTTATTGAAATATTAAATGATTCATCTATGGCGATATTATAAAAAAAAAAAAATTAAATGACCCATATATACTCGGGATAAGTAAGTGAAATACTGAACAATGGAAATGCCAACATGAATTTTCAGTATTACCAGTATTGTTTAAGGCCATAATGATAGATATATACTGTAATATTTAAAATGATCTATATTTTTGTCCTTTCATGCAAAGGAAGAAGAAAGTATATGGTGCTTAGAAAATGTTTAGTGAAATATGAGAGCATCAAAATTCTGGAAACACTGATTAAAAACATAATAGGCCTAAGGATAAATTTTTATCGTCATAAAACAATCTATTAATTGTATAGTTGACGACCATAGATTAGAGGTCAGTACAGGCTTTTTAATGCAGCAGTAGTAGTAGTAGTAGTAGTAGTAGTAGTAGTAGTAGTAGTAGTAGTAGTAGTAGTAGTAGTAGTAGTAGTAGTAGGCCTAGTAGTAATAATGGCAGCAGTAGACCCATAGTAACAGTAGTCCTAGTAGTAGTAGTAGTAGTAGTAGTAGTAGTAGTAGTAGTAGTAGTAGTAGTAGTAGTGGTAATAGTATGCCTAGTATTAGTGATATTAGTAGGCCCAGTAGTAGTGACATAATAGAGGCCTAGTAGTAGTAGTAGTAGTAACAGTAGGCCTAGGAATAGTGGTAACAGTAGGCTTAGTAGGTTGTAGTAGTAACAGTAGGCCTAGTAGTAGTAGTAGTAATAGTAGGCCTAGGAATAGTGGTAACAGCAGGCTTAGTAGGTGGTGCTAGTAGTAGTAGTAGTAGTAGTAGTAGTAGTAGTAGTAGTAGTAGTAGTAGTAGTAGTAGTAGTAGGCCTAGTAGTATAGTAGCAGTACGCCTAATAGTAGTATAGTAACAGTAGGCCTAGCATTAGTGATATTTGTAGGCCTAGTAGTGGTAGTAGTAGCTATTTTGGTAGGTTATTTTACGACGCTTTATCAACATCTTCGGTTATTTAGCGTCTGAATGAGATGAAGGTGATAATGCCAGTGAAATGAATCCGGGGTCCAGCACCGAAAGTTACCCAGCATTTGCTCAATTGGGTTGAGGGAAAACCCCGGAAAAACCTCAACCAGGTAACTTGCCCCGACCGGGAATCGAACTTGGTTTCGCGGCCAGACGCGCTGACCGTTACTCCACACGTGTGGACAGTAGTAGTAGTAGTAGTAGTAGTAGTAGTAGTAGTAGTAGTAGTAGGCCTAGTAGTAGTGGTAATAGGCCTAGGAATAGTGGTAACAGTAGGCTTAGTAGGTAGTAGTAGTAACAGTAGGCCTAGTAGTATTAGTAGCAATAGGCCTAGTGGTAGTGGTAATAGTATGCCTAGTATTAGTGATATTAGTAGGCCTAGTAGTAGTGATATAATAGAGGCCTAGTAGTAGTAGTAGTAGTAGTAGTAGTAGAAGTAATAGTAGGCCTAATAGTAGTAACAGTAGGCTTAGGAATAGTGGTAACAGTAGGCTTAGTAGGTTGTAGTGACAGTAGGCCTAGTAGTAGTGGTAATAGTAGGCCTAGTATTGGTGCCATTAATAGTGGTAGTGGTGGTAGTAGGCCTAGTATTGGTGGTAATACAGTAGTAGGCCTAGTATTGGTAGTATTGGTATGCCTACTAGTAGTGGTGGTGGTGTTAATAAATTCGTTGCCATCGGCTATACTTTCAACAATCAACTAGAAGTACATATTGCACCAAATGGGAACATATATGATTTCATTTATTCTGAAACAAAACAGTTTTATACAGATGCTGTCTGAGGATTTTCTTGTGCACTTTGCTATTATAATTTATAATCCATTATAATATGATGGCACCTAACCCTTACATACATTGTCGAAATAAACCGTATAAACCTGATTAATGTGTTCCTGCAAAAACTTTTTCCATGAAATGTTCCGACATTCTGTAAACATATTCAAAGAAGGAACTGCATTTAGAACATTCTTCCAAATATTAAGAGACGCATGCTTTCCTGGGCATCCTACAATAGCAAGCTACGTTACAACAATTATTTGCGGCTCAGTATTTCACCATTTTCTTATTATTTCCCTTCAAGTGTACTTAAATTTATTCATACTCCTCAAATTAGCATGAACTGCTCGCAATCCCGGCGAAGCATCAACTCCCTTTAATGGCGGCCGAACAGCGGCTCAAATTTGTACGCTACACTAGCGCCGTTGGTGTCTCTAGTTATATATTACAAACTCTTTGGGTGGAACCAACCCCGGGCCGTAAGCTTGAAACGGTGGAACCAAAAAGGTGTACAAGTATGGCCGTCAAATTACCCATAGTTCATATCTTTTTCCGGTGTGTTAAACAGCTGTTACGTTCGTATTATTACGATTACGACTTCTGTTTTGTGTTGTGAATATTTTGAAAGTCTAGTAAAATTCAGCGGGTGTAATTTCTATAAAAGCTAATATTCTTTTCTGTTGGTGAATATAGTGAACAATAATAAAAGAAAGTAGAAATGAAGTGTTCAGTCCATGTAACAACCATAGCACGCTTAATAAAGCTACAGTAATATGTTCAGTGATATAATAATTAGGTCTACTAATTTACTCCTATTATCTCCACATCCATTCTAAGCCATTTACGCATGAAAAAATGTAATTTTTGGAGCTTCATATGTTACATAGAACATAGGTGGACATACAGTGCTGTTGAGTCTAATTTTTTTAATACCTGGCTTTCTAAAATACCGTACTATACAGAAAAGTAGCCTACATTTTTTTATAGTACAGGTTGAAGGTCAGCCATGACAAATATAATTACGTAAGGTTGGTTGTTCGACAATACAATATAATATAGGCTACAGCGTTTTCAAAGAGTATATTATTATTTTTATCATTATGTAGTTTCTACATGGCCTAATACAGGTAAATTACTTCTAGGCTACTGTAATATATATTTTTAAATATAGGTTATAAAATATTTTACATTTTTATATACAGTCCTATCATAATGCTAAATTACATCAACTTTAACGATCCATTGTTTTATAAATAAATGTGCAGAAAAGTGTAGGCCACATTTTTATATAGGTTATGTAGTAGGCCTATCTTGTATAAGGGGTGGACCATTATACTACCAGTACTAGGCCAATCACAGTACTAAGTTATGTAGCTATACTTTATCATTTCTAAATTTACAGAAAAATGAGAAAAGTGTGCATTTGTTACATAGGCTATAGCCAATGCTTTTCTTCTGGAGAAAAAAGTGCTGGAATTCTGTGTAGGATGACAACAGACTGGGAGGCGATTACTATCCAGTGTCGTTTTTAACCTCCTTTTCGCCCAAATTTAAAACTTTCCAAGATCTAGGTGGAATTCAAACAAAAATTAATTATTAACACATTTCTCTAGTTCTGCTAGAAAAAAAAGCACTGACTATAGCCTAGTATAAAGAGTATGCTACGTACTTAACCAAACACAGTGCTAATGCTGACGTATTCAATCTCCTTTGAACAATATTATTTTCTTGAAATAGGTTCTAATTCTTTCTCTTTCGTTAAAGTTTCTGCATACATGATCTAAACGAACACGTATGTACTGTTCTGCCACAGCTCTTATTAACAATAACTCATGATTGTCATTGCAGGAAAGGTTGTGATGATCATTGTTTAAATTATCAAAAATGTCAAAGAATTGTTGTAATATTTGCAACACTATTTTCTGTTTTATATGTTTGTCTAAAGCCAGGTTCACTACTAAATACCTATTAATTAATTTTTCAGTGCCTTTGCAGATTGCAATAACTGGACCAGAAGGATAAGTTAATGCTCCTTTATCTTTGAAATTAATGAAGGAATGCAATAAATTTTCCTTCAGTCCCGTTATTGCATGTGAACAGTTTTCACACTTGATCTTAGAAATCAATTTAATTACTACAAAACCAGCAATGTATATGGTAACATGTTCTGTGTATTCTGACATAGTTGTGTGGTAAGCATAGTCATGATCTTGTAATGCCTCATTAAAAACAGGTAGGTCAATTTCATTGTATATTGCATTGGAATCGTTTAGCATCTCCTCAGCAGGTTTTCTATTGGTAGAACAATGTAAGATTGGGATATGATCTGAAGGTATGCAGTTTCCTATTCCATGGTCTCGAATCTCAGTATGGATTAAAATCTTCTTATAAGCTGCTGTGAATTGTCTACATGTGGGGTTGTCATTGTGCCCCCCATGAGATCTTATAGTACCAAAAAATAATTCTATGTGGTCCTGTGATAATTTATAGATTGGTATAAATTTCAGTACTGGGTTGGATCCATTGACATATTTTTCAAATATTGAAATAGCTGACTTTAAACCAGCTATAATTCCGACAAACCCAGTTTTTCGAGAGGATTGCACAAGAAGAGTGCCATTGGCCAGTTTTAATGTTGTGATGTAAGTGAATATTATATATTAATATAACGTAACCCATAATGGTTAGGTTATAGGTCTACATACTATTATATGGGACCCATTCATTATACATAAATGTAACAATATAATGCTTACATATGAAAGGTCACGGCATTTCCTGAAGATTTTGGTTTAGCTGTTACACCACACACGCAACAACTAACCATTATTAAAATTTGGATAAGACGTTTAAATTTCGCCATGTGAAATAACAGCCTGTAGCAAAATTAAATACTTGGCGGTATTTCGCGGAGAATTATGGGACAAAAGGTGCAGTTTGACGTCACATCCGTCCCATCGCTTGCAAGCATTTCCCCTTGGATCGCTCTCTCCTTCTTTTTTATCCTCTAAGGGTGGAACCCAACGAGTTAGAAAGAGAAAACTATAGAGTGGCCATGTTATCCTGTACAGCGCTCTTTGCGGTGCCACCGCGAAACACGGCAGATCTGAGTTAAGCGCCCACCTTTGTAAAAATTCGTCTGCTTACAATGTTGTATAACGGAGGTAAGAACTACAAAAAAAAAAAAAACGAAGAAAAAACATGCCTGTTGTGTGTGCTGCATATAACTACAATGTCAAAACGAAAAAGACAACTGATATATCATATTTCATGTAAATTTTATGAAGTTAAGTCCATAGTTTTGTTAATTAGCAGCATTTCTTTTTCATGCATAAATGTCTAACAACGCCCGGCATAAACAAAATGAATGGTTCACTGGTAATGTACTTAAACTAAATACGGATAAAACCAATACAATTCCGTTTCAGACCCAGTGAAAAACAAATAGCAATACAATATTAAAACTGTATTTCGACACCGGCATCCTTTATTTTTGCTCCTTCTGTCCTTACTGCTTATACAAGAAGACGATGAGCTGTAGCTTATAAGAAGTAGGCCTATTTCGAAGACAAACGATTAATCAAATAAATGGTTCACTAGTAATAAAGTTAAACTAAATACGGATAAAACCGCTACAATTCCGTTTCAAACCTAGTAATAGCAATCAAATATTAAAATTGTATTTCGACACTCGCATCCAAAATAACGCAAAACTTTGGGGTAGGTCGTATTGTTGTTAGTATTTTGACTGGAAGGACATGGAGGAACATAATTGAGCACCCACGTGCAATAATGGGGTATGTATGAATATATTTCGTAACTACTTACCCCACTATTGTACGTGGGTGCTCAATTATACACTAATAATTATCTGTGGTGCCACAGCCCTTGAAAGGCTCAGACAGACCAGCCGGCTGTTGGCCTCACGTTCACATTTCGATAATAATTATACTTTACTGTAACAAAAAAACTGAAAGCATATTTTGTCATATTTCACCCACGTTACAAGCTTGGAGGTAAAGGTTGTTTACTACAGATAGGGCCTACTTTCATTCTATGTCTTATGGTAGAGTAAATAGTTTTGCAACGTGTAGAGACTGGGAAAATAATTTAATAAAATCATCCGAATCATACTCGTTCATTTTATAGGTAATCTTGCAGGTCGCATTTAAAAGAACTTAGGAATATTAACATTTTCTTCAGTATATTTGCTAGGACTTCTTGTCATACTACATGACAATTTTGCTTAGGTTATTCTTTTAAGCATTCCTTCTAGGAATAGCTCAAGTGTTTTAAATTTAGCGTACATAAGTTTAGATTAAGTTCCTAGCACGTATTTGACGAAATACTAGGTTTTTCCACTTCATTTTAACTGATTTATGCAAACGAAATTAAGACAGCTGACGATTCTAATGTCAGTTATCACCACGCCCACTTTGTTTTGGGCGCATAAGTTCATTACCGACGGTCGTTCAATTTTCTTCAAACATGGTGGCGCAATGACCACTCTATATCTTTCTCTTTCTAACTCGTTGGTGGAACCAAAAAGGTGTGCTAGTATGGCCGCCAAATTACCCATAGTTCATCTTTTTTTCCGGTGTGTTAAACACAAAGAGTTTGTAATATATAACTAGAGACACCAACGGCGCTAGTTTCGCGTACAAAATTGAACCGCTGTTCGGCCGCCATTAAAGGAAGTTGATGCTTCGCCGGGAGTGCGAGCAGTTCGTGCTTATTGAGGAGTACGAATAAATATAAGTACACTTGAAGGGAAATAATAAGAAAATGGTGAAATACTGCGCCGCAAATAATTGTTCGAACATAGCTACTATTGTAGGATGCTCAGGAAAGCATGCATATCTTAATATTTGAAAGAATGTTCCAAATGCAGTTCCTCCTTTGAATGTGTTTACAGAATGTCGGAATATTTCTTGGATAAAGTTTTTCCAGAAACACATTAATCAGGTTTACAAGGTTGGTTTCAACAATGTCTGTAACGGTTAGGTGCCATCATATTACAGTGGATTATAATAGCAGAGTGCATAAGAAAATCCTCAGACTATATCTGTCTAAAACTGTTTTGTTTCACAATAAATGAATGAATAATGTAATTTCCGTATTGTACAGTATGTACTCCTAGTTTTTGGTTGTATTAAATGCAAAGAAATTAGTGAAAATATAGCTGATGGCCTAGTTAGGCCTATTATTACCACTACTACTAGGTCTACTATGACTACTACTACTAGGCCTACTATTACCACTACTACTAGGTCTATTATTACCACTACTACTAACTAGATCTCACTACTACTAGGCCTACTAATACCGCCAAAACTAGGCCTATTATTTCCACTACTACTAGGCCTACCATTACCACAAAAACTAGGTCTACTATTACCACTACTAGGCCTACTATTGCCATTACTACTAGGCCTACTATTGCCACAAAAACTAGACCTACTATTACCACAAAAACTAGACCTACTACTACTGCACCTACTATTATCATTACTACTAGGCCTACTATTACCACTACTACTAGGTCTACTATTTCCACTACTCCTAGGACTATTATTACCACTACTACTAGGCCTACTATTACCACTAGTACTAGGCCTACTATTACCACTACTACTAGGCCTATTATTACCACTACTACTAGGCCTACCATTACCACAAAAATTAGCCCTATTATTACCACTAATACTAGACCTACTATTACCACTACCGGTACTACTAGGTCTATTATTACCACTACTACTAGGCCTACTATTACCACTACTACTAGGCCTACTATTACCACTACTTCTAGGCCTACTATTACCGCTACTAATTGTATTAAAAAGTCTGTACTGACCTCTAACTTGGTGGTCATCAACTACACAATGAATAGATTGTTTTATGATAAAATTTATTCTCATTATATTTTAAATCTGTTTCCAGAATTTTTATGATCTCATATTTCACCACTAAATATTTTCTAAGCACCATATACCTTCCTCTTCCTTTGCATGAAAGGACTGAAATATAGATCATTTGAAATATTACAGTAAATATCCATTATTATGTCCTTAAAACAATACTAGTAATACTGAAAATTAAAGCTGACATTGCCATTATTCACTATTTCACTTACTTATCCCGAGTGTATATGGGTGATTTAATTTATTTTTTAGAATATCGCCAAAGATGAACCATTATAATACTTTAATAAATATAGCGCTCCTCTGCCATTCATGTTTATTTCATCACGACTCATCCTTTGTAAAAGATGTTTAAAACAGTGTCTATCACCAGGCTACATCAATGTATTGTGGTACTGTTTTCGAATTTTGCGCCGCAAACACTCCCTTTAATGGCGGATGCTAGCCGATTCAATTTGTGACATTTTTCTTGCCTGCCACTCACGGGTATGTGTCTCTAGTAAGTATTACAAACTCTTTGGTTAAACAGCTGTTATGTTCGTAGCAACGAGTTAGATACTATAGACAGGCTAAAGATCTCTGATAAGCGCTCCCTGCGGAGGCCAACAGTATTATGGATCGTTCCCTAAAAAACATGGCGTCTATAGTACCGCCAGCCTCCGCAAGGAGTGCTTATCAAAGGTACACTGTAACGAGTTGGTACATGTATTATATTTTTCAGATAATTTAAACATTTCGCTATAGGTTTTGTAAAAAGCTGATTTATGAATGAAAGAGTAATAATTAAGACTTTAAAATTTCCAAAAATGTCTCATTCCCTCGGATTTAAATGAAATGTACCGTAAATCATAATATTCGTTGCTGGATAATTAAACCCTCTCAATGCAGGTACCATTGCCGCAGAGAATTATAAGATAAGACGGACTGAGCATAAGCGAAATATCTGTATTAATAAGTTTGTACCATCAAGAGTTTAGTATTTATTGTGTTTATAGGGCCTACTCCAATTTTCTTTTTATTAATGCGTTAGGGCTCTTTTTGTTACCAAAGAGGAAAGTTAGCACTTGCATCACACACAATTTGTCATTATTGTTCAAAATAATGTAAGAACAGTTTTATTCTGCAAAAGCCTCTGCTTAGTTGCGAGACACGTGTGAGATCAATGCTCGTTTCAAATTATATTAGACTACACGATGTCTCCATCACGCGACAATATTTGTTTCAAACTATATTAGACTACACGATGTCTCCATCACGCGAAAAGAAGTGTAGCTAGCTGTGGCTCCTGTTGTTTCTGATAACAATGTTAATCGTAAGTATCTTATCGTTTCAATAAATGTGGTGAGTTATGATCATGAGTAACTTTCTATTAGTGTCATTCTTTAATTATTATGTTGCATGCTAAGAGGTTATTTGTAGTTTTAATAATTTCAGTTTTCAAAAGTTCTCTGTGTTAATTCTAATTTCAAATGAATTTTTCTCAATAACTTAATTACTGGATATTTTTTTTTAATTTTCGCCACTACCTCTCCTATATTTTACTCCTATTAGTTACATACGTCGTCTCTCTTGATATCACCTGGTGAGCACTGAATTACATGATTTCATATTAGGTTAGACTAGCTGTAAGGTAATTAAATTTGTGACGCAGTCAAAAAATTATTTATTTTTCTTCTGCCGATTAAATTCATCCGTCTTTAAGTGCTTTGCTTTGGTTGCATCGAGTATAGCTTGTCATTTAATAACTGGGCTATATTTAGTGAAACTAATAAAACATAGGCCTACAGCTGTTATAAAACGTAAAGTCTTGTGTGTATTTTACTTTTTACTTATTAACATAGTCTTAATATATAACTCAATTCACAATAATACTAACTTCATCACAGTCATTTCCTACAACATCCGAGCCACGCCCCTTTGTTTTGACTAACCGAAACATGGCGGACCAATGTTCAATTGTCTTCAACTTTCTGAGGTCTTTGTCCTCTCTATAGTATCTAACTCGTTGGTTCGTAGTATTACGATTACGACTTCTGTTTTGTGTTGTGAATATTTTGAAAGTCTAGTAAAATTCAGCGAGTGTTATTTTTATGAAAGCTAATATTCTTTTCTGTTGGTGAATATAGTGAACAGCAATAAAAGAATGTAGAAATGAAGTGTTCAGTCCATGTAACAATCATAATACGTTTAATAAAGCTACAGTGAAATATACATTGATAAACTTATTTTTTATTTATTTATTTATTTATTTATTTATTATTTTGATAATAATTGTAACATAAAATATAATATATACAGAAAAACTTTAGCTCAACCCTGAAAGAGTAGAACTCGTGCTCAGGGGCGGATTCCTGAATTGAAATTAATAATTATACAATACAATTTGTCTTATGTGTACTATGCAATTATAGTATACAAATTTAAATTTACAATTTTTCAATTTTTATAAAATCCATACATAACTTTTTTAATTTAATACTAGAACAATTAGAATTGACAAGATTAGGATATTTAAATATAAATTTGTTATATATTCTTGGGCCTAAATTACTACTATGATTAAATACTGTAGCAGTGTTGCATTTTGGTTCAAACAACCTTAAAGAATTCATACCTTCTGTTTCATAACTATGAGAATACAATTCAAAATTATTTCGATTTTTGTGTATGAATTTTATTAATACAATATAATAAATTTGTTTTAAGTTAAGTACATTAAAGTCTAAAAACAAATTTTGAGATGGAAAATCAATAGGTTTATGAAGACATATTTTAATTATTTTCTTCTGTAATAAATAAAGTGGATTAAAATTGGATTTAAATGAGCTACCCCATCCTACAATTCCATACATAATTACCGATTGAAATAAAGTTAAATATATTGTGCGTAGTAAACTTATTGACAAGTAATTCCTCAATAAAACAAAATAATATACTATTTTATGTAATTTATTACAAAGGTAATTAATGTGTTGGTTCCATTTTAAATGATTATCGAAAATTATGCCTAAATACTTAACTTCACTACTAATTTGCTCCTGTCCTCTCCACATCCATTCTAAGCCATTTGCGTAAGACAAAATGTAATTTTTGAAGCTTTATATGTTAGATAGAGCATAGATGAACATGTTGTGCAGTTGAGTCTTTTTTTTTTAATACCTGGCTTTATAAAATACCGTAAGTTACTATGCAGAAAAGTACATTTTTTATAGTACAGGGTGAAGGTCAACCATGATTATTATAATTACGTAAGGTTGTTCGACAATAAAATATCATTATAGGCTGCATTATTTTCAAAGAGTGTAGGCTATTATTTTTATCATGTAGTTGCTACGTGGCCTAATACTGGTAAGTTACTTTATTTTTTAAATATAGGCTATAAAATATTTTACAGTTTATATACAGTACAAAGAATATACACAGTCCTATTATAATGCTAAATTACATCTTTCATAATCAATTGTTTTATTAATAAATGTTCAGAAAAGTGTAGGCCACATTTTTATATAGGTTATGTAGTAGGCCTATCTTGTATATAGATGGACCATTATACGGCCTAATACAGTACTAAGTTATATATATATATATATATATATATATATATATATATATATATATCTAAATATGTCTAAATTTTCAGAAAAATGAGCAAAGTGTGCATTTGTTGCATAGGCTATAGCCAGTGCTTTTCTTCTGGAGAAAAAAGTGCTGGAATTCTGTGTAGAATTATAACAGACTGGGAGGTGATTACTATCCATTGTCATTTGTAACTTCCTTTTCGCCCAACTTTCTTGGTGTGCCAGAGTTTGATGGCAGTTCTGATGATGTTGAAATTATATAATATCAGGAACTTCTTTTAGAGTCTCTGGATTATAATGCCGAACCTCAAAGGGAAGCGGAAAAAACTAGTCTAATTGTATATGAAATCTTATAGACTATAATTAAATACACTGTACTTCATCATTGTTAAATTCTAAATGCTTACATATTTAAGTCTTTCCGCATGCAAAGTTGGAACTGCATTTGATTTCAGTCTAACACTGGAGCAGGAGGAGGACCTGTCAAAACATTCTTCCAGGAAATGTTGCGAACAAATAACGCTTCTTGCCGTTGGCTGCCAATTTGGCTTATATATAAATTTTATCCATTCATTTTTACGACTTAAATCTTTCGGAAATCTGTAAAGAACGTAAGCCATAATGGTTAGCCCTATATACTATTATATGAATTCCATTCATTATACATAAATATAACAATATAATTCTTAGATATGAAAGGTCACGGCATTTCCTGAAGATTTTGGTTTAGCTGTTACACCACAAACGCAACAACTAACCATTATTAAAATTTGAATTAGACATTTAAATTTCGCCATGTGACATAGCAGCCTGTAGCAAAATTAAATACTTGGCGGTATTTCGCGGAGAATTATGGGACAAAAGGTGTAGATTGACGTCACATTCGTCCCATCGCTTGCAAGCATTTCCGCTTGGATCGCTCCCTCCTTTTTTTTTTTATCCTCTCAGCTCCAGTCATAATGTTTTATAAGCATACCGCCAGATGACATTCACTGCCATACCTGTCAATGTCGATCAATCGATAACGACAGTTCATAAATTTGCCGCCAGGTACAAATACAGTAAGATTTGTAAATAAATAAATAAATATGTTATGTGCAATATCTATAAATAATACTCAGCTGCCTTAAAAATAGTGTGCCATAAATATGTTACAGTGATTTACTTTTGTTCGTAGTTGTGCGACACTCGTCGTGCGGCCTCGTTTATCAAACATCCTACTCTTAAAATAAATTGCCACTTTTAATACTTGTATCGCAAATAACTAATATTACCTCAAGAAAACATACTAAGAAAATAGAAGCCCACTGCAATTTTGAATGATTTTGTTTACCCTGGATGCACTTAACTCATTTTTTTAGAAATGGCATTTACATATCTTTGCTTCTAACCGTCTCAAATGGCATTGTATTTAAATAACTAAAATACGATCATTTTGGTCGACAGAGAACTCATTTGGTGCAAGGATAATTTCTTTAACGTGTTCCTTAATTTTTATTATATGCAAGTAATTGAAATAGGATCGTTTGGTTCAGGGAACATCCGTTTTTAGTGCAAGGATATTTCGTTTAACACTTTTGTAAATTAGTGTTGAATGCATTCTTTAATAAAACACTCCAAATTAATGTCAATGTTACAGTGTATTGCGTACAAAGACAATTGTTTATGTTGACCTCACTGTGCATCTTTGTTTCCTTTGTTAAGTTTATTTATACAGCATTAACATCTACGATCATAAATTTGAATTTGGAATTCATTTTTATGTGTATTCCAGTAAGTCATATAATGATAAAAAATGTGAAGTTTTGAAAGTTCAATCTTTGACTTATTTATTATAGCAAAATATGTATAATAAATAATGTGTAAATAATATAATAAATAATCAAAGGTTGAACCATCAAAACTTCACATTTTTGTATTATCTGTGATCATGCGGCGTTTTTGGAATGTGTGGGTAGGCTATATCAGTAGGCGTTTTTACACTTGTTGAGTTCCTGTTTTTATTGTGTTTGTTTCTTGGTTATTTAACCACACTGTATCAACTACGAAGTTATTTAGCGGAATTAGTGATAGCGAGATGAGGCCGAGGATTCGCGACCGCTTATCTGACATTAGGATTCAAGAAAATCTCGGAAAAAACCCAATCAGACAGTCAGCCCAAATGGGAATCGAACCCGCGCCCAAGTGCAACTCCGAATAGACAGGCAAACGCCTTAGCCGACTGAGATGTGTTGTAGTTGGCTTGTGTTCGTATAACTGAATATAGATTTTGATTAATATTTATCATATTGGTAATTGAGGTGGTGATGAATCATGACATGTAAATTTCCAGTCTGGCATTTGCCTTTGTGACTAAGGGAAACCAAGAAAAACTCGTCAGATTGGTCGGCCACATAATTTGAACCCGTGACCTCCCGAATACGAGTCTCAAACTCTACCGTCTAAGCCAAGTCGCACAGATGTGCATCATTATTTACGTAAATAAAAAAATGAAAATGAATGTGGTACTTAAATATTATTTCAAGAAACACATGAAACGAATATGGGTAAATTATGAGCGCAGGAACGCCATTTTGTTATATTTTGTAAAATAACTCAGGTCAAGTGAGCTCAATGTTAAAATACTAATTTTTACTCCATATGTGCTATATTTTTGGACCAGTAAAAATAGTCATTTACGACAAAACACTTAAAAATACTGTTATGTTCTGTGAACAAAAAGAAACTGAAGTGTATAAAATTAGTGTATTTTATGTGGACCAAATAAAGTTGAAATAATCAAGTAATCAGATAAAGAATTATTATTATTATTATTATTATTATTATTATTATTATTATTATTATTATTATTATTATTATTATTATTATTATTATTATTATGCAATATTGCTACAGAATATTGAGTTTTCTGTGTGTAAATATAATATATTTTAACCTTACCTCAATCCTCAATTCACTCAGGAGTTACCGTAATGGCATATATCATTATGTCCATCTAGAGAAATTACACATTCAAATAGTAAAGGAATTAACTAAATCGGTTAAGTAGCTTCTGAGATTTCTTCATACAAACACACAAACATTCTCTGTATCTTAATATTGGTAAACATTTATTAGTACATTATGCAACGAGCCCATAATGATAGTAATTAAGACGCGAGTATGTTTGTTTATGAAACGAGCGCAAGCGAATTTCATAATTTTCATACGAGCGTCTTAATTAGCATTATAGGCAAATTTCATACGACTTTTTATGCTCGACCATATTTCTAACTTGAAATTATTCAGAAGTATTCATTTTATTCGTATCTGACTGGAGAGCGGAAGTACCTTGTGCATAGCTCGTAAATTGTGAGATGTGCGCAGACGCGAAAGTATTGATTTTTTTCCGAGGAACAAATGTCATTGATCTTGATATAATCTAGAGTGTAAAATGAACATTAATATTGATATAACCTGGAAATTGATTTAGACATTGAAAAACGAGATGACAAATTGAATTTATTTGAATATTATTTACAATTAACGCTAATTATTATAGTAACAGAGCATACTTTCTGCGACAGTATTGCATTTCCAGCCTCCGTGACGTTTCCCGCGTCTTTCGATTGCATATCCGAGAATAATCGAAGACCTGAACTTTAATGAATAGGTGTGCTTTAATGACACGCATTAAAGGACTGCTACCAAGTGTATAATTACTACATTTTGGCATGGTCGAGCATAAACATTTATATGTTCCCACCACAGAATGCAATAGAATTATATCTGTATAAAAATAGTGTTAAATGAATAATATTCTCCGTTTGTTGTGTAAGACCGCCTTAAGTAGACGGAGTTTTTTTTTTTTTCATTTCGTTATGGCCTGTTAGCCTGAGGAGGCGCTGCTTAAACGTGTTGTTATTTTAAAACTCGTATATTTCGTTAAATATCAGTCCTTTCTACATTTTCCATAAGTACAACTTATCGGGAACCTTTTTTGAAGATACATTATTGTTATGTAACATTTTTCATGAAAATCAATAATACGCGAGATATTTCGATTTATTTAATTCAGACTCCCTTATACCCCCGTTTTAAATCAAGTATTTTGAATGCCATATAGACTAAAATCGAAGTTAGACGAACTTAATTTATATTCTAATTTTCATATAAATCGTTTCAACCATTATCGCATGAAAAGGTAACAAACATCCAGACAGACAGACATACAAACAAAAATTAAAAAATGCGATTTTCCATCTCAGGATGATTAATTATACATATTAACACCAGTTATTTCTGGAAAAGCGAATATTACCAGAAACAATTTGGTTACAGCTTTATTATTAGGTCAACCTGGTTGGCAAGTTGGTATAGCGCTGGCCTTCTATGCCCAAGGTTGCGGGTTCGATCCCGGGCCAAGTCGATGGCATTTAAGTGTGCTTAAATGCGACAGGCTCATGTCAGTAGATTTACTGGCATGTAAAAGAACTCCTGCGGGACAAAATTCCGGCACATCCGGCGACGCTGATATAACCTCTGCAGTTGCGAGCGTCGTTAAATAAACCATAACATAACATTTATTATTAGTATAGAAGATTAATTATGTCGGCGTTCCTTTTATCTGACTTAAATGTGATTTATTTATTTTTTTAATACTTTCGCATTAAAATATCCAGACAAAAGTTTTCAGATATAACTGTATTCCATAATATTTTATTATTTGCAACAGTTTTTTCCATACGTGGATGTGTAATGCAATAAGATAATACGATGAGAAAATGAATGGAATGTAGATTTAGGAGCAGAAAATAGCATTGGTTACTACAACAATAAAAAGTAGTGCTGGTGATCGATCAAAATATTTAATCGATTAGCTATTTTAATTTAATCTATTAATCGATACATTAATCGAGTTTTGATCGAGTTGAAAAAATGTTTTAATATATTGTAATACACAGTTATTGTTAAATTTTACTTGTGTTCGGTGATAAGCATAAGTATTAAATTCTGTATATTTGTATATATCGTATCGTTATATTACAAAACAACTATTTTGATTACTTACTAACATATTTATTATGAGGCTTATAATTTATTGTGTTAATTTGTCCGGGAATTTTTTAGACAAACATAAATAACAAAAAATATGAAGACTCACCTAGTTAGTACTGCTTCATCCATGATTTTAAACATGTGAGTGCATTCACATGCTCCGAATTAAGTGCCGCTCTACGTTTCATAACAATGTTTCCTGTATCACTAAACAAAAACAAGGCACTTCTCCACGACCGTTCAATTTAAATCTAAACGTTTCACTGAGTTTACCTCTCAAATTCCCATGACATAATGGAGTTTACACTTTTGACAAACCACAGAAAACTGATTTTTTTCTTTATCAAACTAAACACAACCTTAATAAACAAACTCAGCACAGAAGCTGCAACTCCAGCAAAACTACAGCGGTCAAAACGGAAGACTGGCCCCTATTGTAATCGAATTACTAGATTTTAAAAAGAGGAGAACGTGGTTACGCTCTCACTTACACACAGTGTAGACATGGCTATTTTATAAGAGATGAGGGGGACGAATCACAGAAAAGTATGTATTTCGTATGCTAGGAAGATGAGCTGACAACAAGGTGGAAGTTTTCTTGGAAAACCATAAAACTTAATAAGGCTTTCGCATTGTGTTTCAACTTTCAATAGAGGTAGACTAGGTCAATGTCCTCATATCTCCATCTCTTTCTGAAGTGTTTGTGCAAAGATTTTCCCTACGCTACCTGGTTTACAGTTAGAAAATAACAGTAGCCTCTATTGTGCTTTTAAGTAAGCAATTTCCGAGAGAGAAATATTGTCGGAATTTTTAGTATGAGTTTGTATTAACAAAATAATAGTATCAACTACAACCGATTAATTTTAATCGACTCGATTATTCGATTAAATATTTTTGATCGATTAATCTTACAACAGAAATTGATCGATTAATAGATTAAATCCCACAACAGTAACAAAAAGAAATAAATAACATCATGTAGTGGAGAAAAATAAAGTTTACTTGGTTGTTTTCACTCTCTTCTTCAACACAATTGGAAAGTTTCATACTTTTATAAAATTTGCCATGAACGCTTGGAGTGAAATCACATTTACACAGATGAAGCAAATTTCCAACCTTACCCGCATCTATTTCTGGAGGCGAAGAAAATGCTGGCTTTAGTATTGCTTGAGAAGACTGCCCTTCGTCTTTTGTCGAATATTTTTATTTGTTCAAAATAATCTTGTTCATATGAGTACTTATCAGGGGCGGCCAGTCCTTATGTGCTACAGTGCTACAGCACAATGATAATTTTTGCTCAAATAATGTATTTGCAATACCACCATATTATTTTATCTGCAAATTGACAATTTCCCCTTGGTCATGTTCATGACGCGTTATAGAGTGTTTAGTCTTCTCTCTTCGCTCTTTGGTGCCTCAGGGGGTACGTTGTGCTACTCAAAACTCTACATGAGAATGTAGACAATTAATGCGCATGTGCGAAGCTGAAATCACTGCCCTGTTTGGCTTTTTTTACGCGGGGAAGTGCTGTAGTCAGCTTCAGCACGACACAGCTTGGAGATTGCAAAAGTAAATCGTAACGAAAGAATGCTTGTTTGTGGAAGAACTCGGAACTATGCATAATGTATTTGGTAATTCAAGTGTCCGACTGCTGCTGCCGTCTACCTGTTTTTTTAGGTTCCTCCTGAATCAGTCAGCAAGCGACGGAAAATGGAGTCCCAGAAAATTGATGCCAAGGAAGTATGTGACCGTATAATTCAGGAAACTACTTATCGTTTCCAGTCTTTAAGCTACTAAGACGCAACAAAATTGTTAAACAGCAAATTTTTTGACAATTTTTCGCATAATTTCCTGAACGCGAACTTAAAGTTGCTGTCAACAGCTATACTGTACTGAACAAAAGAGTGTTAAAGACACAACTTGGAGTTCTATATGGAAGACCCGACTTCCGAAATATAGATGGAGCTGTTCAATTGTTACAATACATAGTCTCCAACAATTTACAGGATCCATTCTGTAAAGTAACGAAGTTGTTAAATATTTTGGTTACAAAACCAATGACCACTGCTGAGCCAGAAAGATGTTTTTCTTGCTTAAAGCGCATAAAAACGTTTTTAAGGAACACTATGTCCCAGGATCGCCTCACTGCTCATGCAATACTGTCAGTAGAAAATAGTATGATGTCCAAGATGGAGGGGTTTAACACCAGTGTAATTGACAAGTTCTGCAGTAGGAAGGAACGTAGTATGGATTTCATATTTCGTCACTAAGCAAGTCTGAAATTAAGATAAATACAGTAAGTGTATACAGTAGGCCAATATAGAGATTATAGCACACTCATTATTTTGACCACCAGCCGCTACTGGTACTTGTAGGAGATAGCAAAAGGATGCTGTTTTCTGACCTCCACGATCTTAATATTACATCAATTTACATTATCTTCATTTTAATTTCTGGGAGATTTGTTTGAGATTTGTGGAGTTGAGTCTTTATAATCTAAGATGTCTGGTGTAACTAGTTAACTGACTCTGTACATACTGCCTTTCTTCTTGGCAATTTTCAGTACTGGTACCCATTTCATTGGCAGTAATGAAGGTAGGATCCTGAACTGAATCATCGGAAGAATTTGTTTAGTCGAAGAACGGATTCAAACAAAAAAGAACATGATAACAGAGTGTTTTTAACTTTTTACCGAAATCTGAACTAACATTTGTTATTTCTTGATTACAGGTTCATGATAATAATCATAATTATGTAGTAACATTATAAAAATGTAATAATCTATAGTAATAATAAATCTGTAGCCGAAATTTTTCTGGTAATTTTCGCTTTTCCAGAAATAATTGGTCCTAACATGTATAATTAACCGTCCTGAAACCGAAAATCGCTTTTTTGAAATTTTTGTTTGTATGTCTGTCTGTCTGTCTGTCTGGATGTTTGTTACCTTTTCACGCGATAATGGCTGAACCGATTTATATGAAAATTGGAATATATATTAAGTTCGTTGTAACTTAGATTTTAGGCTATATAGCATTCAAAATACTTTATTTAAAAGGGAGGTTATAAGGGGGGTTGAATTAAATAAATCTAAATATCTCCCTTATTATTAATTTTCATGAAAAATGTTACATAACAAAAGTTTCTTTAAAACTCATTTCCGATAAGTTTTATTCTGTGTAAAATTTTGATAAGACTGATATTTAAGAATATACAAGACTTTCAATATAACAATACAATACATTTTCACCGCCGCTCAGATTATAGGGTTGTTGTTCCTGCAGTAACTCCTATGTGCAAATTATACAATTTTTGAGTAGGAAGATAAAACACATTTACTCATTCCATGGCAATGGTACATAGGAGATCGTGAATTCTTACATTAATTTTCGAAAGAAAGAAATATAATTACATATCACTGTGTATATGCTGCATCACTATTGAGGTTATTTGAAGGGTTCAGAACCATGGTGGGCCAAGCGCCATTTACTGAAGACGTAGAAAACAAGGGTTAAAATTAAGTTCTTACCATAATTCAATGGAAACAAATAGCAAGTAATATAAAGTTTACATATTAAAACTAAAATGTCAATCTTCATTAAACTACGGTTGCATGTAATAACAGTTAAGAAACATGTTAAAGGAATTGTCATTGCACCAAATGAGTGTTTCTGGATCAAAATGATCGCATTTTAATTATTTAAATACAAATTAAATTAAGTTACACATATTAAACGATTTATTCTTATATCAAACACGAATGTTCCCTGGATCAAACGTCCTATTTTAATTACGTAATTATTTTATATTTATTTCTAAAAGGTGCAGCGGAGCGCACGGGTACAGCTAGTACCTAATAATAATAATAATAATAATAATAATAATAATAATAATTTCATAATTAATTCTCCGGTAATTATTTGCAATGTTGTATCAGTTGAAACTTCATCACCATTATTATTATCTTCAATCAAGGCTTTAATACCAAGTCCAGCATTCACCTGCCTTTACTTTCCATATTTAACACAATCACGGGCAATACAAAATTCACAAGGATTAATGTTTCAAAGCTGTGTGGATGGTGAAGACAAAATTAGTGATAATATTAATTTTAAAAAAATGCAGCCAACATTATGCTACCATTATTTAGGTATTGTATTATCAAGTAGGCCAAATCTAAACTCAAACTATGAATATTTGCAATGCGAAAGTGTTACAACCAGTGGCGGTTCGTGCCTAAAATGACAAGGGTTTCACTACTTTCATGGGTATTGTATATTTTTCCAACAATTTAAACAGTATCTCATTTCTGAAAAATTAGAAAAATACTAGTTCTTTAAAGTAGATAATTACCTTAAAATGAGCCTGATTATGATGATGGTTAATTATCTTTGAAAGAACATAGCGATTTTTCCTTACGTTACCATTCTGCCTTTCAATAATCTGTCTGCAAAATGAGCTAATCTGTTGCCAAATTTCTGTTCTTCCAAGGACTGATAAATCTAGGCAAGCATTCTTATGAGCAATAGATTCCTCATGCTTCTTAATTTTCTTTGTCAAATGGCTTAAATCTGACACACCAGTGCATGCCCAGCTCATATCTTTACCATTAGCAAATAGCAGGCACGGGAAACAAAATAATTTATTTGTAGATTCACAACAGGAAATGCAGCAGTTTATTTCATATATTTCTACATTAAAAGCCCTGCAAAATGTCTTACCTTGGCTTGTTTGTGGTTGCCTTAAATCACACTGAGATAACATCCTTCCAAGATTCTTTATTTTACACTTATATTCCAAGATTAAAACTGAAAAATTTGTTTGTAAAAGATATTGAACACTATTTATTTTCTTTGGAAATGAACACTGGTCACACTCACAAATGACTATATTAAGACTAAAGCGAAGTGCAAAGTGAACATAAAAGAAGTAGTTACTTTGATATTGCTCAAATTATTCACACATGCACTCTTCTTTCTCCAGTACCAGTCACTTTTCCCAGTTGCGCACTTCGTTTTCTGGTTTTGTCGAGTTGTTACCGTTTTGTTATATAGATTTATGATAACAGGACTATCAGCCTGATATCGTACTCGGCGAAGATTTTTCCTGCGAATACTGAATCGACGGTTTATATTCTAAGATGGAAGGACAGTTGGAAGAAGAATAGTTTGGCTTCAGAAAGGGGATGCAATTTGACTGCTACGCATAATGAACGAAAGATACCTAGAGAAGAATAAAGGAGTGTATATAGTATTTATGGACCTAGAAAAAGCGTTTGACAGAGTGGACTGGAACAATCTGATGGAGATCATGAAGAAAACAAGTATGGATTGGAGAGATAGACTGTTCAGTAACCTATAGGCCTACATAAAACGACAAGTCAAAATCAGGAGAGGGGAAGAAATGTCAGAAAGAAGTGATATAGGCAGAGGAGTACGACAAGGATGCCCTTTATCATCTATCATGGCCAACATCTACTGGGAGGATTTGGTGAAGAACTGTTTTCAGAACATGGGAGAGCTAAAGTACGAGGAAGGAGAATAAATTCCATAAGATTTGCTAATGATATGGCGTCATTAGCATAAGAGGAGATCATACTAAGGGATATGCTACTGGAGCTAAATGACAGCTGTGAGCAGTATGGGATGAAGATAAATGCAAACAAGACGAAGACAATGTTGTCGGAAGATAAATAAAGAAGGTAAAGTTGCTAATTCTAAATGAGGCAGTAGAGCAAGTGAACAGCTTCCAATACTTGGGATCAGTAACATGAACTGCAGCCATTAATTCTGAACAAGGATAGCAATGGCAGAGAACCTTTCAATAGAAAAAGGGAGTATATTCTGAGGACCTCTGGAAAAAGAACTGAGGAAGAGACTAGTGAAGTGCTTTGTGTGGAGTGTGGCATTTTATGGAGCAGAAACATGAGCATTACGACGAATTGAATAGAAACGAATAGAAGCATTTGAAATGTGGATATGGAGAAGAATGGAGCGTGTGTAGTGGACAGACAGAATAAGAAATGAAGTTGTGTTGGAAAGAGTGGTGAAGGAAGAATGATGCTGAAACTGATCAGAAAGAAAAAATGGGATTTATTGGGTCACTGGCTGAGAAGGATCTGCCTACTGCAGGATGCACTGGAAGGAATGATGAACGGGGGAAGAGTTCGCAACAGAAGAAGATATCAGATGATACTCCCTCTGTCCCATAATAATTGTCCGGTACTCTTTTATTTCTTGTCCCATAATAATTGTCCGATGTCCATAATTTTACACTGGCGTTTACATAGGAGCAAAATGAAACACGTGAATGAGTAATACAACTGTATTACTCCAGAATCAGTACAAAATTACCACTCAATTCGCAAAAGATAAAAATTATTAGTCCGGGGTCTGTATAAACTGGCCAATCATAGAGCCAAAAAAAGAACATGAATACTACTTGTACAACTTTACAACTTCAGGATCAGTACAAATTGGCTAGTCATTGAGCCGAAAATAAATACTCCTAGGAGTGCAACTTTATTAACTCCAAGAATAGTACAAATTGACCAAGAAGTGAAACAAAGAAAAACATTGTCCTACGAGTAAAGGCGAAAAAACTGCTTGTTAGACCGGGAAGGTTGTCATTTTAACAGTTTGCCTAGAACCGCAGACCTATTGCTGCAGTGCTACTGTAGCCTCGTCGTAAATGTTCCGAGGACACTCTAAGCCAGATGGGAGGATGTTGAGGTGGTCCAGGTGCCCCTTTTCCATATGGGAAACCTTGTTGTTCCCGTAATTGACTTTCATTATTTCTATGAGATTGGACTGCAAAGTGAGGAAGACATTGTTGAGCCTGTCACGTGTCAGCTGAAAGAAAGCTGTTTCAATAGCGGCGATCAACTCATCAATAGTTTGTGGAGCTGACTGATGCTGGAGAGACTGAATTGCCCGGAAGTAACCCAAATCTAAAACATTCATATCCAGATAGTTTGGCGGTTGGCACACGAGTTCCAAAGTGATTCCACTGGCTGCTGCAGCGTCCATCCAGGTGCGGTCATTGGGAGCGATATGCGGACGCGTATTGTCCTGCTGAACTGACACCTGAATTCTCCCTGTGCGCGGTCCAGGAGGCCATTTTGCATTTATTGCTGGGATTAATTTGGTGATTAGCATGGATCCACTTTCCAAAGATTGCCGCCCCCGTTGCCAAATGCAGCGTGCTGTTCTTTTACTGACATGCAATTTCTCGGCCGCACCTGTTATGGCACCATTCTTCACTACGTCAGCCGTAGTGTTTTTCAACAAAAACCCCTATACCGCCTGCCGTTCACTGTCTGTAAGGTTCTTGCTACCCCTGACACTCACTACTGCCAGTTGTGTTCCCAGGATGCCCATGTCTGTTGAAACTTAAGTACTCACTGCAGGAGTATGCTCTACTAACGATTTCCAGCTTGTTTTGCTACTCTAGTTTGTGTATAGTGCCATACCGGTGAATTGAAAACCAATACCCACTTTCGGTAATCTTCTGGGTGGTGTGTGTTGCTTGTCTCAATAAGATCACGTTATTGCTCTGCATAACCTTGTGCACTGATCTACTGTGCTTCCCCTCATGCATGCGCTTCTCATTTGCTCCGTCGTCTGTAATCACTGTAATACCATTTCGGCGTACCGGACAATTATTATGGGACAGAGGGAGTAGATGACATTAAGATACTGTATGTGGATCATATGCGGAGACTAAGAGGAAGGCAGAAAATAGGAAGGGTTGGAGAATGCTGGGTTTTCAGTGAAAGACCTGCCTGTGGGCAGAAAACTATGTATGTATGTATGTATGTATGTATGTATGTATGTATGTATGTATGTATGTAGGTATGTATGTCTGTATGTATGTATTTTTTTTTTATTTTCTTGTTGAACAACATGCTCCATTACAGGGTAATACTACATGTTTTTAGGGTTTTCCCTTTCCTACGATAAATATACATTTGGGTTTGTATTGGTGAATACGCCCAAGTTAGTCTACTTTGCTTATTCACATTGATCATACCTGAGCAAGATACAAAATTATTACAAATACATATACATGGCTTAACCTAAAAAAAAAAGAAAAGAAAAAAGTGTATATACATGATATGAATATATTACAATTGTGAGTTTTTAAAACAAATAGTTAAGGCGAGGTATAACATATTTACATTTTTTTTAAGTTGAATGGTAAATAAGTGTAGGCCTAACCTAACAATAAATGCATTCCTACAATTGTTCAAAGTCTATTGAGTTGATGAAAGTGATGAATGTTTGAAGAATGAATGTAGTTTCTTTGAAAAAAAAAAAAAATTGGACATATCTACTTTTTGCAGAAAATTTGATATGTACACACATTCATTGAGAAAAAGTATATGAAATCATGTTTCATTCATTTTGTCAACTATATCAACGTAGGCTAGAAATAAATAATTTACAAGTGTTTTATTAAATTAAAAACTTAATGTTGGAATGATTTCCTGAACAAGAAAAACAATATTGTTATGTTCATATATGTCTCTTTCTAAATTTGCGTCCAGTCTTTGAATTCTTGACACGTCAGTATATCAAATACCGAAAAATAATTATTCTAACAACACAATAAACTTTGTTAAATTGAAATGAATATATTATTATTATTATTATTATTATTATTATTATTATTATTATTATTCAAAGACAAACCACACATGTTGGGCCAATTATACAGTGTTCATAGATTTGATAAGAAACGTAAAAAATTATATATTACAGTAATTGAACATTAGTGTTCATATAACTGTAATATATAATTTTTTACGATTTTTATTATTATTATTATTATTATTATTATTATTATTATTGTAGTTATCATTATTATAATCTTGGTCGTTTTTTTTTTTACTTTTAATGTAATATTTTTAAAAATTTAAGGCCCTTTCATAGGTCATATTTCTATGATTCTTAAGTCATCAATTTCCGAGCCCTGGTAATGAATATTCTGCCCTAATGTTTTTTTTTCCAAAATTGACTTCTATTTCTTTTTGGACAATAGGAAAAACAATGGGAGTTACTAAAGGTGCAGTACTATATATTAAACAATAGTTTATAATAAATATTTTAAGATGCAATTTAATCTCTTGAATCCAACACTACTTACATTCATGTATATTTAGATACATAAATATGATTCACAGCTAGAATGTAACGTGTCCCGAATGTTCTCAGCTAGCGTCCCATTGGCAATCCCGATCGTTTTATTTCTGCATAACCTTTGAGATGCAAGATCTCCTTATCTTTCATGGTAAGTGTCACTTCCATCATCCAATCGTTAGGAGGTGGAAGAGTGTCTGGCAGATTACACTGGTTTATGTCGAATCCTTTTAACTCATATATTCCCTAGAAAATATCATCAATATGAGTTTAATTTATGGATCAGTGAAATTCGGAACAGACAACTATAGTCTAAAGGCTGATTCACAATAAACCGGGAATGGAAACGGCAACGAGAACGAGAACGGAAATATTGTTAAAATAAATGTATTTAAATGTGAGCATTCACAATTAACGAGAAGCTTGCCGGAGCCCGGGAACGGGAACGTGAAAGTTCATTGTGAATGCTCACATTTAAATACATTTATTTTAACAATATTTCCGATTTCGTTCTCGCTGTCGTTTCCGTTCCAGGTTTATTGTGAACCAGCCTTAACTCAGAAAGTAAGAAAAAGAAGAGTGGATTTTTTTAAATAGCATAGTGATACCAATTATTGAACTAAAGAGATTCCATATAATTTTAAGTATTTTAATTACGGTACCGTATTTTCTGGAGTATAAAACGCTCATTTTTGCTTTGAAAATGGGCTGAAAAACAGGGTGCGTCTTATACTCTGACACTCAGTTTGTAAATGGGTTACAGATTCATGGGATACAATTTAAACAGACACAGTGGTTAAATCATTAAAAAGTTTGGCAGTAATGCACTGGATGGTACAAATGACAAATTGTTTTAAGAGAATTCAGATGCTCTGGAGCAAGGCTGCCAGATTTTCTCATCGGGAATCCAGGACAGATGACGACACTGTGTACCTTAACATGACTACACATTTCAATTAATTAAATTTGCAATACAACTGATTTTATTGGTTTTATGTATTTTAACTGATTTATTTAAGCAAGAAATGTAAGGAGTTCATAGCTATCATCCTGATATCGCACTCGGCGAAGATTTTCCTGCGAATACTGAATCAAAGTTTATATTCTAAGATGGATGGACAGTTGGAAGAAGATCAGTTTGACTTTAGAAAAGGAAAAGGTACAAGGGATGCAATTAGACTACTATGGACAATCGGCGAAAGATACGTAGAGAAGAATAAAGAAATTTATATAGTATTTGTAGATATAGAAAAGGCGTTTGACAGAGTGGATTGGAACAAACTGATGGACATCCTGAAGATAATAAGTGTGGATTGGAAAGACAGGAGGCTGTTTAGTAACTTACAGAATATATGAAACAACGAGTCAAATTCAGGATAGTGGAAGAAGGAAGTGAAATAGGGAGAGGAATACGACCAGGATACCCTTTATCATCTACACTGTTCAACATCCACTTGGTGGATTTAGTGAAGAACTGTTTTGAAATCATGGGAGTCGTAAAAGTAGGAGGAAGAAGAATAAAGTGCATAAGATTGGATCATGATATGGCGTTGTTAGCAGAAGAGGAGATGACACTAAGGGATATGTTATAGGAGCTAATTTGCAGCTCTGAGCAGTATAGGATGAAGATAAATGCAAACAAGACGAACACCATGGTCATAGGAAGATAAATAAAGAAGGTAAACTTGCGAATTCTAAATGAGGCAGTAGAGCAATTGAAAACCTTAATATACTTGGGATGTACTACAGTAAGCAATAACATGAGCTGCTGCCAGGAAGTCAAAAGGAGGATAGCAATGCTAGAATGACAGTATATCTCATTATTCGTTGTTTAGTCATTTTTCTATGAGATGAAGAGACACACGAATTTTAACTGATTTAAGTTTTACTTTTTGACATTTTACACTTTTAATTTACAACAATATTCGCTGTAAGGTGTATATTAAGAAATACACATTTCAGAAATTGGCCTTTCTACTTACATCTTGAACTTCTCTTTTCAGAATTAAAGCAGAGAATAGAAAACATATACAGCAAATAAAGTAATCTAAAATTTAAAGTGCCTATCAGTTAATTTCCTTTGTTACTATATTAATGGAAGAGCTTCACTGTCATTGTCGTAGTATCTTTTAGTAAAAGTGTATGATTATTTAGTGGTTTATGGACTAATTTTATTTTAATTGTGTTAAATAGCGTTTTAGGCGTAATAGATTGATTATTAATACGATTTTTTTTTGTATTCGACAGATATTGGCAAAAAATGGGAGTATAAGGGTACAGTACATCAGTTATTCATAGATTTCAAAAGGGCATATGACTCGGTTAAGAGAGAAGTTTTATATAATATTCTTATTGAATTTGGTATTTCCAAGAAACTAGTTCGATTAATTAAAATGTGTCTCAGTGAAACTTACAGCAAAGTCCGAATAGGCCAGTTTATGTCTGATGTTTTTCCAATTCACTGCGAGCTAAAGCAAGGAGATGCACTATAACCTTTACATTTTATCTTTGCTCTAGGATATGCCATTACGAAAGTTCAGGATAACAGACAGGGTTTGGAATTGAACGGGTTCCATCAGCTTCTTGTCTATGCGGATGACGTGAATATGTTAGGAGAAAATCCACAAACGATTAGGGAAAAACACGGAAATTTTACTCGTACTCGAAGCAAGTAAAGAGATAGGTTTGGAAGTGAATCCCGAAAAGAGAAAGTATATGATTATGTCTCGTGACAAGATTATTGTACAAAAATGGAAACATAAAAACTGGAGATTTATCCTTCTAAGAGGTGGAAAAATTCAAATATCTTGGAGCAACAGTAAAAAATATAAATGACACTCGGGAGGAAATTAAACGCAGAATAAATATAGGATATGTCTCTTATTATTCGGTTGAAAAGCTTTTGTCATGCAGTCTGCTGTCAAAAAATCTGAAAGTTAGAATTTATAAAACAGTTATATTACCGGTTGTTCTGTATGGTTGTGAAATTTGGAGTCTCACTTTGAGAGAGCAACAGAGATTAAGAATGTTTGAGAATAAGGTTCTTAGGGGAATATTTGGGGCTAAGAGGGATGAAGTTACAGGAGAATGGAGAAAGTTACACAACGCAGAACTGCACGCATTGTATTCTTCACCTGACATAATTAGGAACATTAAATCCAGATATTTGAGATGGGCAGGGCACGTATGAGCGACTCCTGAAATGCATATAGAGTCTTAGTTGGGAGGCCGGAGGGAAAAAGACCTTTGGGGAGGCCGAGGCGTAGATGGGAGGATAATATTAAAATGGATTTGAGGAAGGTGGAATATGATGGTTGAGGCTGGATTAATCTTGCAAAGGATAGGGACCGATGGTGGGCTTATGTGAGGGCGGCAATGAACCTTAAACCTTAAAAGCCGTTTGTAAGTAAGTTAAATAACTATTTTTGAAATTACACATTTGAAGTTGTAATCTGAAAATGAAAGTTAGCAGTCAAACACATTTCATTACGTGAAATTTCTTTTTATTCTTGCCCTAAGCATAAATCTTCCGTAAGTAAAATATACTCACCTTCTTGAATGGACATTTCATAGGAAAACCTAAGGCATCTCGTAAAGGGGGCCACACTATAGTATCACTTGCAAAGAATTCACAACAGTTAGTGGGTTGTATGTCCACGGGACCTTTGGCGTACTTTCCTCCGCCCACGTTCTGGTAGCCTTTTACAGCACACTGTAATAGTGAAATGCAACAGTTACAAAGACCTTAGCTCAATATAATGGTATGTACTGTGTCATGTCATTTCAGCACAATTCATGAACACCAAATTATAGATGTGAAGAAACAAATGAAAGAGAAATATCGCCTGCCAGCCAGGTGAAGCCAGGCAACGTATTTCGTGTTTTCGGTAATTTGTACGTCCTGGAAAATAAGTAATGAGTCTGGTTTCGCTCTCGGTGTGATCTCCACTTTCTGGAGGTGAAGGAATTATGAAAAAAAAAACTTATTTTTACTGGGTTATTTAACGATGCTGTATCAACTACGAGGTTATTTCTCAACCTATGCTACGTATATCACTGGTGATATGTGAGCCACTGTTGGATTGTACTTGAATAAAGTGTGAAATAAAAATTGTTAAACTGGAGAATTAGCACGGTAGATTTGAACCATGCCGTTACAGTTACGACCAAATTTAACTAAATACACAATGTTGCCAACATAAGAACATGACTTTGGTCTGTGGTGTTGGTAGAAGGAGAAATTTGTTTCTTTTTCTCTCTACCTCCTTCGTTCTGAACATTACTGAAAGATAGCACCACTGTTACTCTCATCTATTTCAATTATTTTTCCCTGGACCACCAATTTGTTTGGACGACATTTCTACATAGAAGATTAAGACAGATCTTACAAGCGATCTCCAATTACTAACAGTATGGTCATCAAAATTGTGTGTCCATTTTATCTCGAACTAAAATCTTTCTCGCATTTTCTTTTGTTTCATCAAGCCGAATGGGTTTATCTCTTCGGTATCGATGTTTCTAGTCGGTCATGGCCTTTGTGACAGTTTTTGTTTCGTAATATTGATAAACAATAACGTAATTAAAGTCGGTTACTTAGGAGAATGTCGGCACAAAGGAAGGCTGTACGAAGTTCTTCACAGAATGGTGGCGGGATTCCCTATGAGCGTGTGCTGTAGTGTTTTTCCATTTTCGATTCGCTGTACACCACGTTTGTGTTTCTCTGTTCTCACATGCCGCTCAACGTTAAATGTTTTCTTCGCGGTTACTCTTACGTCGCACAGTTTACAATACAGTAAATTCCCATCACTCGAAAACACTTTCTCACCATATCGAAACACTATTTTCATTTTACTTGAATACTTTGCTTCGCTTCTGGCATTTTTCTTGAACTATACTACACACACTTCCGACTTCACCAAGGTTCAATAACTCAATGAGACCCTTGTCTGCAGTCCGGTGCCAGATTATAAAGAGAGGCTTCAGCAGCTACCTGCTTGTCGCGAAACAATTGGTTCGTTCCAACGAGTTAGAAAGAGAAGACTATAGAGTGGCCATGTTGTCACAGTCTAATACTTACAGTCGCGCAACTTCAACACTTTTTTTGCCAACATTCGCGACACTAGCGCCCAAGCGGCAGGCAAGGCACTGGTCATAGGGTTGATACAGCCAGCACGTGCTTTAAAGGGATGCGAGATGTTATAATAACGTTTTAATCATGCGTCGGAATAAAGGCAATGTGTGCAATGACGAAAATTGCAGTAACAACAAGTTTAAATCTCCGAATTTGTCGTTCTTCAGATTCCCTAAAGACCAAGAGAAAATCATAACTCAGTCATAACCAATAATCCACGTTGTAGGTAGCCTACGTATTGTGTTCTATAAAACATTTATTACTTATCAGTTACCTATTTGTATGTCAGGAAGGACAGTTTAAATAAAAACAAAGTAAATACCTGTTACAGTATATTATTTTTGCAGAGATCATATGTGTAAATGTGTAACCATTCCGATTTTGGATAATATATCTACAGTTTTTAATGCAAGTAATTTCATAATTTTTGTATTCGTGTTTTTTTCTTTATATTTTTCAAGAATGTTATATAGCATTCAAGTAGGTATCATGGCGATAATTTTGCAAGAATTCATGGAGTATAGTAATCCTTTTGCAAAATATTCACTTCTTGAATAAATCCAGACTGTGTCGATAAATTTCTGATGTGTTGGTGTAGATTCATGTGCCAGACTTATTAAGTTCTCAAGAAATAAAATAGCCTTTTCAAATTTAATATAAAAAGCAATCTTTTCTGTAATAATTTGCATGACTGTTATTGGTGTTGATTTTACATTCCCAGTGATTATTTGAGCCGTTCAGTGCAGAAGTGGTGTAAGTCAAAATCAGGTAATGAGGTTTAAAGTAAAAATTCTGTAAAATACAGCGAAAAGTAGCAATTAATACATCCTTCGTGCTATTCACTGACAATTAATAGTTTAAATACATTCAATATTAACTGCCACTTTGCGCTCTATTTTATAGAATGTTTACTTTAACCCCTCATTACCCATTTTTGACTTACACCACTTCTGCTCTGAAAATAAAATTAGGCCTACATTTTCTGAGTTAATTGAAGTTACTATTTTTTCAACAAAATTGTGTGTTCATTTATTTGTTCTCACCTACGTCATATTAACAGTAAGTGCATGTAAATTACGTATTATATAGGT
Source organism: Periplaneta americana (assembly GCF_040183065.1). Taxonomy (NCBI): domain Eukaryota; kingdom Metazoa; phylum Arthropoda; class Insecta; order Blattodea; family Blattidae; genus Periplaneta; species Periplaneta americana. The sequence continues at coordinate 132,354,145 of NC_091122.1, read as the reverse complement.
AGGATAAGTTAAAATTAGGCATTATGTGTGAAAACTGGAAATGTAATGTAAAAAGCGGTAAACTTCCCATAAAAATTTAAACCATAACATCAGCACTATTTGTGACTCAAAATAATAAAGAAAATACCGGTTCTTAAGAAATGGAAAAATAATGAACTTCATATTAATATTTAAATCCTCCCCTTTTCTTTATTTTCAAGTTTTCCTCAGCGGCCGAGTTTACCCCGATTTGCGGTATGCAAAATCGATAATTTCTCAGGAAATAGGGAGAGGCGTTCACCACGCGATGTACCCTACGAGATATGCCCTACAATTTTGAAGATACTAATTTTTACTCTTCTCACAGGAAATACAAAGTTCCAATGATTCATAAATATATTTAGGAATGAATTGAATTAACCGACGACGCACGAACAATTATATTATTTCAAACCATGATACGCGATCAGGGCCATGATTCAGTTGTAAGGAGCAGAAAGAATTACGTTTATTCCCAGCTTCTGAAACTTGTAGATTAACTGCGTGTGAAATTCTTGCAGGATTCTAAAGTAGAATTAATTAGAACCATATACACTTATTGTATAGCATAAACATATAAAATAAATTACGCAAAACCCGTTTTCTGATGTGTTATCATATGTCGTGTGCACACTTTTAACTTGCCTGCCGCTAGAGGGCTACTGTCGCGCCAGCTGTCAAATGTTGGCATATTTTATACGTATGAGTTGCGTGACTGTATCTATTAGACTGTGATGTTGTCCTGTACAGCGCTCTTTGCGGTGCCACCGCGAAACACGGCAGATCTGAGCTAAGCGCCCACCTTTGTAAAAATTCGTCTGCTTACAATGTTGTATAACGGAGGTAAGAAGCACAAAAAAAACGAAGAAAAAACATGCCTGTTGTGTGTGCTGCATATAACTGCATTGTCAAAAGGAAAAAGACAACTGATATATCATATTTCATGTAAATTTTATGAAGTTAAATCCATAGTTTTGTTAATTAGCAGCATCTTTTTCATGCATAAATGTCTAACAACGCCCGGCATAAACAAAATAAATGGTTCACTGGTAATGTACTTAAACTAAATATGGATAAAATCAATACAATTCCGTTTCAGACCCAGTGAAAAACAAATCGCAATACAATATTAAAACTGTATTTCGACACCGGCATCCTTTATTTCTGCTCCTTCTGTCCTTACTGCTTATACAAGAAGACGATGAGCTATAGCTTATAAGAAGTAGGCCTATTTCGAAGACAAACGATTAATCAAATAAATGGTTCACTAGTAATAAAGTTATACTAAACACGAATAAAACCGCTACAATTCCGTTTCAAACCTAGTAATAGCAATCAAACATTATAATTGTATTTCGACACTCGCATCCAAAATAACGCAAAACTGTGGGGTAGGTCGTATTGTTAGTATTTTGACTGGAAGGACACGAAAGAACATAATTGAGCACCCACGTGCAATAATGGGGTAAGTATGAATATATATTTTCGTAACTACTTACCCCATTACAGTACGTGGGTGCTCAATTATACACTAATAATTATCTGTGGTGCCACAGGCCTTGAAAGGCTCAGACAGACCAGCCGGCTGTTGGCCTCACGTTCATATTTCGATAATAATTATACTTTACTGTAACAAAAAAACTGAAAGCGAGTTTTGTCATGTTTCACCCACGTTACAAGCTTGGAGGTAAAGGTTGTTTACTACAGATAGGGCCTACTTTCATTCTATATCTTATGGTATAGTAAATAGTTTTGCAACGTGTAGAGACTGGGAAAACAATTTAATAAAATCATCCGAATCATACTCGTTCATTTTATAGGCAATCTTGCAGGTCGCATTTAAAAGAACCTAGGAATATTAACATTTTCTTCAGTATAATTGCTAGGACTTCTTGTCATACTACATGACAATTTTGCTTCGGTTATTCTTTTAAGCATTCCTTCTAGGAATAGCTCAAGTGTTTTAAATTTAGCGTACATAAGTTTAGATTAAGTTCCTAGCACGTATTTGACGAAATACTAGGTTTTTCCACTTCAGTTTAACTGATTTATGCAAACGAAATTAAGACAGCTGACGATTCTAATGCCAGTTATCACCACGCCCACTTTGTTTTGGGCGCATAAGTTCATTACCGACGGTCGTTCAATTTTCTTCAAACATGGCGGCGCAATGACCACTCTATATCTTTCTCTTTCTAACTCGTTGGTTCGTTCCAACAAGCAGTTCATGGATCAGTTCATGTACGGTTCCTGTACCATCTTATGCGCATGCGCTAGTTGAGTATCTGCTATGGGATTGAAACTGGACTGGACGCTGTTGGAACGCTTTCGCGGATCGTTATGTACTAAATCCAGAGATGCTATAACTGTGATCATCATTGCTAATAACGGGATGCTTATTATTATCGTTTCGCAGCTAATACTAATTGCATAAAATAAAATTTCGATCATTTTCTATAAAAAGATGATAAAAAATATGGAAGGCAAGAATTCCACCAATTCAATGTCGTATACTAGGGGACTCTCATTTAAAAATAGTTCTTTTTTTAATTATTAATGTATGTGCGTTATTTATTATACTTTTAATCAAAGCTGCATGTTGAAATTGTAATTAACTATTTCAATATCCAAAAAATTTCCATTCCCTTTCTTTTTGGCGAAAGTTTAAATTAAATCTCTAGTTTTATTATTCGTCTGCACTGTCACTTTTCATCTTTAACCTCATTGATGTGAACAGTCGATCACATCTTTCTTCAGTATCCAGGAGACGTTGGTGAGCTTATGCGCATGCGCGTCTCGCGTACTCTTCCGTACATGCCTCAATCCGCGGACTATTTCTGACCGTTCCGAACCCGTGTCAAAAGCTTGTTGGAACGCCCGACTGCAGTACATGTTTCCGGTTCAGGACTGGTTCGGATTGTGTTGGAACGCTTTTTCTGTACTGCGCATGCTCACGATGGTTACGGACGGTTCCTGACTGCTGTTGGAACGAACCTAATAGGTCTACACAAATATTTGTTCACTGGTACGTAAGGGCAAAGTCAATATTGTGAATTTAAACGAAATGGAGGAAGAAGGTACATTTTACCATTTTCCAAGAAACAAGGTGCGATATATAATTCTGAGAAAATTAACATTTCAATTGAACATGGAAGAAACAAAATTGTATGAGGAAAGTTCTTTATTTCTTGAAAGAGTGCAAATATGCTGAAAATGACCATTAAATTACTAAAATATGCTGTAGCACATAGAAATGGTCAAACATGCATAAATATGACTTAACAAAGAACTTTAATTCAATTATTTTTTCTTATCAAGTATTTATATGTATTTAAGGAACATATCACTCTTACCAAAAATATATGCTACATCATAAAATACCTAGCCGTAATTATTATTCTAATTATTATTATAATTATTATTATTATTATTATTATTATTATTATCCAATAATGTCCACACCTGTGGAGTAACGGTCAGCGAGTCTGGCCGCGAAGCCAGGTGGCCCGGGTTCGAATCCCTGTCGGGGCAAGTTATCTGGTTCAGGTTTTTTCCGGGCTTTTCCCTCAACCCAATATACAGCGTCGTAAAATAACCCAATAAATTAAAAAAAAAAACAGAACAGTTGAATGATAATGAATAATAATAATAATAATAATAATAATAAGCTTAATAATAATAAGCTTAATAATAATAATAATAATAATAATACTAATAATAATAATAATGGAAACATGCATTCGTCATATGCCTAATGATTAAGAGAAATAATTAAACTTTTCCAAATGTACTTACAGTTGCGTCTTGTGGGAAGTCTTGCACAAACTCAAGTTTACCTTTAAACAAGGATAGTGTCTTATTGACTCTGGCAACTTTCAGTTTAGTCAATTTAATATAAGTTTCATCGGTCCTCATCTCATCTAGCCTCGATGCTAATAGTTGATAATTACGCTGAAAGAGAACAGTAAAATTTACAATTATTTAACATAATTATATTTTGTTTCAACAACTCAAAAACATTAAATATTTTTCCTAATTTTCCAGACAACACCAGTGGCATATTTAGGAACATCTGATATAGGGTGTTTCATAATAATAAGTACAAACGGCAGGGGTGAATACAGGACAAGAAGAAGCATGGCAAAATGTTCGAATAAACATACGTCCGGAAACCGGCCGTTTCCGAAATCATCAGTACAGGTAATGTGGGCTAACATAACTGATATGCACTGAAGGGAGAAAATATTTAACATGTGATCGATATATAGGAAGAAAAGCGCACGAATGTGCATGAAGATAGTATAAATAGTTTAACACTTTTCCTTGCTTTATTGACGTAAAGTCTTTTCGCGTTTTAAGCACTTATCATAATGGTACTTTTCATATAGTTCACACACACACATCTTTCACTTGGGTTATGGAAATATTTCTTTATGCAGAATTTGTGGTGGTAGCAATTTGCTGCTAGTCGAGTGATCGCGCTTCTTAATTCCTGATTGGATTCTGTCCAGTTTCTGTTAACCATGGCATTCGTTGCATAAAACTCCTCCCAGATCTCGTCTCATCTTGTTCGTAGCAGTTCTTGTTCTTGGGGTGTAGATGGTAGTTGCATAGTTATTCGGATGGCCTCAACAAGGAAGGTCTCCCTCGTTAATTCGTAAGCTAGGGGGGAAGGTGTCCATTTTGAGATTCCTGGCGTTGCCTTGAGATATCTTGCATTTGTACTTTCCATTGCCTTTAGGTTTGCTAACTTGAGGTGTTCCTAGATTATATCTAAGCCCATATTATGTGATTACCGGCAGTAGTTTTGCTTTGAACAGTTTTCTTAAAAAAAAAACTAGCTTTTATTGCATACAACATGAGCTTTTCACTCTTGAAATCTGCAATGCTATTTCACTTTTATCGTGTGTGTGTGCACACATGTGCGTGCGTGTGTGTGTGACGTTTATTCTCTTTAATTCACCCTACAACAATGTGACTTTTATTTCTACCTTTAACCACACATCCGTCAACAATGTGTATTCCACTGAACACAACAAGAATGACAATTCACGTGTATTATTGAGAACAACAATGTACTCCTAATTTCAACTAATGTTCATAAAGTACTATGTACAGAACAAAACTGTCAGTTCTCAGTTCACAGTTCGTTCTCCTTGGCTAGTTCTTTTAGCTCACTCACTCAAGTTCACTGTGCGTCGAACGCAAGCCTTCCAGATTCAGTTCACTGCACTTCGAACCCAAGCCTTCCAGATACAGTTCACTGCATTTCGAACCCAAGCCTTCCATGTACGTTGCACTCGTCTGGATACTGTCACAGTTACAGACTCATTCAAGTTGACTGCACGTCGAACTCAGGTTCACCCTGCTCCAAGACTTGAAGACTAACTAGCTAACTCTCTCGCAGCTGACTAACATCTCCGTCGGCACTCACGGTGTTATTTATTTACCACGTTCGTCTAGAATGTTTGCGTCGCGAAGCATCTGGACCTCCACAACAATCCACTTCCAGGCGCTTCCTTACCTCCCTCCGCTCCTCCGCGCTGTCCCGTAGCCTTGTTTCCCCTCTCTCCGCGCGTCGTCCCAGCGCCCACCGAATCTCGAGCCTCGCCTCCCGCGCCTTCCTTTCCGCTGGACGCGCGCATACACTCCCGAGGCAACCAGCCACGACTAGAATGTTCCAGACGGGTGCCACAATATCATACTTCTGTGCCAAATGGCAGGTCTTTCTCTGCAAACCCAGCATTCTCTAATCTTTTCTATTTTCTATTCGTTGATACTCTCGGTGCGTGTGACGTCACATTGCCGCGCCGCACCGCAGAGAGTCCATTCTTGCTTTAGTTCAGGTATGCTCTTTCTCTGACTCCCGATTACGTCCTGTAATCACAACCTTCGAATGTAGAGCGTGCTGCTCCTCATTCGAAGCTCGACGGATGACTGCGGAAGGTAGTTCAAGTACTTTGTAACGTACGAAAATTGCGGGACAATGACAGAGTGAAAACCTTCTGTAAGCAAACGACCATTCCGTACAGTGTGGGAGGAAGACTATTAATTGTTTTGCGTTCGGTAAAGTGTTTATTATGTTGTAAGATACTGTCAGGAATACTGAGGAACATAAAACTACATCCAGATCAGATCATGCCGAAATGACAGGGAAGCTATTTTCTGTAATATGTATCCATATACCAACGTTATTATTATTATCAGGGAACGGATTTATATGGACTAAAAATATATGAAATATGTAAATATATATGTAGTTATTTTTACCAAAATATGGAATTAAATATGGATTTTTACCAAAATATGGAATTAAATATGGACTTAAAATTATAAAAAAATGACTATGTACGTTAAATATTGGTACATTTTAATCAAACTAAACAAAAAATATAATGGACGTACCTTATCTTCCAATGTAGTTTCAACAAAACACAATTTTTATTGTCTGTTACCATAACAATAGGTTACAAACATTTCTTTCAAGTGCTGAAAAGTGAATCTTCTTCTATTGTCTCTGAGGATAGATTTATACTGACTAAAAGAGCGTTCGACGTCACAAGAAGTAACTGGTACATAATTCAATTTCACAATGTCTGCTGGGGATAAGTCCAAGTTAATCTTCACTGTTGATTCACCACTCATCACAGCAACAACCTTTTGTAGTTCTTCATATCCAGGGTTTTTTGAAAGTACAGTGTCCACCTTAGCTCTTACTGCATCTGCAACTTTACCTCTACCACGATTCAGTTGTTCCACAGTACTATTTATAATTTCAAAACTTTCAGATAGTGAAAGGTGCCTATTTTGGAGACTTTTGAGCGTTTTTATGATGCATGAAAATGTATGCTGAATGTGAGCTAAGTCATTCTTCACACTTATGTCACAGGTAACTGTTTTCGCAGTATCAATTGAGACTGCATCTTCAGAGTCCAATGCAAGGAGAACATTGTTAATAGAGTCTATATGTTCGGCATAATATTCAACTGCTTCTAGCCATGTACCCCATCTAGTTAAAATTGGCTTTGGTGGCAATGGAATTTCAGGGTACATTTCTTTCAACACGTTAACTCTACTGGGAGCTTTGAGAAATACTTTTTTCACTGATGAAATCAACAAATCTACTTTAGGGAAATTGTCTCTGACCACTTCTGCCACACGATGAAATGCATGCGCCACACAAGTAAAATGAGTCAATTTAGGATATACAACAGATAATGCTTGTCCAGCTTTGACCATATAAGGGGCAGCATCGCTAATAAAGAATAACACATTATCGTACATAATACCCTTTGGCCACAGGATACCCATAGCTTCGTTGAACAGTTTAACTATAGTTTTGTTATTGCACTTTTCTAGAACATCACAATGTAAAAGAATTCGTTCAGAATATTGTTCACTTAACAAACCGATAACTACATTACCAACAAGTCTACCTTCTTTGTCGGGAGTCTCATCAATGGAAACCCAAATTGAACTATCTTTAATTTCATCTCTTATCTTCTGTATTGTCTCATCGTAGATGGATGGAGCATACGTCTTCCTAAGTGTTGACTCATCCGGGATTGTATGTTGAGTATATTTTTCAAGGAATTCCCTGAAGACCTTATTCTTTAGTTTGTAGAGAGGAATATCAGCAGAGATGAGAGAACGGCACAGGTCGATGTTAAACTCAGATCTTACATTCGATGTTGTTGGTTGTGTTAAAAACAATTGTCTCTGCTTGGAATTTAGTTGTTTGTTGGCCTGATGTTTACTAGTTGTAATGTGTTGTTGCACCAGGAACTTTTGTGTAGATGATACTGCACACTGACACAAATTACAAAATAATATTTTATTGTCAGTTGATAAACCATCTTCTTTAAATTCTGAAATGTAACTTGTTAGTTTTGATTTTAAATTGACTGAATGACGTACTTTTGGCATATTTACCGTCTTTATAGTATGATTTACAAAACTGAACCTATGTGTACTCTGACTGGCATTTAACTGTTGAGCTGCACAACTGAAGTCTGTTAAAAATTTTAAATTAAATTAATACAGTTTTGTAACTTACTTTCCCATTGTTGATAGGACTGCTAATTTTCAAATAACTCTGATGTTAAAGGGATTACTGAACATGTGTTTAAATCTCTATTGTTGAAATGTATTTTTAAAAGTTAATGGAATTTTGTTTTGTTTTATTGTTAAACCTAATATAATATGGACTGTTTTATATGAAATATGGAAAATATATGGAAATTAACGAAAATATGTACTAAACTCTAAAATATGGAAAAATATGGAAAATAAAAGTAGGATTTTTCAACCCTACACATTGTGAAACATAAAGATAATGCAAAATATAAATTATATTAGCTTTATAAGTAAATATGTATTTACATATAAATCCTTTCCCTGATTATTATTATTATTATTATTATTATTATTATTATTATTATTATTATTATTATTATTGTTCTTATTATTGTGGTGATTTTATTCCAACAGAAATACATGCTATGATAAAATAATTTTTCAGAGGCACTACAGTTTCAAGAATTGAAAGCACTTAATGAAAGGCCAAATATTGAAGAAAGTCGAACAATTTAGAGTTTAGGAGCAAGTTCTGTAGTGTGTTGGGAATTAGCTAAGGCACCAAAACCCTTCACGGATGGTGAACTTATAAAGAGATGTATGGTGCCTGAACAAAATATAGTTAATTATATCTCTGTACTTGAACAACTCAAATTTGAATTCACAGAACATAGATTTAGTGACTTTAGACGTATGGAAAGTGATATTTATCTTTTTGTTAATCCTTTCATAGTAAATTTAGTACAATCCGTGAGAGTGCAGTTCCAGGACTAGTTGATTTACAAAATAACGTAGCATTCAGAACTAAATGCAGAGAATATGACTTGACGAGCATAGAAGTATTAAAAAATTAATAAAACGAAATATCCCATGATGAGCTTATTCTCTACCACTATGTTAGCTACACTTGCCTCATACGTGTGCGAAGAATTATTTTAGAGAATGAAAGTTTCTAAATCCAAACATAGATCCCGATTAACAGATGAGCATCTTTTGAGTTATCTGCGCATTAAGTAAATTCGTTGGAAATAGATTTCCGATTACTTGCAGAAAAGAATCCACATGTTGAATAGATTGCAATGTATTGTGGAATATGAAAATAAGATTATCTGTGATATAATATCATAACTATATTAAATATAATACACAATATAGTAACTGAATATTACAGTTTACATTATTTCCTTTTTCAAATTCAGTTTATTATCCATATCTGTAAGAGTATGAGAGCCATGACACAGGCGGCGCTGCAATGTAATTGCGGAGCCCAGTCCGTACACTGTGTGTGTTCTGCAGTACAGCATCATCCGTGTAATCGGAGCTTTTACAATTTTGAGCATACCTGCTTTAGTTAACTGATCATATATTACTATAATTCATGTTGAAATCGTGAAAAATACCTTTCTTCTTTCTATAACAAAGTGTTAAGCAGCTGCGAGCTTACACAAAGCAAGACGCGGGTGCGGCAGTGTGACGTCAGCAGCAGTGGTGAACAAAATTCCTTCGCTCGCCTAGTGAGAACCATTTTATATTATGAGTCGCTGTTTTCAGTGTTGTCTATAACATATGAAATGCCACTTTAACTAGTTTAATGCAAGATTTCGTCATGTAGGAGATATACAATTCCTGATTCTTCATTCTGACTCAAGAATTCAAGTAGGATTTCATTGGAACTGATAGGACTGTTATACGATGCATGTTTCCTCTGGTGAATGTTACCGGTATGTAACCTAATAAATACTGAATGTAGCCTATGTTATAGAGATGTACATACGTAGTTTCGAATAAATTCATTTCGATAAAATAGGAGAAAGAGCATTTGTCGAAATATTATTTGAGTTAAATGGCACGTTTTGTCTTCTTTCTTTTTTGTCTTATTTTAGAACCTTTTCCCTTCCTCTTTCCTATGAAAATTGCTCTTAAAAATCCCAACCCCGTGATGATACTTGCAAGCCCTACTCAGAAACCAAGCAATTCTGGACCCATGTTAATATGACCATTTTTTTCTTCTATACGTACATATGAGGAATCCATATCTGAAAATGTACTTACTTTTTTTTTTTTTCGTTACATTCTGTATAACTTATGTAGGTCTTCCGAACTATAGTTGAAGATATTGAACTTTGAACAATAGTATCAGTTCGGAATATGTATTATATAACTTTCTTGTGTTAAATTCTATCGTACCTGGTTTACATGTTTCGATCTATTATGGGTCATCCGCAGAACTGGTCGTTGTTGGTCTTGTTGCCTCTTGTTTTGTTTCTTGTGAGGGTGTGTTCATGTGGTGTAATGTGGAGTCAAAGAATGTGTGTGTTCTGAAATTGAGTTGTGTGTTGAGAATTTCATTGGTATGAGATTTTGTCTGACTATATATTTCATTTTGTTCTAGTGTGTTTAGTTTCTGGCTTTTTGGTTGGATGTGTAGTATTTCCATGTCTGTGTTGATGTCTCTGTAGGTGTGGTTAGCATTTGAGATGGTTCTGCATATGTGGAGGTGTTTTGTAATTTTGTTTTGGCTGTGATGTGTTCTTTGTAACGTGTTTGAAATGATCTGCCTATCTGTCCTGTGTAGAAGTTGTTGCAGGTGTTACATTTGAGTTTGTATACGCCGGTATGGTTGTACTCGTATTTGTTTGTTTGTGTTGTTTGTGTGTTAAAATGTTTTTGTAGAGTATTATTTGTTCTGTATGCAATGTTGCAATTTAATTTCTTGAATGAGGTTGCAATCTCCACATTACACCACACTAACACACCTTCACAGGAAACAAAACAAGAGGCACCAAGACCACAACGACCAGTTCTGAGGATGACACATAATAGGTCGAAACATGTAAACCAGGTACGATAGAATTTAACACAAGAAAGTCATATAATACATATTCCGAATTGATACAGTGTTAAAAGTTGTGTAATCAAGATGAATAATATCAGTCTTAATACAGGGTTGGGCATCAGTTATAGCCTGATTCGAATTCCGTAGTACGATGATGATGTGCATGTTTCGATTGTCATTAGCAACCATAAGGTCAACAGAACACAGTCATTATTATCCATTTCTTCTTTCTCTTCCGCTTCTTCATTATCACCACCATAGTCGTCATCACTGTTGGTGTCGTCTAGATGTATTATAAATTCGTCAATGGTGTCCTCCATTACCGCAACATTTTTCCAGTAGCCCTATCCGAGATGCACCAGATGGTTACAGAAGTCTACCCAGTCTTCACTCGTCACCTGGTCAACAGCTGCTCTGATCGTCTCCTGTAGTATCTTCAGTGACAGGTCACCAGCAGGATTGTTTTCAGGATTGCTTAATCTTAGACCACGCTAGCTCTATGCAATTGAGATTTCACATGTATGGTGGGAGCCTAAGTATTGAATGGCCGTGCTGTTTCAGAAGCTGGTCAACTCTGAATAATTTCTCTACTGGTTTGTGTGTGTTACTTAGGTCCATCAAATCACATTTTATCATACACGACGAAACAGAAATGCCTTTCTTATCAAGCCATTATATCATGTCCTTCTTGACAACATATTTCGTTAGTAATTATGTTCCCATTACTTTTCGAATGTCCTGGTATTAAAAAAATGCACAAATTAATATTATTGTGCTAACCTACCTCTTCTTCCCAGAAGAGTTCACTGTCTCGTTCGGATGTTGCGCATCTTTCCTTATTCTGAGTACAGATCTCGGACTCACCTATATATCTGCAGCTCTCTCGGTTATACAGTATTATTAATATTTATTGTTAATAATTTCTTTTTCGCCTCTTGATAACAACAAACAACCACTGACCTTATTATCTCCCTTTCCTTACCGTATTATTATCGACCATTGCATGAAATAATATGTCTTCACAGAACGCAAAACTACTGCACAGCTCGATTCAGTGTTATTGGTCCTTGTCCTTGGTTGTTTGGCTAGTGAGCGAGCCGTGTCTTGCGTCACAAGAAAGAAATTTAATCACAAACGTACATAGGAGGGGAAAAGGGATGAGAAAGAATGAAAATAATATCTATGCTCGTAGCTGAAGAATACTCATGTCAGGAAAGTGTAAGTCAACGGTCTCAAGGCTAAAACTGCACTGGGCAGAACATCGTTAACCATTGCGAAACCGAAGGAACCCGATCTTAGAATGATGTAACCTTGAGAGCGCTTATTGTAACGCTTCTGTGATAAGACGTACACCCTCATCTTCTTTCATTCATAACATGTTATTAACGTATTATATTTCACGTTAGGCATGTACATAATCCGTAGCGTGTGACACTGTTATATTGCTAGTCGTACGTGCATGTTCCAAAATAACACTTTTACATTACATACTAGTAGTACGTAGTGTTATTGCAAGTTATCTTGAACTTTCTGAGCGGGGACAGAGAGGCAGAGGGAAGGAAGCGCTTAACGTGGGTGGAGCCAACTGAATTATTTCCGCATGCTCCACGTCATAATCTCTTGTAAAGAAACATAGAGTTATTTCCTTCACTGCGTACCAGTAGTGTTAACACTGTTAACATGGAGCAGCAACCACAGGGTAGTAATTGTGGTGAAATCACACCACCGGCACCGTAGAGAAAAAGTAACGCTGTTATCCACAGCGGAGAAGGAGAAATTATCGCAAATATAATGTTGCGATGAGGAAAAATTAAAGAAATGTTTTCTGGAACCTCTTGATAAGGAATATGAGAGAGCGGCTAAATACTCTGGCAAAAGTATTAGTTCCGTGAAGAGAATTAAGAATAATACTGAATTACAACCGAATGAACCTCACACTACTCCGGGAAAGAATAGGTATGTAATGTTATTAAATGATTGCTATAATAGTTTGCACAATAGTGTGTGTACTGTGAGCGACATAATGAATTACTGTTGTAAGTTATTATTTTGTTATAGCTCTGCAAAACATATCATTTCATTCCAGAATTAGGACTTGAGGTAAAGTGAACGAATTCGATCAACATGTCAATCGGGATACAATCGAAGAATTCTATCTTGTTCAGAAAGTAGTACCTACGTTTAAGATAATTCAGAATGGATGATGCCATTGACGAAATAATAATTAATTTTGGACCAAGCGATGAAGACGATGACGATGATGGCAGCAATGATAGGAATATGAATTGTGTATAATTGTAAATTAATGTAAATTCAAATAATAAGCCTGTAAAATATTGTTATAAGATTATGTACATATCAGCTGTAGGTGTAAGTCATGTAGGCCTATATAATGTATAGAAATAGCTGTAGTAACTCCGCCATTGCCGTCCCCAGCACGGATGAGAGAGGAGGAATGTATACAAGATTATATTTAAATACTTACTCATTACAGGTTAATTAAAACCTGCTACGAAACCATGTTCAGTTCTTTCACAGTAGAGAGTCGTAAAGTGAAAGAACCAACGTTTTCTGAAAAGAGTCACGTTACCCGAGGGAGGGGCATCCTTGCCGTGCCGCTACGTTGATGAGTACATGCCGTACCGAGCAGTTCGAAAGACAGACTTTGGGGATGTAAGGTTCAAGATAACTTGCAATAACACTACCTGTTCCAAAATACTACCGTTCCATCAGATACTAGTCTACCGTGCGGTTCCAAGATACCACTGTGCACCTTGTAGTGAGTGACACGAGTATTTGGTGACATACAAGTTACATATGGTACTGTTATTTCGGAACTGTTATTTGGAACCTAGTATTTTCAAGGAACTGGAACAGTTGGAACCGTTACGAGAAAATAACTTTTCCCATCTTTACTCTGCTAGAAGCGACCCCTCTACCCTCCCGCGCGTCTCTTTTGACTGCATTCGTGGACAGTACCTCTGCATCATGCCGTGGCAAAAAGCACTCTGGCTACCCAAAGACACGAAGAGCGCCTGAGAGGGTGCAAGAGAACCAGAATACACTACTCCGAAATCCTCAGCGATAGACACGCCTTGGTACTGGGAATGTCGGCATATGGACATGTTGCATCGTGTAATGCACTCTTTCATTCGGCTGTTAGAAGAATATGTTGCCCGTAATTGTGAGCATTAGAGACCGGCAAATCACACAAGACTCACGCCCGTACCCGGTTGCCGTCAGGCTTGGGTTCCGGTGACGCTACAAAGCAAGTTAACTTTTAGCCTGAACCCATTGAGCCCGGGTTTTATAGGTTCAGTCCAGGCGGGACCCAAGAAAGCCTGCCTGTTTGCTCGTATTACAAGGTAGAGTGACTTGCATTCATGGAAGCCAGTCTGCGCTGGTTAAGATGAAACAGTACTAGTTTGAAACCTAAGTTCGTTGGCTATTTAGTCACTTCAAAAAATCTTTATCTTATGGTCCAACACGGCAGATATTTCTTGATTAAAGAAACACAGTTTTACGATTTATTGCGCTACAGAATTCATAAAGTAATAAGACAATATTATACATTTCATATTCCTGCAAAGTGTATCTGACTCAACAAAATAGTAACATTTCGTAACTTGTGACTATTTGAGAAGAGAAGAGAAGAGAAGAGAAGAGAAGAGAAGAGAAGAGAAGAGAAGAGAAGAGAAGAGAAGAGAAGAGAAGAGAAGAGAAGAGAAGAGAAGAGAAGAGAAGAGAAGAGAAGAGAAGAGAAGAGAAGAGAAGAGAAGAGAAGAGAAGAGAAGAGAAGAGAAGAGAAGAGAAGAGAAGAGAAGAGAAGAGAAGAGAAGAGAAGAGAAATATGTTGAAAAGATATTGGTAACAATTATTATGAATATCAACAACTATTATAGAAAAATATTTCATTTTAACTTTTTCCTTATCAACAATTAAAAGCCTCATGAATACCTGTAAACTGTATCAAAGTTTTTCGTTCTTCAGAATATTGATTTCCTATTTAAATTCTGAGGAACAGATTTATTTTTATTTATGAAGCCGAAAGTTTGAATGATTTGCATTAAATTTTTATTACTACGATGAAAAGGAAAGTGCAAGTAATTTATAATAACTGTTGGCATTTAATGGATATTATGTTGACGAGAAATAATATTCTTTGTCTTTATTAACGGCACGTTTCAGAAGACAACACATTAAGTTTTCAGTAGTTTATCTTATATCTGTAGGCTTCTTGTCAGGTTTGAACGACTAGGTTCATATTTATCATGCATCTGAAAGCAGCAGTCTGCTGCAGGTCGGCGGAACCCACAGGCCTTTCGGGTCACTCTTAGGACTGTTTGGGAGTCACGTGCAACCACACTGCCTGCCTGCTTGAGAGGGAAGGTTGCAGGCGGGCGAACGATACGAAGCATAAGCCCGCTCACAGACGTAAACAGTCATGGGCAAGCCTGATCGACAGTTTGACAGCCTCTAGTGAGCATCTATCTGGCGTCATGTTCAAAAAGTGAGATTTGTTAGCCAGGTCACAGTGTTCCGCAACCGGTGTGCCTCCACAAGGTGAAAGGTGTGACGCGAACTTTTACCTGTTATAGTATGAAATTAATAAAATTAATTAAAATTAAATTCCTCCTTCTGCTGACACAATAAACCGCCCGGTTAGTGACATGGCCAATGACATCCAAGTCATTATGAAGGATAAAATAAAGAGCAGTCAGAAGTTCTCACTTCAGATACACGAGTCCACCGATATTAGCGGTCGTGCACAACTTCTTTCGTACTGTTGAAGACTCTAATCTTCGAACCTGACAGGAATGCGACGCGACCCTTGAGGTCACACTAGTGACCCCTATTAGTAATGCTAGCCTGCTACCAGCTGTCTAAAATTTATGTTCTCTTCCTATAGTGATGGTCACATAAGAACAGTTCCTAAACAGCAAATATTGCCGTCTTGTCAGTGTTGCCATCTGTTACCAGACATCACACGATCCTACATACTAAATGACTTATTTACTTACCGTACTTTGTTGGAAGGTTATTCTAAATAATTCAATAATTTGTAACATTTTCGTAGGCAAACTATACGGGAAAGGGATCAGCATGTCAAGTATTTTGTCTGGGAATACGAAATACATTGGTTTGACTAAACAATTAACTCACGAGACCTAACCTAAAAATGTATTTTGTTTGACCACATGAAATTATTAGTACTAACTCCGAAAACTTACCTGACTATAGTCTTGAATTATAACCACAACGCAACACATAAAATAACTATTATGTATTAATATTAATACTGATATTAATTAATTATTAGTATGTTCAAATTTCACTAGCTTCCAGTAACCGGCTCAGAAATCTAGTACAATTTTAATTTCATGGAACTCCAGTACCGACAGATATTGTCGATATTTGTCTCAGCTGCCAACATACTAGTTACAAAATCACTACCATTTGTAGTATTTGTCAATATCGAAATTCGAAACGAAGTTGGCAAAAGAAAATTCAACCTGCAAACTAGGAAATCACCACAATCCACTAGCATATGTAGCAATGGGGGAAAAATGGTTAGGTTTCACCCATAGGTTATGAAGTAAGCTGACCCGGACTACACCTCACAGCGGAAGCTGTTGAACAAGTCCCATGTCAGCGTCACATTCAGGTGCAGCCTCACTGTTTTCACTACCCCTACTGCCGTCACCGTCATCAGTATTACTAATATTATCACTATCACTATCACTGTCGTAAGCCCCTTTAAATTTATAACAATTAGGCTTGTAATGTTGAGGACCGATAGGGTGCGTTACGGTGGCTTCAACTTGACTATCCGATCACCATCAGTACTGTAGCATGTATAATCGGACCATCGGATCTGTGCCCCCGTAAGATATGCGAACTGAACTCTAATTCCTTCTCAGCCTCGGTAATTCATTTCTCTCCCTGCATTCCTATCTTTCTCCCTTTCTGTCCCCTACTACTCACGATTTTGGCCTTCTTGCGGGACAGTTTACAATATTTGCACTTGCAATCCAGTGTTGTCAACTCAACATGAAAACTGTAGCACGGAGTGGCGAAAGAAATATTATTAAGCAAGTACGAAATAGCATTTTGCGATGAAGAGAAACAAACAGGTCAATATCTGTTTCCTATAAATCAGGCAACGAAAAGAGCAACTGATATCACAGGTGAGGCTTATTTTATTTCAATTGATTATGTATTAAAATTACTTAACTAATACTGATAATACAACATTTTATGTAATTTATATAGACAGGTCAGAACTCCTAATAAAGAAAATCAGGAGAGAGGGAGTCTATGCGGGAGATAAAAAGCTAGAATCACCAGAGAAGAACAGACCGAGGGAACTTTTAATTATTGTAGGTGATATGAACCCATCTATTTTAAGAAGAAAGATACAAGAATTTTATACCGTTCAGAAAGAAGTTTCAACATTGAAGAAATTACTGAAGCTTGCGAGAGAAGTAATAATTTTCAAGGTTGGAGAGAAAAACTACGGAAAGTGATTCGAGACATGGGATTTAGGTTTAACAAATGTAGAAATACAAGATGTATTTTGATTGAAAGAAATAATATTGTAGCATGGAGGACCAGTTATTTATGACACCGTTTGACGGAAGTTTGGCAATATCCCTATTCGGCAAGGTTCGTGGCCTGCTGTTTAACGTGGTCGGAGGAAATCGGGTGGAATGGAGTGAGTACAGGCGTTAACTTTTCCAAGAACGACGACAGCGCTGAAGGGGCACAGATCCGATGGTCCGACAATATAAACAGTGTACCTGCTGAATACTCCGTTCGCCAGTCACTACCGTAGCATGCGTAAACAATGTACCTGCTGAATAATAATGCCGAAGGTTGAAGGTTCTCAGGCGCATATTTTTGCAGCGGAATTTGGTGAGTGTTTTGAAATGAATGACGGGACCATTACATGTAAATTATGTAATACAAACATATGAGGTGACAAGCGATATTATATACAGAGACATTGTAGCTCAAGAAAATCAAGAAAGAAAATCAAAGCCGCGAATACTTCTATGATAATTCTTCTGCACATAACAAAAGGTACGTAAAAATATATCTTTGTAATGTTGCATAGAGTATATTTACTTTTAGGCCTGTCTAGATTTGTTTATGTGCACCTTATTCGTGTACTCGATCGCAGAACCAAGTCAATGTCATCGTACTAGCTCACGTCCCCGGCCTATGTACCAAGCTGCTGTCAACTTGTATAATTGGTCCCCAACATTACAAACCTAATGATAATTTTATTAATCGTTTATCACTGGAGTCCATCTTTATCCCAGTACTGTTTTTCTGTATTTGCAATGTGTCTACAGAATTCTCCTCGGTTGGTGTGGACACTTACACCAGGCGTGTTAAAACCTTGCACATTGTGCACTGGTCTCTGTGCAATGTGCAGTTCCTATTCCCCTACCTGGAGGGAGTGAATCGGCTTGGAGGGGAACGCGACAGGGCTGTACATTACCTGCAGTACCAGAACAGCTTTGGTTTCAGCAACACAGATCAGTACGGGTGTGCTCATTGAGCTGTGATTGTGAATGCGTTTTTGAAAAATAAAGTGAGGAGTCCACAGATATAACGAAGAAGAGAAATCACGAATAATAAACGTAATTGTTATGATGTTTTCCTCAGCCAACAGTAATTATTTTAAAATGAAAGGCTTTCATCATATCATGTGGACCTAATACTGATGTGAGAATTTAAATTAGATTAGAAAAGTTCTCAAAATATGATATTCGCCAACTCTTATTTCTTAATTGGTACTCTCACGGCAAGATAAACATGACAATGATGTTCGTTTTGGAGTCTGTACTAACACAGCCATGAATGGTTAGACGACTTGCAACTTTTATTTGATAAGCTGATAAGTGATGAGAATATTGATTGAGGAATATATATGAGGGTCTTGAGGTTGTAAGGGAAGGAAGAAAGCAACCATTTGTGAGGCGCAAAATTTTTCTCGACAAATAATACATAATGGCGAATTTTCCATCTCACGTTACTATATTATCTTAATATACTTATGTTAATAAACCTTTAAACATGACATAAAGGAAATGTCCTGGCTTCACAGCTTGTGAAGTACTCTTTTAACTCAATTCAGTAACGCTCCCAACTTGCTGATACTTGCTCAACGTTTTCCAAATAAACTATATATAAATTTAAATTCAAGCTTAATTTATCCAGTTTATTAATAATAATGTGAATTTATATTAGTATACAGCAAGGAAGTGATTCCAGTGTAAAAGCCTCACAATGTCCTATTGCATGTAATTGGGAATAAAATATCTTCTTTAACATTTGTGCACCAATGGTCCCAATAATGCTTGAGGAACAATGAAAGAGTATTACTTTGAAATAATCAGTATCTACTATGTAAAATGGAATACTGTGTTCGTTTTTTGTTGTTTCGAAATTACTGCAATATTTATATTTTCTTCAAATACTGTACACAAATCGTATGATTCTTTACAAACGACTGCTTTGTGAATTGTAACTGAGTAAGTCTATTGTTTCTTGTGTTACAAGTATTGTCAAATATAGACACTGACAATAATTGTGTTTTTTCCTTCTGCTAAGTATGTTTATAATGTCCAAATGTTAATTTAATTGAACACTAGAAGCGCAGAATAGATTCTTGTACATCCCTCCCGCTAAGAACTGGAAAGAGCAACACGTGAATGACGCAATCTGCACAGACCGGCGTTCCGCCCACATACACTGCACTTTCAGTGTCTGATTTCTGACATGCCTGAATTACATTCTCATTTTGCCAACATTTTCGAAATGTCATATTGCTGTTCAGCCAGGTCTCGTCTATATAAAAAAAAACTGAATGTCCCTTGCTCCGGAATTCATTTATTTGCACCAGATATCTCGATCTCCAGTCTACGATGGATGAAATTATTTTCAGAACGTCTTGAAATATTGAATACGTGCAATGATGATACACAGTACGTTATCTGTTGTTTTTGATTCCCCCCTTAACCCCGCTTCCTCACAATGCAAGTTCCGAGATTGGAGTCTTCAACAGGACATTCGATACATTGATGGGAATGTAATTGCAATTTTTTGTGCAAACTGCCCGAGCGAGCAACCGGTGAAGAAATGTTTCGTACAACTAATGAATATGTGGTCCGTAATGAATTAACATGGGAGGATTGCATTAGTGTTTAGAGATGGAGCCGCTTCTATGACAGACCGAGTGAAAGAATTCATGGCTAAAGTACGTGAAGTAAGCCTATATCATAACATACGGGTGACCATTGTCTCATTCACCGCGAAACCATTGTTTTGCCATCTTGTCTGAAAATTGTGATGGGCGAAATAGTAAAAGTCGTGAACTTCATTAAATCGCGGTCCCTAAATATGCTGCTTTTTCTGCTTTGCGTCAGGAAATGGGATCAGCGCACACTACACTCCTTCTGCATAAGAACATTGAAATTAGAACTTCTCGAAGTGTCTTTGGAAACATTTTGGTTGTCAATAAGGAGTGAATACCCGGCTATCACTGAGATGACAGTTAATGTGTTATTGCTATTTTCAACTACATAATACATGTGTGAACAGGGCTTCTCGACGTTAACTAAAATTAAAACATTGAAGAGGAAGAGACTCAAATCCATCGATGAAGGAATGAAGCTTGCACTGTCAATGATTCAGACAAATGTGTGCAGCTAAGCAGGCCCAAGTATCACATTGAAAGTATGAGTAGAGTTATTTACTTTAATATTAGTAATAGAAATGTGTACTCGTATTTTCTACAGTTAATTAAAGTTCATAAATTGTTAATAAATGCAAGAGTCGATTTTTGTTTTATAATAATAATAATAATAATAATAATAGTAATAATAATAATAATTATAATAATAATAATAATAAATTTGATTGCATTACGTCAGCCATCGTCAACTGGCCTGCATACTAGTTCGGAGCGCCGAGACGCTGGCTGAGGAGGTAGTAGTGTGCAGTGTGCCGAGCCAAGTCAACGCATCCCATCACAGAAGCCAACTTTCTGACCATAATTTACAATGCCTTCTTCGATTGTATTCTACACGAGCATTGACACCTAACATAAACCAGTTAGTGAGGGAAAAACGAATTAAAAAATCCAGGAAAACCAATGCTAATCATCGGCGAAAATAATTTTTATCATTTGTTATTTACATTGTAATAAAATAATTTAGGCCTACTTCAGTCTTGTAACAGAAACGACAATATGTTTCATATGTTATACAAAATAACAAATAATTGATTTTGTGATATATAGTGTCAGATAAAAAATGGATAATTGATTTTATTTTATTGGCGACACTTAAACAAAGCAATAGGATGACAGGATTTAAATATTAGTAATGGGTTCGATTTGTTTAATATTTTGTAACAGTAAAAATGCATTATAGGTCTGTAAGTTCTCAACTACTTTAATATGATAAAAAATTGTTTTCAAAACCGCTGCAATACGTAATGAAAAAGTACAACTTGCTTGTTGTCTTAAACTAAAAAGTGATTTAAAAATCCAGGAAAACCAATGCTAACGAACAGTAAAAATAAATTTTATAATTTGTTATTTACATTGTAATAAAATTATTTAAGCCTACTTTAGCATTGTAACAAAAACGATAATATGTTTCATATGTTATGTATAATAACAAATAATTGGTTTTGTGATATTAGTGTCAGATAAAAATTGGATAATTAATTTTATTTTATTGACGACACTTGATCACAGGAATAGGATGACATGATTTAAATATTACTAATGGATTCGATTTGTTTAATATTCCGTAATAATGAAAATGCAGTAGGCCTATAGGTCTGTAAGTTCTCAATTACTTTAATATAAAAATATATATATTTACTTTCCAAACCGATACAATACATAACGGCAAAATACATATTGTTTCTTGTTTTAAACTCAAAAGTGGTTTACTTATTACACAGTTCCTCTTAAAATAAATTAAGTACATGCTTCTTCCGTGTTAATTATAATTATTAGAGACTGATTACAAGGTTTGAACAAGTGAACGGTCGCCACTGCCAGCACCTGATTCCTTCCCCCCACCTCCTGCTGCACAGTTGACATCTAAGGGCTAGAATCGAGCAGCGAGCAAACTGTCCCTGCACCATAATGCACTGAAATGACGACTCCTTACTTACTACTTACTGGCTTTTAAGGAACCCGGAGGTTCATTGCCGCCCTCACATAAGTCCGCCATTGGTCCCTATCCTGAGCAAGATTAATCCAGTCTCTACCATCATATCCCACCTCCCTCAAATCCATTTTAATATTATCTTCCCACCTACGAATCGGCCTCCCTAAAGGTCTTTTTCCCTCCGGCCTCCCAACTAACACTCTATATGCTTTTCTGGATTCGCCCATACGTGCTACATGTCCTGTCCATCTCAAACGTCTGGATTTTATGTTCCTAATTATGTCAGGTGAAGAATACAATGCGTGCAGCTCTGCGGTGTGTAACTTTCTCCATTCTCCTGTAACTTCATCCCTCTTAGCCCCAAATATTTTCCTAAGAACTTTATTCTCAAATACCCTTAATCTCTGTTCCTCTCTCAAAGTGAGAGTCCAAGTTTCACAACCATACAGAACAAACGGTAATATAACTGTTTTATAAATTCTAACTTTCAGATTTTTTGACAGAAGACTAGATGACAAAAGCTTCTCAACCGAATAATAACACGCATTTCCCATATTTATTCTGCGTTTAATTTTCTCCCGAGTGTCATTTATATTTGTTACTGTTGCTTCAAGATATTTGAATTTTTCCACCTCTTCGAAAGATAAATCTCCAATTTTTATAGTTCCATTTCGTACAATATGTCACGAGACATAATCATATACTTAGTCTTTTCGGGATTTACTTCCAACCCTATCGCTTTACTTGCTTCAACTAGAATTTCCGCGTTTTCCCTAATCGTTTGTGGATTTTCCCCTAGCATATTCACGTCATCTGCATACACAAGAAGCTGATGTAACCCATTCAATTCCAAACCCTGTCTATTATCCTGTACTTTCCTAATGGCATATTCTAGAGCGAAGTTAAAAAGTAAAGGTGATAGTGCATCTCCCTGCTTTAGCCCGCAGTGAATTGGAAAAGCATCAGATAGAAACTGGCCTATGCATTACGTAATTATATTAGGAGAGTCACATCATATACTTTTGAGAGGATTAACATTTTGGTGTGCCGTGTTGAGTCTAGGCCTGTCTAGGGTGTGCCGTGAGTAGAAAATGGTTGCGGAAAACTGGCCTATGACATACTGTATCTTTGTGTTATGTAATAATTTTTTTTAAATATATTCTTCCATTACTTACTCCATACTACATTTCCAATATCCTACTATGACTTACGCCCAACCCTGTACGATGCGGAACACTTTAAATGCGTAATTAGAAAGTGCGTCTAAATTTCGTTAGATTCGTATTTATATTTTAATAACTAAACAATTAAGTCTCACATACCTTACTGCCACCTCCAGATGTCCCTGTTATGCAAACCATTGCGGTTAGAAGTGCAACAGCTACAAAAATCTTCGTACGATCCATGATACACAAGTGGTACAAATCTACGTAGTGTAGGCTTGTTATGTGAAGGAACTTGCTTATATCCAACACGATAATTTCAGGAGAATTAATTTGATGAAATTTTATATACAATTCTTTGTTTAATAATCTACGCAACTTTACACTTTATTAAAACTATATAAATATGTCATATGTTGTATCTTTTAAAGATAGGTATGATGTATATTCTGATTAGCTCAACTATTGTGTTAAACCGGGAATGATAAGCAATGAATAGAAGACATGGATGAGGGGTCACAATTGTTAATGGGAAAGTAAATGCGTTGAATCCTGTACTACGAACTTCCACTAATGATAATCTCTCCAGTTGCACGCAATTTATGTCTTGCATCAAGGGCGTTTGCATTTGGGAGTTTAAACCTCACCTGTGAAAGATAAAAAAATCCTATTCATTAAGCTTATTAACCCCATTAACAATATTACGATAGAAAAGATAACTATACGAACTTGAGAAATTCTAACAAAGAATTTCTTACTTTCGAACTGGT
Organism: Periplaneta americana; assembly: GCF_040183065.1. Lineage (NCBI taxonomy): Eukaryota > Metazoa > Arthropoda > Insecta > Blattodea > Blattidae > Periplaneta > Periplaneta americana. The sequence continues at coordinate 132,330,084 of NC_091122.1, read as the reverse complement.
ACTAAACCTGGTATTTTGGAATTTAAACAAATAGATAACAATTTAACGGCAGTTTAATCAGCAAATAAGCTCTCAGAGCAACATAGCCACAGTATTTCCCGAAAAATTAAAATAATAATTAGCCCATTACAATTCAATTTAAACGATACTGAATATCTCCACATGCACAGTTCATTCCTAGGTGTGATAGTTTTTTGACAGTAATTCCTAAAACTAGATATTTTAGTAATAGGCGAGCTTGTTAAAAATTCACTATTGTAAACAGTAGCATGCGAAAACAATTTTCAACGCAAACTTTCAAATTTTGCTCTGTCATTATTTCTCACCAGATGTCATACAGCAGCAAACGCAACCAATCAATAAAGCAGTTCAAACAATGGCAGGCCTACTTTTTAAAAATGTTTTTAGTTTAGAAATTTTCAAAAATTAAATAAATTACTTCAAGAACTATTTTGTTGATAAATGTAACATTTATCACATACTTTAATAAATTGTTATCGATATCCTGTAGTTTCAGTTTCTTCCTTTAGAAGTTCATTTTTGGAAGCGCTACTATTAACATACTTTCCAGAATTTACGACAAGTAAATTAGGATTTGAAACATTGTCTGAACGAGTGGGAAGAATTTTTTCGCTGTACAAATTTTGAAAATATTTATCCTACATAATTTATAATAGCGACGGGTCAGTTCAAAAGGGAAAGAACTCAAACTTTAAATTTTTTATAAACCTGCGTTTTAAAGCTTGATGTTGCTGTGAAAAATCTATCCATCTTGAAATTACTCCAAATTCTGTTAATGATGTTTTACATGAAATACGAAAAGCCTGAAGTCCCATAAGGGCAACGGTATCCTACAGCAGTGTAAGGTGAGCTGAAGGTCTACTACACTCGGGGAGCCAGTCCAAGAGTGCTTATACTATAAAGGTAAAGCTATCCCCGTAACATGCCATGAAGGCACTTGGGGGGGCATGGAGGTAGAGCCCCATGCTTTCCATGACCTCGGCACTAGAATGAGGTGGTGTGGTCGGCACCACGCTCTGACCGCCTTTTACCCATACACTTACAAACTAAACACGAAAAAGTATACAGACTAAGCACATAAATTATACAAACTAAAAACACACACACAAAATTATACAAACTGAACACACAAATTATGCAGTATAAACACACACACACACACACACACACACACAAGCTATCCAAACTAAATAAACAAGAAATTATGCAAACTGAACACAAATTATACAGTCTTACACACACACACACACACACACAAACTATCTAAACTAAACACACAAAAAATCTCTACAAATTGAACACGAATTATACAGTCATAAAATACAAGTCCACAACTGTTGAGTAACGGTTAGAGCGTCTGGTCGCGAAACCAGGTGGCCCACGTTCGATTCCCGTCGGGACAAGTTACCTGGTTGAGGTTTTTCAGGTGTTTTCCCTCAACCCAATATGAGCCAATGCTGCGTAACTTTCGGTGCTGGACCCCGGACTCATTTCACCAGCATTATCCCTTCATCTCATTCAGACGCTAAATAACCTAAGATATTGATAAAGCGTCGTAAAATAACCTACTAAAATAGAAACAAAAATTAAAACGCAAAACTATATAAACCAAAGACATAAATACTACAGCCTAAACACACAAGCAAACTATCCAAACTAAACACACAAAAAACTATACCAACTAAACACATAAATTGTGCCAACTAAACACACAAACTAAACACACAAAAACCATACAACTAAACATATAAATTATACCAATTAAACACACAAATTTACCAGCTAAACACGCAAACAAACTATTCAAACTAACACACACAAAAAGAACTACATAAACAATACACAACTATACACAGTTTACATAGTGTTTGGTAATTTCTTCCAGTCTTTTCCATGCCTGCCTGTCCCTCGCTGTTCTCGTCCACTGTGCTCCAGTCTCTCTCCGGAAAGTGTCCGACCACCTTCTGCTTGGACGTCTTCTGCTCCTTTTCCCAATGCGTGGGTCCCACATGGTCGAAGCATAGGTCCACCTGCTGCAGTCCATCCTACTCACGGTCTGCCCCATTTCCATGCGCCAGCATCACTGCATCCTGCATACCGCTTCTTATTCGGATGTCGGTGTTCCTTATCCTGTCTTGCTTGTGTTATATGGTGTGTGTTAACTGGATTTTTCACGGAAACATGGAGCTGTAAAATGCGGGTTTCTCAAAACTTTGAATTTGGAGTTATCTCCGTTTTGAACTGGCCAGTCGATATAGCTTCCTTTCTTTCTGTTCACTCTCAGAATTATAGGTTTTCGAACGCCAGTTCGAAATTCCAGTTATAATGTTTTATAAACATTCACTGCCATACCTGTCATGTCGATCAATCGGTAAACGACAGTTCATAAATTTTCCACCAGGTACAGGTACAGTAAGATTTGTAAATTAATAAATAATTATGTAATGTACAAAATTTATAAATACTAGGCTGCCTTACAAATAGTGTGCGATAAATATGTTAAAGTGATTTACTTTTGTTTGTAAGTATGCTACACTCATCGTGTGGCCTCGTTTAGCAAACATCCCTACTCTTAAAATAAATTGCCACTTTTAATACTTGTATCGTAAATAACATTGGCTCAAACAAGTCACCATACTAAGAAAATAGAAGCCACTGAAATTTTAATTGATTTAGTTTACCCTGGATGCATTTAACTAATTTTTTTTTTAGAAATGTCATTTACACCCCTTTACTTCTAACCGCCTCAATTGAAATTTTATTTAAATAACTAAAATACGATCATTTTGGTCGACAGAGAACTCATTTGATGTAAGGACAATTTATTTAATATGTTTCTTAATTATTATTATATTCAAATAATTAAAATAGGATTGTTTGGTTCAGGGAACATCCGTTTTTAGTACAAGGATATTTCGTTTAACATTTTTCTAAATTAGTCTTGAATGCATTCTTCAATAAATCACTCTAAATTAATGTCTATAAACAGTGTATTGCGTATGAAGAAAATTTTTATGTTTGCCTCATTGTGCATCTTTTTTTTTTTTTTTTTCCTTTGTTAAGTTTATTTATACACGCATAACATCTGTATCATGTCTGGTGTTAGAATGTATGGGTATACCAGTAAGACGTTTTTACTCGTGTTGAGTTCCTGTTTCTATTGCGTGTTATTTTCCTTAGTTATTTAACGATTCTGTATCAACTACGAGGTTATTTAACGGAATTTGTGTTAGCGAAGTGATATTTGGCGAGATGAGTCGAGGATTCGCCACAAATTACCTGACATTGAAAAAAAACCTCGGAAAAAACCCAACCAGGTAATTAGCCCAAACGAGAATCGAACTTGTGCCCCAGTGCAATTCCAAATTGGCAGGTAAGCACCTTAGCCGAATGGGCTGTGTTGTAAATGGCTTATGTATATGTAACTGATTGTAGATTTTGATTAATGTTTATCGTATTAGTAATTGAGGCGGTGATGAATCATAGCATGTAAATTTCCAATCTGGCATTTGCCTTTGTGACTAAGGCAAACCATGAAAAACTCCAGTCAGATTGGTCGGCCACATAATTTCAACCCGTGACCTCCCGAATGCAAGTCTGAAACTCTACCATCTAAGCCAGCGTTGTCAGACACAGCCTAAACGGAGCGGAGCGCTCCACTATAACTCTTTGCGTGCTCCGGTGCTTCCACAGACATAAGCAAGTTCACGCTCCGACTGGACGTCTCTAGCACCACAACCGATTTCGGAGCTTACAACTCTGACACTACTGATCTAAGCCAAGTCGCACGGTTGGTGTCATTATTTATGTAAATGAAAAAATGAAAGTTCATGTGGTACATAAATATTATTTTAAGAAACACATGAAACGACTATGGGTAAATTAAGAGCGCAGGAACGCCATTTCGTGATACTTTGTAAAATAACTTGGCTCCAGTGAGCTCAATGTTAAAATACTAATTTTTACTCCATATGTGCTATATTTTTGGACCAGTAAAAATACTCATTTACGACAAAACTCTTAAAAATACTGTTATTGTCTGTGAACAAAAAGAAACTGAAGTGTATAAAATTAGAGTATTTTATGTGGACCAAATAAAGTTTAAATTATCAAGTAATGCAATATTGCTACAGAATATCGAGTTTTCTGTGCGTAAAGATATAGGCCTATTTTAAACTTATCTCAATCCTCAATTCACTCAGGAGTTACCATAATGGCATGTAGCATTATGTCCATCTAGAAAAACTACACATTCAAATAGTGAAGGAATTAACTAAATCGGTTAAGTAGATTCTGAGATTACTTCATACAAACACACAAACATTCTCTGTATCTTAAAATTGATAAACATTTATACATATACACACACACACACACACACAAACATATATATATGTTCCCATCACAGAAGACAATAAAATTATATCCGTATAAAAATAGTGTTAAATGAATAATATTCTACATCTTGATTACACAGCTTTTAACACTGTATCACTTCGGAATATATATTATATGACTTTCTTGTGTTAAATTCTATCGTACCTGGTTTACATGTTTCGACCTATTATGGATCATCCTCAGAACTGGTCATTGTTGGTCTTGGCGCCTCTTGTTTTGTTTCCTCTTAGGGTGTGTTCGTGTGGTGTAATGTGGAGTCAAAGAGTGTGTGTGTTTTGATATTGAGTTGTGTGTTGAGAATTTCATTGGGGTGTGTTTTTGTGTGTTTGTATATTTCATATTGTTCTAGTGTGTTTAGTTTCTGGCTTTTTGGTTGGATGCCTGGATGGCTACTTAACCGATGTCTGTGTTGATGTTTCTGTAGGTGTATTCTCCGTTTGTTGTGCAAGACCACCTTAAATAGACGGAGTTATTTTGTTTTCATTTCATTACAGCCTGTTAGTCTGAGGAGGCGCTGCTAAAACGTATTATTATTTTAAAACTCGTATATCTCGTTAAATATCAGTCCTTTCTACATTTTGAAAAAGTACAACTTATCGGGAACAGTTTTTGAAGATACATTTGTTATGTAACATTTTCATGAAAATCAATAATAAGTGGGATATTTCGATTTAATTCAGACCCCTTATAACCGCCGTTTTAAATAAAGTGTTTTCAATGACATATAGCCTAAAATTTAAGTTAGACGAACTTAATTTATATTCCAGTTTTCATATAAATCGGTTCAGCCATTATCGCGTGAAAAGGTAACAAACTTCCACACAGACACAAACAAAAATTTCAAAAATATGATTTTTGATCTCAGGATGGTTAATTATACATGTTAACACCAATCATTTATGGAAAAGGGAAAATGACCAGAAAAATTTTGGTTACAGATTTGTTATTATGGTCCACACCTGTGGAGTAACGGTCAGCGCGTCTGGCTGCGAAACCAGGTGGTCCGGGTTCGAATCCCGGTCGGGGCAAGTTACCTGGTTCAGGTTTTTTCCGGGGTTTTCCCTCAACCCAATACGAGCAAATGCTGGGTAACTTTCGGTGCTGGACCCCGGACTCATTTCACCGGCATTATCACCTTCATATTATACAGACGCTAAATAACCTAGATCAGTAGTGTCAGAGTTGTACGCTCCAAAACCGGTTGTGGAGCTTGATCGGAGCGTAAACTTGCTTATGGCTGTGGAAACACCGGAGCACGCAACGAATCTAGTGGAGCGCTCCGCTCCGTTTAGTCTCTGTCTGACAATGTTGGTACAGCGTCGTAAAATAATCCAATAAAATAAAATAAAATTTATTATGGTAGTATAGAAGATTAATTTTGTCGGCATTCGTTTCATCTGACTTACATGACGTGATTTTTTTTGTTGTAACACTTTCGCATTAAATTATCCAGATAAAATTTGTCTGATATAGTCTAACTGTATTCTATAATATTTTATTATTTGCAACAGTTTTTTTTCCATACGTGGATGTGTAATACATTAAGATAATACGATGGAAAAATGAATGGAATGTAGATTTAGGAGCACAAAATAGCATTGGTTACTATTAGGATGACTACAAAAAAAAATGAATAACATCATGTAGTGGAGGGAAAAAAAACGTTTACTTGGTTGCTATTCAATTGTAGCACTCTCGTCTGCAACACAATTGTAAATTTTCATATTTTATAAAATTGGGCATGAACACTTGGAGTGAAACCACATTTACACAGATCAAGCAAATCTCCTCCCTTATCCGCATCTATTTCTGGAGGCGAAGAAAATTAGTATTGCTTGAGAAGAATGCTCTTCGTCTTTTGTCGAATATTTATTTGTTCAAAATCTTGTTCATAGAAATGCTTACAGAGATTGGCAAAAGGATGCTGTTTCTGACCTCCACGATCTTAATATTACACCACTTATCATCATTTTAATTACTGGAAAAATTATATCACGTTTGTTGTGTTAAGTCTTTCAAATCTAAGATGTCTGGTGTAACTAGCTGACTGTGTACATGTTGCCTTTCTTCTTGGCCAATTTCAGTACTGATTCCCATTTCATTGGCAATAATGACGGTAGGATCCTGAAGTGAATCATCAGATAAAGTTGTCTGGTCGAAGAACGAATTCATAACATAAAAGAACATGATAACAGAGTATTTTTAACTTTTTACCGAAATCTGAACTATTGTTTGTTATTTCTTGATTACAGATTAATGATAATCATAATAATTATGTAGTAACATTATAAAAATTCAATAACAATAATTTCATAATTATTGCTCTGGTAATTATTTGCAATGTTGCATACGTTGAAACTTCTGCGATATTTTCATCACCATTATTATTATCTTCAATCAAGGCTTTAATACCAAGTCCAGCATTCATCTGTCTTTACTTTCCATATTTAACACAATCACGGGCAATACAAAATTCACAAGGATTAATGTTTCAAAGCTGTGTGGATGGTAAAGACAAAATTAATGATAATAATGATTTTAAACAATGCAGCCAACATTATGCTACCATTATGGTAGGGACTGTATTATCAAGTAGGCCAAATCTAAACTCAAACCATGAATATTTGCAATGCGAAAGTGTTACAACCAGTGGCGGTTCGTGCCTAAAATGACAAGGGTTTCACTACGTTTATGAGTATTTCATATTTTTCCAGCAATTTAAACAATATCTCATTTCTGAAAAATTAGAAAAATACTAGCTCTTTAAAGTAGATAATTGCCTTAAAATGAGCCTGATTATGATGATGATTAATTATTTTTGAAAGAACATAGCAATTTTTACTTACGTTCCCATTCTGTCCTTCAATATTCTCTCTTCAAAATGAGCTAATCTGTTGCCTAATTTCTGTTCTTCCAAGGACTGATAAATCTAGGCAAGCATTCTTATGAGCTATAGATACCTCATGCTTCTTAATATTCTTTGTCAAATGGCTTAAATCTGACACACCAGTGCATGTCCAGCTCATATCTTTACCATTAGCAAATAGCAGGCACGGGAAACAAAATAATTTATTTGTAGATTCACAACAGGAAATGCAGCAGTTTATTTCATATATTTCTACATTAAAAGCCCTGCAAAATGTCTTACCTCGGCTTGTTTGTGGTTGCCTTAAATCAAGTTGAGGTAACAGCCTTCCAAGATTCTTTATTTTACACTTATCTTCCAATATTAAAACTGAAAAATTTGTTTGTAATAGTAATATGCTTTACAAGAGCGGTATGTTGAAGTTTTCATGTTCGAGGAAAAGTTTGAAAAAGCGGAACGTAGTTGAGCTTTTTTAATTTCCGAGAATTGAAAGAAAACATACCGCTCGTGTATCGTACATTATTTTGTGCGAAGATCGTTTATTACATACCTGAAAGAGGAATTTCTAGTTAGTTGCAATGAAATCTCCATCTTGGTTTCTGTTCAATGACGCAAATTTGCAAAACAAAAATATCTATCTTCAACATTTTTGCTTTAAAGTGTTCTGTGTTTACTATACTCTAGCAGGCCGTGATATACGTCTGTCTTCCCCCCCCCCCAGTCTATAAATGCGAACTTAAAACAAACGGTAAGGTTATGTAATGATTTATTTTTTCATTTTAATATTTTAACAATATTATTAGCCACCGGCGTGGCTCAGTCGGTTAAGGCGCTTGCCTGCCGGTCTGAAGTTGCGTTCGGGCGCGGGTTCGATCCCCGCTTGGGCTGATTACCTGGTTGGGTTTTTTCCGAGGTTTTCCCCAACCATAATGTAAATGCAAGGTAATCTATGGCGAATCCTCGGCCTCATCTCGCCAAATATCATCTCGCTATCACCAATCTCATCGACGCTAAATAACCTAGTAGTTGATACAGCGTCGTTAAATAACCAACTAAAATAAAATAAAAATAACAATATTATTTATATAACATATTGCAGTATTAACATCGCATCTGGAATCTTGTTGATTTTTTCACGGCTTCCTTAATGTTACTTGCATCACGAATGCAGTAACTTTAGTGGAGTTGTAGAGTTTACTTAATTTTTGCAAATATTTAAAAATAGTAATTAACAGTGCAATTTAGATGAAATTGCAGTGGTAAGTTTCCAGTTTATAATTATTACTATATTGAACGTCTTTAAAAATAATATGTTAAAAGCCTAAAGCAGTAAAATCAATATGTCACTTAAGCGGTAAGAAGAGGGAAATTGTTATGTGTGTTAGGTTGGGAATACTGAATGTGGAATTTTACACTTTCTGCGGATTGGTTTTGTGGGGAAACCAAGCAAATACGCACGATCTCACACAAAAGATATTGAACACTATTTATTTCCCATGGAAACGAACACTGGTCACACTCACAAATGACTATATTAAGACTAAAACAAAGTGCAAAGTGAACATAAAAGAAGTAGTTACTTTGATATTGCTCAAATTATTCACACATGTACTCTTCTTTCTCCAGTATCAGTCACTTTTCCCAGTTGCGCACTTCGTATTCTGGTTTTGTCGAATTGTTACCGTTTGTTATATAGATTTATGATAACAGGACTATCAGCCTGATATCGTATTCGGCGAAGATTCTCCTGCAAATACTGAATCGACGTTTATATTCTAAGGTGGGAGGACAGTTGGAAGAAGAGCAGTTTGTCTTCAGAAAAGGAAAATTACAAGGGATGCAATTAGACTACTACGAACAATCAATAAAAGATACCTAGAAAAGAATAAAGAAGTGTATATAGTATTTGTGGACTTAGAAAAGGCGTTTGATAGAGTGGATTGGAAAAAAACTGATGAAGAAAATAGATACGGATTGGAAAGACAGGAGGCACTTCAGTAATCTTTATATGCAACGAGTCAAAGCCAGGATAGGAGAAGAAATGTCTGAAGGAAGTGAAATAGGGAGAAGAGTACGACAAGGATGCCCTCTATCATCTACCATGGTCAACATCTACTTGGAGGATTTGGTGAAGAACTGTTTTCAGAATATGGGAGGGGTAAAAGTACGAGGAAGAAGAATAAATTCCATAAGATTTGCTAAACATATAGCGTTATTAGCAGAAGAGGAGATCATACTAAGGGATATGCTACTTGAGCTAAATGACAGCTGTGAGCAGTATGGGATGAAGATAAATGCAAACAAGACGAAGACTATGGTTGTCGCAAGAAAAATAAAGAAGGTAAAGTTGCTAATTCTAAATGAGGCAGTAGAGCAAGTGAACAGCTTCCAGTACTTGGGATCAGTAACATGAGCTGCAGCCAGGAAGTCAGAAGGATAGCAACGACAAAGGAAGTTTTTAATAGAAAAAGGAGATGTCCTGTGGACCTTTTGAAAAAAAACTAAGGAAGAGACTAGTGAAGTGCTTTATGTGGAGTGTGGCATTTTATGGCATAGAAACATGGACATTACGACGAAGTGAAGAGAAACGAATAGAAACATTTGAAATGTGAATATGGAGAAGAATGGATCGTGTGAAGTGAACAGAGAGAATAAGAAATGAAGTTGTGTTGGAAAGAGTGGGTGAAGAAAGAGTGATGCTGAAACTGATCAGAAAGAGAAAAGGAATTGGTTGCGTCACTGGCTAAGAAGAAACTGTCTACTGCAGGATGCACTGGAACGAATGGAGAACGGGAGAAGAGTTCGGGACAGAAGAAGATATCAGATGACAGACGACATTAAGATACTATATGTACGTATGTACTTATGTATGTATGTATGTATGTATGTATGTATGTATGTATGTATGTATGTATGTATGTATATATGTGTGTGTGCGTGCGTACGTATGTATGTATCATAAAATACACGTAAGTTCAATAAGACGTGGAACTGGATTGTCTTCTTTTTCCAATAATATATATACAGGGTGTTTAAAAGATATTGTAAAAAATTTAAGAATGGGAAGTGGAAACGAAGAGAAGCAAGAAAGTTCTAGTAAGCATGGATCCTCAAGTTAAGAGTTTACGAGATAGATACGTAAGTAATGTCATTAATTTCTTTGGGACATTTCAAACGAAAAAGTTTAATATTATTTTGCTTATTTTTGCTTCCTTTTCGAGATAAAAATATTTTTTATGAAACATTTCATAGCGTATTTTGGGAAAGTCATTGATTGAAATCCAATATACTCAGTCATTTTGAGAGATCAGTGTATTATGACTATAAATGATTGAATTTTATTTTTGCCTACTAATTGTGCAGATATTTGATCTGAACAAATCTAACGGCACTCTATTACACTCCTACACACAGAAAATCTCTGAGAATATTCGAAAACTGATCGAACTGCACCAAAACTACACAATTATTGGCAACCAAAGCACCAGCTTCTACGCATAAGACCTGAACTTAAATGGTGAAGAGGCAAGTACTCTTGTATTTAGATAGCTTGGCCGGTGTTGCGCGCGAACATTTGAATTGGGATGACGTCAGTTTCTCAGCATATTCAGTGGGGATAGGAGGGGAAAGGAGGAGAACTGCATGCATCCTGACGTAAATTAATTTATTTATATTTATAATTTAGTTGAAAAATATTTGTTACATACCTGCACTCCATTTAAGATGACAGTTTTTCCACTCACTTCTATTAAAACACCCATACTTAACGCAATGCAGTCTTCCCTTTCTAATCCTACACTACAATAAAATAAACTATAGATTGACAAATCGAACTGAAACCCTAACCGAGTTACTACGTGAGCACTAGCTGTCTTGGGGAGGAGCAAGTGAGAAAGCACGGGAGGAAGGGAGAGAGCACTACTTGCAGGTCCACTCACAGTTTGTCAAACCTGCTAACAAAAGCATTAAAAGGTTTACCAGTTACCTGCAATGCTAACATAATGTAACCTTCCTAGCCGACAGTCGAAGCAAAAATGAAGAATCCGTTGTTGTGGTAATACTGGAGAGTGGTTCTTCTATTGGTCGCGATGCCAACACACACCCTTTCAGATATTTACGTGGTGATTGGTGACTGAATGACGAGGAGCGAGGGAGAGAGAAGAAAGAAAGAGAGAGATTCTAGAAGTTGGCGTGTTTTACGGGGTTTCACTTGAAGTTGTCAAACTATACTATTTCTTTATTGGTTTCTTTACGACAGGGCTGGGCACCAAGAGCGAATTCTACTCTCTCACGGGGAGCCATATGACTTTTCTTCAACCCCTTTCTTCCCCGTCGAACACCGCGCAGTCGTGACGGATGAATATTAAGCGTCCCCGTTTAGAGTTTGAATTCGCTCCCGGTGCCCAGCCCTGCTTTACGGTATTAATGTTTTTGCAATAGTTAGTAGGGTTATTCAAAAGTAAGTTACATTTTGAAATAGATATAACATTTTTTAAAATTAACGTATACACAAAATGATAACACGTTTGCGTGTATCGAACAATGGAATTTGTTCATTTATCACACTCATTTGTTCTGGTTAACATTGTAACAGGTTTTGTTTATAATGTGCCAAAAGTAAAAACTATCGTGTTTTAAAATGGTTTTGACTTTACCTTTCCATATTTATACATCAGTTAAGTGATTGTTACGTAACACGTTTGGTGATCGCATAATAAGCAGAAATTTTTCTAATACTTGGCCAGCGCGTTCCCCTGATATCAATCAAGTAGATTTTTTTACTGTGAGGTTATTTAAAAGATCGAGTTTTTTTTAACTGATCCTACGACTACTGACGAACTAAAATATGCAATTTCGCAACAAATTGAAGATATCCCACCAGATCTATTAGCAAATACTGTTCGCAACATAGAAGAAAAATTGTTTCTTCCATTTTGAACCTTTCGTACACTACTTTTAACACTTGAATATAAATACTTGATTAAATGGCGAACTTACTCGTGTTAATTATGTAAGCATGTGTGGCTTACATCTGTTTCGGTGCTACTTGACACCATCCTCAGAGCCTTCTGTGTCTTGGCGTCATCTCAACATCGCTGCCTGTTGTGTGGGTGTGTTCGTCTGATGAAGAGTTGAGTCAAACACACGAACACACCCACACAACAGGCAGCGATGATGAGATGACGCCAAGACATAGAAGGCTCTGAGGATGATGTCAAGTAGTATCGAAACAGCTGTAAGTCGCGCATGCTTACATAATTGACACGAGTAAGTTCGTCATTTAATCAAGTATTTAATTGTTGCTTGTTGAACAAAATGGCGGACATATTCAACATTTAAACTGAATCCAATAAACCTCATATCTGTATGAGTATAAGAGTATTCTTGTTCTGTGTGTAACTTAATTCTGAAAAAAAGGTTATGGCGACGTCAAAATGTAGCTTGCTTTTGAATAACCTGATACTACGCACGTGCACGATAAAAAAAATAACTACAAAGCTGCACAGCAACTAACCCATACATCCCTTTTTCTTGTCAGTAACAAATGGATTTGCCTGGTTTACTGCACTGAATGTTACAAAAGCCAAGCTATCTAAACACAACAGTATAGTCCGATCATCGGATCTGTGCCCCCGTGAGATATGCGAACTGAACCTTAATTCCTTTTCAGCCTCGGCAATTCATTTCTCTCCCTGTATTCCTATTTCTCTCTTTTCTATCCCTCTCTCTTTCTCTCCCCCACTACTCACAATTTTGAGCCTTCTTGCGGGACAGTTTATTTGCACTTGCAGTCCAGTGTTGTCAATTCAACATGAATACTGTAGCACGGAGTGGTGAAAGAAATGTTATTAAGCAAGTAATAGCATTTTGCATAAGTCAATCAGCGTCATTAGACCTACTTAAATTAAATTATGAATAAGTAATAATTAACCTTACATTATTATAAGCAATATTCAAGAGACATGATACTGTTTGACGGAAGTTTGGCAACATCCTTATTCGGCAAGTTTCGTGGCCTGCTGTTTGACGTAGTGGGAGAGAAACGGGTGGAATGGGGTGAGTAGAGGCGTTAACTTTTCCAAGAACGACGACAGCGCTGAAGGGGCATAGATCCGATGGTCTGACTAGGCCTATAGTTTAGTTGCCAGTATTTCGAGGTCCCAAAGCACGAGACCCGCGAAGGCTTGCGCAGGGATTGTGCGCACACATTTTATTCCTGCCTCTCGCCTTGCGTAAGGTCCCTGAACCAAATAAGGCCATGTATACCTTTAACGCCACCCTTTTAAAATTTGTTAACGACACAAGTTTTCGGTAGTGCATTACTGTAGCCTGCATTCGCTTGCAATCTAGTGATGAAATGAGTTACTAGCTGTCCGCTGACATTTACGAGTGACATTATATTCCATCATTTTCCTGTTGTGTGTTGATAGTGAATGGCTGTTCTTATATCAAGGTAAGAGGTAATATTTTATTTTGTGTGTTGAGCAAATAATAACTATATTAAACTATATATTTTCGTGATCCTTAAACTTTTTCTATGTATAGAAAGTATTTGCTATCTATAAAATTTGAAAATGTTAGAGAAACAGGCATGTCATGTTATCAAGTACTCAGTAGCGCTTTAACGCCATGTGGCGTTAAAGGTCTACAGACAAAATTTTAGGTTATGTTAGTACTAAGGCTGACAGTACAGCATCAGTGTGAAAACGTCAGGAAAATCACTAAGCTTTCAACTTACAAATGTTCAGAATGTGCAGTGATGATATTGGTTCAATTGCTTATCGAATTCTTATTTTTTTATTTTACATAACTTAATTTTTTTGTTTTACTTATTGGAAAACATTCATATTAAAGTAAGGTAAATGCTTTTGTGTTTAATAACTTTCTACTGTGTCACATTGTCTCTTTTTTTTTAAGTAAGGAGTCACTGGAAAACATATTTTCCTAATCCATCTGGTGTTTCAGTTTCAGATCAAGAATCTTTCATTAGTATTGAGTGATTTTGTATCTTTTATTAACAGAAACTCAAATTTAGTCGCTTAGTTAAATTTGTGTTGCTTATGAAAAATAATTCATTAGCAATATAAGTGTATAGGTTACTAGAAAATAGGTGGCGTTAATTGAACAACCTGTTTCTAATAACGCCAGTTTACAAAGTTTTCCTATTTTAGTTCTAATTCTTGTTCGGTATATAATATAGCCATTTTCATTGTGCTATTTTGTAAAGATAAGATTACAGTTTCTATTTCATAATGTTCGTGTTTGTACATAACTTATTTCCAGAGCAAAAGTGGCTGAAGTGTTAAGGTGGCGTTATTTGGTACGTGTACCTTACAGCTGTTGGCGCGCCTCTCATTATTCCTGAACAGTTGTGAAAGTGGAAACGACACTTCACTTCATGAGCCCGCTCGTAGATTTGGGACGAATAACGGCAAGTTAAGGCTCTGCCATTAGATAAAAAAAAAGAACACTGTATTTCTATAGATTAAACACTTAGGAAAAATCACTTAATAAGCAATTTATTTTAACTTAACACATTTTATAATATTCATTTAATATATCATTAAATTTTACAATTGTGTTCATGACAACAGTAAGGATATATATTGCTAGAAACAAATTCATGAAATGTGTTTTCAGGCTCATAACTTCAATGGTTGGCGTTTTATTTCTGCATAGCCTTTCCCGGTCAAGTATTCCTTTCCATCGGCTGACGTCATATTTAATTCTAGCATCCATTCATTAGGAGGCGGTATATCATCCGGAAAATTCGCTTCGTTGATGTCGTATCCTTTTATTTCGTATACCCCCTGTAACAAAACAAAGCAATTGTAAAATTATATTCACGTATGTAAGTAAATACAGAGTATCTCATAAGTCTGGTACCATATGCCAAATCTCTGAAATACTGTTTCTTCTTCTTTACAGGTACTTCTGAATACGGAGTGATGTAGTTAAGTAAAGAGGAACGCATTTGTGACCCTGTTTGTTGGCATCCACAGTCACAGGGAAGATGTCCTCGAATTTAATCGGTTGCACCTTGAACGACCGCCGATTACACAAAATTTGATGAGAAATCTCATTAAAAATTTTTAGAGACGTGATAGACAAACTGCTCAGTGGACCACGAGAACGTCAACAGATAAGGGGACAGTAAGTTTTCGCATGCGGCTGCTAACAAACAGGATCGCTTGAATATCATTCCTCTTTACTTAACAACATCACTCTAGCTTCAGAAGTACCTGTTAAATAAAAAGAAAGTAGTGTTTCAGAGATTTGCCTGTGGTTCTAGACTTATGGGACACTCTGTAGAATTTGCAATCATTGTATTGAACTTGTACCATATCTTGCATATTTTCATCCCGGTTGGTCTAGTGGATATCATGCTAGTCACTGGGTTCAGAGTTATCTATTTGAAACCTCGACTTTCTCTTTAAGAATTGATATTTCTTATTTAAAGAGTGAAATTGTGTTTCTTTCAAGCAGCATAGGCCTACATATTTTCATGTAGGCTTTCGCGGC
The DNA here is from genome assembly GCF_040183065.1 of Periplaneta americana. Lineage (NCBI taxonomy): Eukaryota > Metazoa > Arthropoda > Insecta > Blattodea > Blattidae > Periplaneta > Periplaneta americana. Next base: position 132,314,276 of record NC_091122.1, on the reverse strand, counting down.
TGGTGTACAGCTGTCAAAAAAAAAAAAAAGTGGCCGCACTCGTGAACAGCGAATATTTTCAAAGTCCACTTCGGGTCGCGGCGATGTTACACGATGCATGTGCTTGTACAAGCAGTTCCCGAACTATGAAAGTGTTCTATGTCTGCGCCTCGTAGGCCAGCGGTAGAGTGCTTGTTTAATGATTCAAAGGTTGTGGGTTCGGGCCTTTTTCAAGTTTTCATTTTATTTTTTAATCGTTCTTTAGCGATGTAAATGCTATTCAAATTATCATTTATATCCAGTTATCGTTCTTTATGGATATCACGTTATTTATATTTTGTTATCGTTCTTTAGTGATATGAATAAAATTCAAGTCATCATTTGTATTCTGTTATCGTTTTATAACGATATGAATAACAATTATTATTATTGTATCTCCAATGGTGGTTAGCCCTATTTTACATATGTATGTTAGGCCTATAGTTTCATACACAAAAAAAATAAGCATAAAGAGAAATAGAAAAGAAAATTAAATTAGCTTACGCGATGTAAACAAAATATAAACAAACCGTAAATTAGGCATTGCGATTGCAAAATAAATATCAGGTATCAATTTGAAACATACAAAAACATTAACAACACACATACGTAACACATCTATAACACAAATACGCAGCTTTCCGTACCATACATCATAAATTAATACACAATAGTCACACAAACACAATCAAACTATAATTACGACATTGCGACGACATCAAGCATCACATAACTGACTTACATGTATAACAAATCAAGCATCCGTTACAACACATACACTTCAACATAGTAACCACACTTTTAAAAGTTACAAATTTGGCTCCAAGAGGAATAAATAGGACACTGTTACTAATTACTATTCTTCTACAATTTCTTAAATACATCTGTAATAAATCTGAGAAATTCCGATATGAACAATATTCAGGTTTTTTATATTGTTATCGTTCTTTAGCGATATAGATAATATTCAAGTTATCATTTATATTCTGTTTTCCTTCATTAGCATTATAAAATAATATTCAAGTTATTTATATTGTTATTGTTCTTTCGCAATATAAATAATCTGTATTTTATGTAAGTAATTATTATAACACAAATAACCATCTTTCTTTGTAAAATAGGTTATTTTATTTAGATAATTAAATAAGTATTATATAATATCTTATATTAATTAAACAAACCGGTATTTATCATTTATATTCTGTTATCGTTCTTTAGTGATACTGTATAAATAATATTCAAGTTGTTTATATTGCAATCGTTCTTTAGCGATATAAATAACATAAAATTAATATTAGGTTTTGAAAAATTCAGTTGCATAATACTGGTATTAGTTTTTCTTTTTGTATTATTACATTATACTATCTTGAATCACAATAAAATGAAAAGGAGTAACGAGGAATTGAACCTGAGACGTTGACATCTAAATTTCGACGTTCGTCCGCTGAGCCACGAGGGCAAAAGTGTGGAAACATTTTCGGAAAAATTGGCCCAATCACACTCTAAGATTTTCTGATGATTCGTAGAAGCTAGTCCAGGATGCGGGGGGCAAAGGCTAATTGAGATTTCCCGGTCTCTGATCGGGTCAAACATCCTGATAGAATTAATATTTAACCCTTGCCGTGACTTTCGGTGAAGTCCGGAGGGCCCAATTAGTCAAATCCACTCTCCTCATCTCCACGCTTGGGTCCCCTGGAATTTAATAAGATGCGAAAGAGATAGTGGTGTGCGGAAAGCAACGGGATGTTACCGCATTTAGGCCTATCCTTCCCAAGAAAAACTGCAAACATGAACAAAGGAAGCTTTTAATAGAAGAAGAAGGATATTCTGCGGCCCTCTGGAAAAAGAACTAAGGAAGAGACTAGTGAAGTGCTTTGTGTGGAGTGTGGCATTGTATGGGGAAGGAACATGGACATTACGACGAAATGAAGAGAAACGAATTGAAGCATTTGAAATGCGGATGTGGAGAAGAACGGTGCGTGTGAAGTGGACAGACAGAATAAGAAATAAAATTGTGTTTGAAAAAGTGAGTGAAGAAAGAATGATGCTGAAACTGATTAGAAAGAGAAAAAGGAATTGGTTGGGTCTCTGGTTGAAAAGAATAATAGAGACATTAGGATATGTGGATCATATGCAGAGACTAAGAGGAAGGCAGAAAATAGGAAAGATTGGAGATTCCTGGGTTTGCAATGAAAGACCTGCCCATGGACAGAACACTTATGTATGTATGTTCAGAATGCCTGGAATATCGTGTCTAAGAACAGTCGCTATTTGCAAAGACTAGTCAATTCCATGCCCACTCGACTGCAAGATGATTGAGATAAGACTAAATATTGAATTGTGGCTTTTTGTTTTGTTTTTTGAACGCTTAATTGTTTGAATGTTTTAAGGCCGACGCCAGTAAATTTGTTTTGTTTATGCCACGAAAGATATTTTTATTGAGAATAAAATCTTTTTTCTTTCCATTTGCAGCCACAATATCATAATGATAAAGTCATGGCATAATATATTAATGAACCTGATGTTAATTACTAAAATAATCGTAAAAGAGAAAGGAGCCATTATGTATAATTTGTCTCTCTCAAAACATAACAAAAAAGAACATAAAAAGCACGAGGTTGTAGTCGAACGCAGGACCTCATGAATAAGAGGCCTGAACGCTACCATTACGCTATCGAATCACAGAGAGAATACTTCAATTATAACTGTAGATATCAGGCAACGTGGTCCAACAACATGTAACATCGCCTGTCTCCGAATTATAGCGAAGATACCCGAAGGGAACTTTGTTCCAGGAGAGCGGCCACTTTTTCTTTTGACAGCTGTACATGGTGTGTGAATAAGCTTCAGGGCCAGTCATCGGTCTGTCTCCGTGAAGTGCAGGCGTGTTCACTGTCATCGTTTATCATCCACAACTCATTCATGTTTTTTTAAAATAGTTAGTCACCGGTCGGTGCGGTACTTCGGTGCTATTTATTCAGTACATAACAGAATACAATTTTACATTAGAGAATTTAGCTGGCTACATGGGATCATTGAATTGAACCCGAGGCCAAGAAAGAGAACGAAGAAGAAGAAGAAGAAGAAGAAGAAGCTTCAGGGCTTCTACCGCGTTGTCTTGGTGTTGGTGGCTGAAGTTTCGACCGCCGTGTTGTGGTCATCTTCAGAGCAGTTGTTGGATAAGGAAATAGTCTCGATGGGGGGAGTACTTGCGGTGATAGGTCGTAGGTTCTCCTTCTGGCATCTGATTGGTCCTACGTTGTCCAATCCGATTGACAGTATTTAATATGAATACTCCCCTTCATACAGACTTCAACCGGATTGGACAACGTAGGACCAATCAGATGCCAGAAGGAGAACCTACGACCTATCACCGCAAGTACTCCTCCCATCGAGACTACTATATACGAGCTCGCAGACTATTTCCTTATCAAACAACTGCTCTGAAGATGACCACAACACAGCGGTCGAAACATCAGCCATCTACACCAAGACAACGCGGTAGAAGCCCTGAAGCTTATCCACACAGCAGCGTGCATATTTTGTTTGACAATGCTTTAACAATTTAACTGGATTTTCTGTTTCGTTGAAATTCTAGCTTTTGGGACTACATTATTGATACTTAATGGGTCGGTTTCTAAAACAAGGTCTAAACCATGGCTATGGTTTTAAACCGCATTTGGATTTATGAAACGAGGTCTTTTTCATTTTTCTGAGCCATGGCTCGAAACCATGGTGTGAAGCAGAGACCACGGCTGGAGTAGGTTTAAAACCATAGGTTGATGTATACAAGATGGAGGTAGTAGATCAGCTGGATGATTATAAAAAAAATGTGTATATGAGCATTAAGAGTGATTAGAAACAAAAACAATTCTTTGTAACTATATAACGACAATAATTGCAGACGAATATTTCGATTTTCGAAGGCATCAACATAAAATTTAACATGAATGCTAAATAAAAATCTGCAACGAAATGCAAGACGCGGCAGGTTGACAATTTTTTTTTTTTTTTTTTTTTTTTACATTTTGTTGCTTTGAGGAAAATAAGATATAATATTTTATATTAATTATATATTTATGCCTAGAAGACGATATAACTTAATTCTTAGTAGTTACAGTAGTTTTGGACATTTTATTTAATATTCGAAAATGATGTGGACCTACAAGAATATGAAGCAAACGTGATTTCCTCTTCTTATTTTAAGTTTTATGCTACTGGGGCTTTCCACGTAGTAGGCCAGTTATATGTGAAAATACAACCATACTACATTTTAGTTTCAATTGAAATATTAATCGAGTTAATATTTAGGTTATTAATTCCTTAGAACCGGGTTTTCAGGTGCTTAGTTAATGTTGGTAGTAGTTATGAACAAATGATGAACTACAACATAAACGCTCGACTTGTGATAATTATTTGGTCAATATCATTCTGGTACCTAAAAATCAGTTCCCTATTAAATAGTAATGCTAGTATTAAACGCACATAACCTATATTCTATAAATCAGTAAATACAACAATAACTTAGCTGAGAACAAAAGAATGTGACTTACTGCAATTCAATAAAAATATTAATCCCTATGTTCATTTCTTTCTAATATCGACTGTTTGTCAGGAATAATCGATTCTTAGCTGCGTTGCCATATATAAAACCCACGAACCTTGGTTTCTTCTTAAGCCGCGTCTCGATCCCGTTTTAGAAATCGCATAAGGATTCAGACCTCGATCGCGGTTTAAAACCCGAGGTTTCGAACCACGATTTCGTCCGTATTTTAGAAATCGACCCAATGGGTTGATTTCTAAAACGAGGTCTAGACCACGGCCATGGCTTTAAACTGCGTTTGGATTTATAAAACGAGGTCTTTTTCGTATTTCTGAGCCATGGCTCGAAACCATGGTTTGAAACAGAGACCACGGCTGGCTACGAATATTAAATCCTGGATTATAATGATGAAAGCCAGGAATAACCCTTTGTAACTATATAACGACGATAATTTCATGCTAATATTTTCGATTTTTGAAGGAATCAACGCAAAATTTAGCAAGAATGCAACGAAATGCAAGAGGCGCCAGGTTGACAAGTTTTTTTTACACCTTCTTGTTGCTTTGAGGGAAGTAAGATATAGGCCTAATATTTTATACTAATTACACCTTTATGTCTATAAGGCGATGTAACTTAATTCTTAGTATTTATAATAGTTATGGACATTTTATTTAATACTCGAATATAATATGGGCCTACAAGAATATGTATGAACCAAGCGTGATTTTGTATTCTTATTTTAAGTTTTATGCTACTGGGGCTTTCCACGTAGTAGGCCTATTATATGTGAAAATAGAACCATATAATATTTTAGTTTCAATTGCAACTTTATTAATTCGTTAGACCCGGGTTTTCAAGTAGTTAATGTTGGCAGTAGCTATGAGCAAATGATAAACTACAACATAAACGTTCGAATTGTGCTAATTATTTAGGAAATATAATTCTAGTACCTAAAAATCAGTCCCTATAATTAATGCTAGTATTTTAAACACACATATATTCTGTAAATTAGCAAATACAACAATACCTTAGGTGAGAACAAAAGAATGGGACTTACTGGAATTCAATAAAAATATTAATCCCGATGTTCATTTTTTTCTAATATCGACTGCTTACAAGAATAAAAATCGATTCTTAACTGCATTGCCATATATAAAGCACACGAACCTCGGTTTCTTCTCAAGCCGCGTTTCGATTTCGTTTTAGAAATCGCATAAGGATTCAGACCTCGATGGCGGTTTAAAAGCCGAGGGTTGGAACCACGATTTCGTCCGTGTTTTAGAAATCGACCCTTTATTTTATACTCGAATATGATGTGGGCCTACAAGAATATGTATGAAGCAAACGTGATATTGTCTTCTTATTTTAAGTTTTATGCTACTGGGGCTTTCCACGTAATAGGCCTATTAATCTAAATGTGAAAATAGAATCATACAACATTTTAGTTTCAAATGAAATTTTAATCATGTTGATATTTAGGTTATTGAATCATTAGACCCGGGTTTTCAGGTAGTTAATGTAGGTAGTAGTTTTGAATAAATGATCAACTGCAACATAAACGCTCGATTTGTGCCTTATGCTAATTATTTGGGAAATATCATTCTGGTACCTAAAAATCCGTTCCGTATTAAATACTAAGTAATGATAGTATTTTGAACTCATATAGCCCTTATTCTGTAAATCTATACTAATAATAAATCTGTAGCCGAAATTTTTCTGGTAATTTTCGATTTTCCAAAAATTATTGGTCCTAACAAATATAATTAACCACCCTGAAACCGAAAATCGCTTTTTTGAAATTTTTGTTTGTATGTCTGTCTGTCTGTCTGTCTGTATGTTTGTTACGTTTTCACGCGATAATGGCTGAACGGATTTCGATTAAAATTGGAATATAAATTAAGTTCGTTGTAACTTAGATTTTAGGCTATATGGCATTCAAAATACATTATTTAAAAGGGGGATTATAAGGGGGCCTGAATTAAATAAATCGAAATATTTCGCTTATTATTGAGTTTTGTGAAACATGTTACATAACAAAAGTTTCTTTAAAAATAATTTGAGATAAGTTTTATTCCGTGAAAAATTTTGATAGGACTGATATTTAATTAGATAAATGAGTTTTAAAATTAAAATAACTGCCATCTAAGGCCGTGTAATGAATTAAAAAACAAATGACTTCGTCTATAAGGGGCCTTGGACAGCAACAATCGAGAGCTATGAAAGATAGCCTACAGAGAATGTTTCTGTGTTTGTATGAACTATTATCGGAAAATAAATTAACCAATTTGTATAATTAATTATTATTTCACCATTGGGAAGTGTAGTTTCTCTAGATGGACAATGCTATAATGTTATTACAGTAACTTCTGATATAATATAATATAATATAATATAATATAATATAATATAATATAATATAATATAATATAATATAATATAATATAATATATGTAATGTAATATTATATAATATAATTTAAGTTATTTAAAGGGTTCTGAACCATAGTGGGCCAAGCGCCATATACTGAATACGTAGAAGCAAGGATTAAAATTAAGTTATTGCCATAATTCAATGGAAACCTATAACAAGTAAAATAAAATATACACATTAAATCTAAATGATGTCAATCTTCATTAAATTATGGTTGCATGTAATAAAAATTAAGAAACATGTTAAAGGAATTGTCATTGCACCAAATGAGTGTCTCTGGACCAAAATGATCGCATTTTAATTATTTGGATGCAATTTAAATTAAGTAACATATTGAACGATTTATCCTTCTGTCAAACACGAATGTTCCCTGGATCAAAGTCCTATTTTAATTATGCAATTACTTTATATTTATTTCTAACGGGTGCAGCGGAGCGCACGAGTACGGCTAGTTAGTAAATAAAACAATACCACAGTCTACTATATACAGTCACGAAGCTTGAGTTTTGAGGGTGCTAGAAACAATAGACGGTGACGGTACTATTTTGCATTGCCTGTAATGAGGCGATATTAGCGATCCTAGTGGTGAGCAACTATCTAATGTTTGCATATTTACTACGTATTGAGCTTCGCGACTGTGTATACTAGACTGTGACAATACCTCAGCTGAGAACAAAAGAATGTGACTTACTGCCACTGCCTGCTGGATCGCATCTTATCGCTGCCATAGGATGTGCTCCAGCAGGCAGTGCTTACTGCAATAAAAATATTAATCCCGATGTTCATTTCTTTCTAATATCGACAGTTTAAAGGATTAAAAATCGATTTTTAGCTGCGTTGCCATACATAAAACCCACGAACCTCGGTTTCTTCTCAAGCCGCGTCTCGACTTCGTTGTAGAAATCGCATAAGTATTCAGACCTCTATTGCGGTTTAAAAGCCGAGGTTTGGAACCACGATTTCGTCCGTGTTTTAGAAATCGACCCAATGTTTTCGTTTAAGAATACCACGTGATATTATGTGGGTACGAATCACGAATTTACTTATTGTTTTTCTGGTTTTTTCAACTGTAAGGCGATTATCAGGTAATTCTGATTAATTCTCAGTCTCATCTCTCCGGAATAACACTTTCCTAGCAGAATTTACACCCACGCTAGATAAAAACCTTGTCTTTAAATATGTCGTTGAAATTATTCTAAGAGCCACCAGCATAGCTCATGCAGTAGGTACGTTATTCTTCCGTTATCGGCTTGTATTTTTCAAAGGTTTTCCCCAGCAATATGAAGGAGCTCTGTCAGGTTCATAATATTTATTAAATCAAGACTACAGTTGCAAATAATGGCTTTTGATTTAGAACGATGTCTTTCCCTTCACTAGATAAGCTAGCTGGAGGGAGACAAGTTGGAAATTGGCCGTTATAAAAATAGGAATTCCCTTGGCGCCATAAGGAGAAAACGGGAGAGAGAAAAACACAAGGAGGAAAGAGGGAATACAGGAGAAAAGGGTAACTACAAGAATACAAAGGGGAATAGAAGGATAAAAGTAGAAGAAGTGGAAATACAAGAAGATCAAGAGGAACACAAGGACATGAAGAGGGATGCAAGAAGAACAAGTAGAATACAAGGAAAAGAGCACAAGGAGGACAAGAGGAATATAAACAGAACAAGGGGAATAGAATGAGAAGAGTTTCGAGTCCAAATTTCGAGACTTGAAAACAATAGAGACGAAAATTAGTCTTTTTAACAAGCCGTTTAATTTCGCTTGCAAAGATGCTCTACAAGATCTGCAAATGGAACTTGCTACTTCGCAGAATTTATAGCCATGAAATTTTCTCAGAAAGAAGGTTGGGACTTCTTCATATCTTTACCCAGTGAAGCATTTCTCAGGTTACGAAGGTTTGATGCAAATTTAATGACAATCTGTGATTCTACATGTATCTCTGGACAGATGTTTCGAAAATGAATCAAATAAAAAGCCAGTATCGTAATAGAGCAGGGCACGATTTGGTCTACCTTTTAAGACTCTGTTGTTCATCCTTTTCGGCAAATACGAGTATTGATGAACTGATTAGAAGTAAACAGTGCAAGAAGAGTCACTGACAGAAAGATGTTCAAGAAGCTTATTTGATTTTCTTTCATCAGAAAATAATGACAATAAAATTAACTGAAGCCGCCACTGTAACAAAGCGACAGTAGAGAAGTTTGTGACGTCATGACTGCGTAATAGCTCCGTAAAAAGTGAGTGGAGGTAAATTCGCCATCCCCTCTTTCGCGTAAGGTTGGGCATCGCTGTTTACGATCCTTTCACAGTTAAGTGAAAGTAATAGAAGCCTGCAAAATACGTGGTTCCATTATTTTCAAGAAGGTCATCTTTTGTGTACTTAATAACACTGGTACAGATCGGATAGGATTAATTTGTATCATCTCGGGGGGTGCGGTTTGTTGCGAGTGGGGTGGATTTGCTTGCTTTTTCCTCTTTGAAATTAATCTCATCCGAGCTTTGCCAGTCTTATTAAGTACACAGAAGATGCCTTTCTAGGAAATAATGTAACCATGTTTTTTGTAGGCTTCTATTATTTTCACTTATCTGTACTTGGCATCGGAAAGAATCATATGTACCCCTCCCAAAAATGCTCGATTTTCTTGGGCATTGCTGCTGTGAGACACCGTGCACTCTGACTGTGAAATCACTCACTACTGGTCTGCCACCTCTCGCCACAGTTCAGCTGTCGTGTGACTCCTAACGCAAATAACGTCATTCAAAGTCGTTTCCAAATATCGGAAACAACCGTCTGTAGTAATAAAATTGTATTAGTCAAAATATTAATAATTACAAATGAACAGATAATAAAATCTGTAGAGACATACTTTTGAGAAGTGCGAGATTCCACAATTTGGGACTTCTGGCCGACATCTACGGCTGACCACTAGGATCCAGAATACAAAGCAGAGGTTAAATTAAAAATAAAATACCGGTACAATATGATTTGGGGAGAGAATACAGAACAATGATAAATTTAAAAATAAAGTACAATTTGATTTCGGAGAAACATGAAATGAAAGTACAATGAAGAGTAATGAAATGGAGTAAAATAATATTACGTAGTGTTATACAAGTGATTGTGTAAAATGGATAATGAATCTCTCAATACCATTAGACAAATTTTGTTAATGTCCTCATTAGAGAATTTAAGAGAAAGGAGAATGGTTTTGGTTAACTTAAATGAAGTTCCCCTAGCGCCAAAAAGAAGTCCTTTCACTTCCCATGCATTAATATTCACTTTGTATCTCTCACTGAAGTGAGGAATATATGGGTTGTAAATAGACTTCTTTTCATCGTTAACGTTATTGGCTTGTTAATCATTGTTCTCAAAATGGACAGTGGAGTCAAGAATGAGGCTTTTTTGATTCCGGCGATCTATGGCTATAATGTCTGCTCTTCTGGTTGACCCATTCTCAGCCAAGCAGTGCACTTCTTCGTAAGCCTCACACTTTGTCTTCCGAAGAGTGGTTGCGATGGAGCATATGTGCATTATGTTTGTATGTAATATAACTATACTACGCGACCAAGGCGGAACCCGTCGTGGCAGAATGAGGAACTCCGTGCTCGCTGCGTATGTTTATTGCTGGAGTGTCGTCACATCCAATGCCTAGCGTTTCAATCTGGTCGCAATGCCGCGTGTAGGGAGACGTGTGTTTCGTAGCCAAGCGCGGAGCGTTATTTATAATGCCATAAAGTTTTGTGATGAAGAAAAGACAACTGGTTTAATCTTAACTCTATCGAAGACAACAGAGCGTCCTGCACCTAATGTGAAGTTAAATAAAGAAACAATTAGTAGGATTAGAAAAAAAGGTAAAGAATATGAGGACAAGAGTGTAGAAATATCGACACCAAACAAAGTTAGATGACCTCCTGTAAATAAGGTTGTGTTAGACGACATGGACAAATGTATCATAAGAACAGAAGTTCATAAATATTATAGTCTCTACAAAGAGCTTCAAACATTAGGAAATTTGCATAAATTTTGTAAGAGAGGGATAGGTTTTAAAGGGTGTAAGGAAACTTTACGAAAACTCATACTGTCCATGGGTTTTGCGTTCAGAAAATGTAAAGATAAAAGGAAATATCTAATAGAACGCTCTGATATAGTAGTCCGTTATTTACCTGGACGAAACATGGTTCCATACCCATTACACTGTCCACAAATGTTAGCAATACGTAAACGTATCAGGAGTTTATACAAATAGCAGTGCAGATCAACGACTCATAGTAGCCCATGCTGATGATGATGATTTATGCCGGGTGCTTTCCTCATATATGATGTCCGGAGTCCCGGTCACTTTAAAATGCTAAGGTGAGAAATGTATATCAAATGTAATATTGTATAAAATACAGTCCCTACTTTAGTTTACGTTACTTTCTATTCATGTTCTCTCCTTTACGAAAACCGATGTTTTGGTGTTTTTCTGAATGGATTCCTATGTTAGCATATGATAAAATAAAACTAAACAATAAAGTTAACTATATATACGAACATATAACATATAAAGCGTGTTAATAATAATGAAACAAGAGCGCAGTTCGGCATGTGCTTCATTTTGCATCTGATGCGGACTTTACAACACGGCCTGTGTTGTGAAGCGAATCGCAGCGCCACCAAACAAAACGGTTCCCGCCTTGGTCGTGTAGTACCTACCTACTTATTTTGTATATTGATAATGAATGACTAATTCTGCCCCTCACGGAAATATTCTTCTTTCCTGTAGAATCATTCTATAGGCATACATTGCAACAATATTCCATAATAATTATAAATTCATTTATGAAGAGGTAATACTTACCTTCTTGATTGGACACTTTTCTGGAAAGTTTGCCTTCTTCATACTCGGCCAAAATACATTGTCGCTTTCTATAAACTCACAGCAGTTCTTCGGTGGTATGCTCGCGGGTCCTTTTACGAACTTTCCTCCGCCCGCGTTCTGGTAAGCTTGCACAGCGCACTGTAAGTAAACAAATCAAGCACTTCTTAAAAAAATGCACTACTGCTAAATAATGTGTTCCTCTCCAACAAGGCCGGCAAGGAATACTCCCCGCTTTGGCAATACAGAACTGGAGTGTGCCGGTATGCACAACTGAGTCGCTGGGATATGAAAGGCCATGCTCATGGGTGGGCAACTCGTGCTCTCAAAGTGTCAACACAATCTCAGTGCAGGTAGAACGGACTCTGTACTAGCTGTATTCTCTGTGTGCGGTTCTTTCAAGACACAAGTTCGATCGCGTCTGCAGTAAGTGGCGGCTCGTTTTAAGTGAAAAACAATATAATTCCCAGATCATATCCCTTTAGTTACCAGTAAGAAGAGAATTTTTTTTATTATGAAGAGAAGTAAAGCTTGTATTCTATTACACTTTCGTACGCATGACATTTTATGTTACAAATAAACAGTGACGGTTTTAGTAAAGAAATACTGTCTGCATCTGCTTTAGAACAGCTAAAGAACAGAACAGCTAAAGGTAAAAATGAGATATCAAGAAGGTGAAACTGAAATCAAATATCATTAGCACGTTTTGCGTGCGAGTTACAGAATTGTACGACATATAATCGACTAGCTAAGAACATTTATGGATAAATTTGAACTGTGGTAGTATCATGTAGAACATAGACAACTTCACTTTCTCTGACTATAAACTATCTTGAAGAGTGATAAGAAAATCTTCTTATCAAATATAAGACCCTCAAGACCTGCTAAGTTTGGAGAAACAGTGACAATTGACAAGGAATCAAAATTTTTCTGAAATCTTTTTGGCTTACACCGATAGGAAATCCTGAAAATTTATAGCTTGAATTAATAAATCTACAGAACAGCACGCCATTCAGATTCCAGCAAAATCAGGAATCGAACTGTTCGTAATGTTGCCCAAGTCAGAATTTCCAAATATACTCTTTACTTTCATATATACTTTATGCTCTTGAGGCAGAGTTTAATACAAGAAAGAAGTGTAAAAGCTCTCAAAGTAAAGAAAGAGCTCAGAAGTAAGCGTATTTGAACTGCCGTAACATGTAAAAAATACTTCCTTGAATTTGTTATAGTTTGCGAATACAGACTATTACCTTTCTGAGAACAGAGAAATACTCTTTAATGTATAAAGACTTGTAAATTCTCGCGTTATATGTTTCAAATAAGACATATAATAAGAAATATTAACAAATAGTGTAATAATAATTAAGTATTGCAACTATATTAGTTGTATCTTGAAAAGGTTGTATTCAGTTTGTATTTTCAGTACTAAACTAATTTACAAAGCTAGGAAATAATATAATTTTGTTATGTGTTAAGGTATAACCTGTCTAAAATTACTATAATTACTGTACCATGCGTCATTCTGAAATTCAAATCATGGAGTAGATATCACGATCACCTGCATGAGCCGCCAGAGCGCACCGTGACTTTTGCAGCGAAACTACAAACAACTTGTAACTGCTCGGCTGGCTCCGTCTGCCTTTCTCTCTTTCAAGGTTTTTTAGCACTTTGGGAGCACGAGTTGCCCATCCATGGCCATGCTTATACAGTGCGTTCGAAGCTCGGCCGGACTTGCCGGTCGTTTACGTGTAACTCAGGCGGCAGGAGCGCCAATCTTCACCCAGTCCAAGGCCGCCGCGGTACGGTCCGGCGGAGCTACGAACGCACTGTATCTTATCAGTAGTACCACTGCTTCTGTGATTGTAAATAAACTGTAAGTAACTAATAAAATAAGCAGTAACTAGAGAAACAAACTAAATTAACAGTAACTAAACATGTTTTTTCTACTCGTATTAAATTATAATACTCTTTACTATGCTTGAATAGTAGCAGTAGCAGTAACAGCAATAGTAGTAAAATTATAGTAAACACATCACACCTTTTACGTTAAATTTCTTGTCAAAGAAAACCACATCACAGTTTGTAAACCTAAAACTTTATAAACAACATAAGCGTAACTAGCAAACAAACACATTATAGTGAAAAGAATTAACGCAACAGAAACGAATACATAAGTTTCATACACGGCAAAAGTTTTTGAAAATCAGAATACAAAATAATAATAAATATATCTTATTGCCGAAGAAGATGGATTTACAAGGGTCTTAGATTTCTTTTTTCCCCTCCTGTCTTTTAATAATATTTTCAATGGATGGTGTAATGAACTTTGATATAACAAGTCTCTCTATAGCTCTTAACCTACGAAGTGCAATCCGTCACACTTGCTTTTACTTTGTCTTCATTCTTTTCGTTCTCGATATTATGCTTCTGGGTCGAACTTTAGATTGTTAAACACATTAAATACTTACTTACTTACAGATGGCTTTTAAGGAACCCGGAGGTTCATTGCCGCCTCACATAAGCCCGCCATCGGTCCCTATCCTGAGCAAGGTTAAACCAGTCCCTACAATCATATCCCACCTCCCTCAAATCCATTTTAATATTATCCTCCCATCTACGTCTCGGCCTCCCCGAAGGTCTTTTTCCCTCCGGTCTCCCAACTAACAATCTATATGCATTTCTGGATAAAAATTTAAATACAAATTTAAATAATACCACTTACACTTACGTCTTCACATAGTACAGCGAGTAAATTCATCATTTCATCACTGCTGTTGTTGTTTAGTCTTTACAAGAAAACGTGTTTTCTTTCTGTAAACGGCCCCAGGGAAACTTACTTTCTGGGGGCCCTTGTAATTGCGCTCGAGTGGCCAAAATTTGTATACGCACTTGTTTTGACATTATTAACATAGTGGAAGAAAAGCAATTAACTTTTTTATCTACCCCCATAAGAATGTTTGTTAGTTAAACCTCTCCCTGCGCCTTTATTCTTTATCTGTATAAGGATGTCAGGCACGAAGTTACGCACAGTAATGACTAATACATATAGGTAATTTTTTGTTATTAATATGACTAAACATTCACAAAAATGTACGTAAAAATAAATAAAACAAAATACAGGGACATCATTTTATTTTTAATAACATTTTAAATATTAACTTGACTATACCTCTGGATCAACGCAGTTTGCTACTTCCTACCACGACTGGAGTTCGATGATACTGGTGTAATATACAAACAAATCACTTTAGTAGGTATAGGAGGGAAGAAAAGTAGTTCATCCATTTACATAAAGTAGGAAATATCGCGCTTTTGAGTTTGATCATTGTCATTAGGTTTTTGTTTAATCAAAATACAGTGCAGTATTAACAATAAGTGTTTTTACTCACGAACTGAGCTGTCCATGCGGACGTATTCATTATGCAGTGTATATTATACTGTCTACAGCACATTAGCATACAATATAGAGAATGAAGTTAAATTGAAAAATAATCATAATATGGATATTTAAACACATTTTTGAAAATGGTGGCCGTTCATTTCGATACAGGCTTCAGTTCTAATGTGCATATTATCGCACTATAGACTATTGCACCTAATCCTAATTAGCAGTTTCGTCCTTCGTACTAGTAACTCATGTTGAAGTAATTCTGTACCTACTCTATAAAAGAGTATCTTACGTACTGTAAATTCAATCTTCACTTCTGCCCGATCCGAAAAATGAAATTACTCAGACATACTATTTACTGTCCGTCAAAGTGGTTATGTCGTAGGGTCGTAGAAAGGGAGGAAATCACGTGACAGTTAATTACTTAACGATACCCTTTCATTTAAGTTATTTTAAACAGTTGTATCATATTACGTAGACGTCCAATTCCTAACAGAAATTAATGTTCTCAGAAAAGAGCTGGCGAATAAAAGCTGGTGGGGGAAACCGGGATACGACGCAGGCAAATGGACGACAGTACCTGTGCGAAAATGATGCTAACATATATTTGGAACGTACTGTTTACTATAACCGTTTACTATGACTGTATATGCGGTCTTGGATCTGTGTGGAGTACGGTTGAACTTCATTGTAGAAGGGGTGGAAGTGAAGTACATTCAAAAAACTTAGGTACAATAAAAATTGAAGTAAAAATAAAATGATTTCCGTGTATATCAGAGGTCTCCAAAAAGCGTATCGTCATTCGTGCTCTCGATGCTGCCCGCCGAACACAGTGTGCTGTAGGCTAGAGAAGAGGAAGAGACTCGTACCTCAACAGATGGGAGCAATCAGTGGGGGATCGCGGCAACGGTCTGCATATGTTTACAACTAATAATATCAAAAGAATAAGAAATATCATACGTTTGTACATTATTTTGACATAATATGAAGCTGGAGTCTCGTCTGTTGCTATTGACACAAGCCGTTGCAAATTCAACCTCTTCTGTTCTATGGTGCCTTTCGGTGCCTGGAAAAGATCTTCTCCAATTGTATTTTGTAATTACATCTAGAAGACATTCATACACAGTAAAATGTTCATTAACTCCTCGGATGAAAATGGCTACGTGAACTTTGTCATTTCTATCTGTGCTTTCGTCCAATGCAAGTGAGTAAGCTACAAACTGTTTAATTGTGGTTTCGACTTCAGATTCAATTACATTTACAATTTTGAAATTCCTTCTCTGAACTGTAATTGAAAACAATTTAATTTTCTTAAACTTTGACTTTGTTCTGGACACAGTATTTTTGTAACGTCCTGTATGCACGATTTTATAATGATGCTTCTGTAAAGGACTTCATTGATTTTCCAATATTCCAAGCTAGAACATAGCTACAAAGAAGTTTTTTTTGTTTGTTTAAGACTGAGGACACGTGTATGATTTGTATTTGTATTTTCTTGTTTTATATTTATCAATATTTGTAGGCCTACGCATTTCACCTAAAATTAAACGAAAAACTATATGTTTGTCAAGCCGAACTGAGTGTAAACGTATTGTAATATACTGATTATTATGTATAACCAACAGTTATACAGATAGCCCCAAAATAAATTATTTTAACATGCCCAACATGCCTGTAATTGTATGATATTCGTCGTGATGAGTCGAGTAGTGTCGTCGCATTTCTAATTTTAACACATCGTTAAAAATTTTCGAACACATTAAGCATTTCACATTCTCCCCACTAACACAAAAAAATTTCTCTTCCTATTCATCCTTGAATGTACTACGTCCATGATTAGAAGACATTGTGAAACGTGGAACACTCCGTCCAACACAATGATAATGGCAGTCCGCCACTGCTCTTCGTTTGCGCATAAACATTGAGTACAGTACAGGTGGGGATGGATGAGGCGGAGCGCGCTCATCTCGTACTGGCTTCGGTTCCGTTCAGGGGCTTACTCGCGAGTACGCTTTTGGAGACGTCTGCTGTATATAAAAAAACTCATATGCTCATAGTACGGACTAGTATTGTACAATGTTCGAACATGAGAAAGACAACAAGACATTACAAACTTCGTCTTATTCCACATGAAAATCCAATTGCGATATATGTGCTCAAATCCTTAAACAGTTTAAAATAGTGTCCTGCAATATTCAAACATGGGAGAGGCAACCAAGACATTACAAACTAGGTCTTATTTTATACGAAAAACTAATCGCAAGATCTATTCTGAAACATGAAATGGTGGGAGAGGAGGACAGCGAATATTTTATAACAATGTGGCACAAACACACAGGTTTTCTTCTGCAGAGCGAATATCGACGAATGTCGAACTTCGACATACTCGACTAACTTGAATCGAACATATTGCTTGTAATGCATGTCACTAATACTTTTCATCATCCATATAGTCACACAAAAAATATTGTTACCGAGCAACTGTGATTTAATTGAATATTATGTAAAGAATGTAATTATAACTATTTTCTGTCTATAATCGATACAGTATCAACTGCCACGTATTTTTAAAATATAATGTGATTTACCTCCTGCTTGCAGACGCTCATTCAATCCTGAACAGATGGAAAAACTATTTTGGACAACTATTAAATATACATAGGCCAAAGAGAAATGATTGGGACGAAATTGAAATACAAACTGCTGAGCCATTTATACCCTTACCCACACTTTCTGAAGTCGAAATTGCGATAGAAAATCTGAAAAATTATAAGTCTCCAGGTATCGATCAAATTCCAGCAGAATTAATACAAGAGGGTGGAAGCGCATTATCTAACGAAATTTATAAGCCTTTACTTGCTATCTGGGAAAAGGAAATTGTACCAGAACAATGGAAGGAGTCCATAATAGTACCCATCTTTAAGAAGGGAGACAAGACTAACTGTAGTAACTTTCGAGGAATATCACTTTTGTTGACGTCGTACAAAATTTTGTCCAATATTCTTTTGAGAAGATTAACTCCATATGTAGATGAAATTATTGGGGATCATCAATGTGGTTTTAGGCGTTATAGATCAGCTATTGACCAGATATTTTGTATTCGACAGATAATGGAGAAAAAATGGGAGTATAAGAGCACAGTGCATCAGTTATTCATAGATTTCAAAAAGGCATATGACTCGGTTAAGAGAGAAGTTTTATATGATATTCTTATTGAATTTGGTATTCCCAAGAAACTAGTTCGATTAATTAAAATGTGTCTCAGTGTAACGTATAGCAGAGTTCGTATAGGTCAGTTTCTGTCAGGTGCGTTTCCAATTTACTGTGGGCTAAAGTAAAGAGATGCACTATCACCTTTACTTTTTAACTTTGCTCTAGAGTATGCCATTAGGAAAGTCCAGGATAACAGAGAGGGTTTGGAATTGAACGGGTTACATCAGCTGCTTGTCTATGCGGATGACCTGAATATGTTAGGAGAAAATCCACAAACGATTAGGGAAAACACGGGAATTTTACTGGAAGCAAGTAAAGAGATAGGTTTGGAAGTAAATCCCGAAAAGACTAAGTATATGATTATGTCGTGACGAGAATATTGTACGAAATGGAAATATAAAAATTGGAAATTTATCTTTTGAAGAGGCGGAGAAGTTCAAATATCTTGGAGCACAGTAACAAATATAAATGATACTCGGGAGGAAATTAAACACAGAATAAATATGGGAAATGCATGTTATTATTCGGTTGAGAAACTTTTATCATCCAGTCTGCTGTCAAAAAATTTGAAGGTTAGAATTTATAAAACAGTTATATTACCGGTTGTTCTTTATGGTTGCGAAACTTGGACTCTCACTTTGAGAGAGCAAATAGGTTAAGGGTGTTTGAGAATAAGGTGCTTAGGAAAATATTTGGGGCTAAGAGGGATGAAGTTACAGGAGAATGGAGAAAGTTACACAACACAGAACTGCACGCATTATATTCTTCACCTGACATAATTAGGAACATTAAATCCAGACGTTTGAGATGGGTAGGGCATGTAGCACGTATGGGCGAATCCATAAATGTGTTAGTTGGGAGGCCGGAGGGAAAAAGACCTTTAGGGAGACCGAGACGTAGGTGGGAGGGTAATATTAAAATGGATTTTTGAGGGAGGTGGGATATGATGATAGAGAATGGATTAATCTTGCTCAAGATAGGGACCAATGGCGGGGTTATGTGAGGGCGGCAATGAACCTCAGGGTTCCTTGTAAGTAAGTAAGTAAGTAAGTAATGTGATTTACCTATATGTACTGTAGTGGCAAAAAAAACCGGACCGACCCTTGTAGCTGATACAAAAGAATCCTATGCTGTGTATTGTGTCAAACTGTGGTAATTTCAATATGGATAGTGAAGCCAGAGATATGTACTGCTATTTAATGTAAAAATACGCAGTTATCTTTGCCGAATAGAGGTAGAAATGTAATATTGATGCCAAGTGAAAATAAAACTCTCAAAGTTCTTTCGTCTGTAAGTTTGAGACACTGAAGGAAACAAAAGACGGTAAGAATCGAACAAATGCAATAAATTTCATTGTTACAATTAATTATACAAGATGGATGTGTTTTGTGACTAGCAAAATTTGAATCTGTGACTCTGAAATCAGCTACAAGGGTCGGTCCGATTTTTTTTTTTTTTTGCCAATACTGTACAGTCTTAGAAAAAAATTTCGTCGCACAGATACTGTACTTTATTATAAGTTCCAGGAATGAGGCAGTGCGCATGATCAGATGTACAACGAAACAAATCTAATTTTATTACCTCAACTAGTCCTTCTCTTGTGAACCAGGTCGCTCATTCTTTGATCACGCACCCTGTCTCCTTTCTGGGACTTAAAGTATCTGTCCGACAAAACTTTTTTCTAGGATTGTACATATATTTTTTTCGATGTTTAATCATATTTTTATAATAAAAATTACCTGTCCTTACATCTAAATAAAACTTTACAAGATATCTTCTAAAACCATAAAGGGATGGGAGGAGAGGTTAGGAGGGCCAGCGAACTTCAAGGGCACAGATCATACAAGGCGGAAGTTCAAGCGAACTTTGAGAGATCCGCTTCTTCGAAGAAGGCTTCGGTTCTTGCCACTCTCGACAAACTTGAACCGAACATAGACCTTGTACTGCACGACACTAATTTATTCCTACCGCTAAACATACTGTTGCAGTTTCAAAAAGTTGCAAAAAAATTCAAAATCTTACTGATGTTATTAGAGGAAATGTTACAAATATGAAATAGGGGTATTTTAATATCAAATAGTGTCATATACGACCTGCGACGTGTATTCTAGCGAAAGCTTTCCAAATTACTACGCACTGATACTCTCTTTCGCGGGAATGTATTATTTTGCAGTTAGAAGTTGAACTATTGAAACGTTTGTCACCTACGTTTTCGAGGAAAGTGAAATTTTTGGCGGTAAGTTATTTTCCTGAATATACATTATTATTCCTCGATGTTAGAAATATTAATGTTATATTTTTTAAAGAGAAATAATCTACGTTTGTAGTAATGCATGTTTAATTGATTTTGTTTTTAAATTATGATATGTTTTGAGTTATGACTTAAACCATTAGTACGACACAAATATGAAGTCCCGCTCATATCTGGCCTCGGCCAGTATGATCCTAGGTTACGGCGTAGACACCAGACAGGTCCATTAGCTATACTCTTGAGACAGAAGGACAGGGAGGCTGGCGTTACTCCCAGGTTTTGGTAGTCACGACTCAACTCCATGAGACTTCTTGGATAGTGCAACCGTTTTGAAATGACCTTGTCTTAACTGGGCTAAACAAAATCCCTCCCTGGCAATATCTACATTTGTTGATCGATGGAACTATCATAGAGCCAATTGGCTAGTATATATCCATCGATTCATAGAGTCCTTCAACCTAAGAGCCAGCTGGCTAGTCTCTGAAATTGAGACAACTCATCCTGCCTAAGGTTTTTCCGTGGTTTTCCTAAGGCGCTAAGACAAATGTCGGGATGAGCCCTAAAAGAAATGGGCCACGGACCTGCATTCATATCCCCATGACCCCTTTACTTTAAATTAATTAATAATTACATCTATCATAAATTCATAACTCAATCGACCTATTACCTAAAAGCCAAATTGGCTAGTCTCTTATTTTGAGACAACTCATCTGCCTAAGGTATTTCCGTGGTTTTCCTAAGGCGTTAAGACAAATGTCGGGATGGGCCCTAAGAGAAATGGGCCACGGACCTATATGCCCTTCCCCATAAGTTCCGCCCTTTTTTTTCTAACAAACAACTTAATGCCCTAGTTCAGAGTCTATAAAATTATGAAATACATGTGCAACGTCACTCATGTAGTCGCAATGCGAAAGGACAAGGAACCTTTCAATTTGCAGATTCAGAATTCAAGGCGTCTCTCCAGGCGGTCTTCACCTTCCTTGTCATCGAACAGCAGATGACACAGTCTTCTCGACTCCTCCTGCACTGCGAAATGACACAGTTGATATCAATGTGGAGATTTACACCAGCCATCTCATCCTCGTCTCGTCCCGTCCCGTCCCGTCCCGTGATTTTGATCACATTTCCGTCCCCCTCGCGTATGTGGTACCTAAGAGGTTACGTCCATTTTCGGTTTTCCCCTTCAAAATTTTCTAGAGCTCCTTCAGTGGAGCAGCGTAACCCTGAGTGAGACTAGTGGCCAACAGGCTTGGAGCTCAGCCCCGAACCCCTTGTAAGGACGCGTTTTGCGTACCTTTTAAATTTGTCCTCCCAATTCACATCTTTCAATTCAATTCAATTCAATTCAAATATGAAGTACTAGTATTTTTAATATTCCATCTTTATACCCTGGTTTCTGTTTCGTTACTTGTGTTTGGCACCTGTAGGAGGAAAAAAAACCTCACCTTCCAAAAAACTTGGAAAACAGTGGAATGAAAAGCAATGCATGAAGGCATAAAACAAGCTCGAGAAAAGACGTGAGAGACGATTCTTCTGTATTCAGTATTATGATTGGAAAAACACTTTCTAATGAAGATGCTGAAGGCTTGTTCTGTGCTTTTTTATTAGAGATCATTTTGACTTTGCAATTTTGTTAATATTGTAACTTGTTAATAGTATTCCATATTTGTACCTCCATTTTTATGAAGGAAATATGTTAGATTTTCAGAAAATTATTTTGTTTTCAAACATCTTATGAACTTCCAAGTCCGGTGAGCATTCACAGGGACTTCAGCTATAAACAGGATGATAATTTACTTTCAGGATTCAAAACATGTAGGTTTCAAAACGAAAAAACAATAGTAATATGCGTTACAAGAGCGGTATGTTGATGTTTTCATGTTCGAGGAAAAGATTGAAAAAGCGAAACGTAGTTGAGCTTTTTTCATTTCCGAGAACATGAAAACAAACATACCGCTCGTGTATCGTACATTATTTTGTGCGAAGATCGTTTATTACATACCTGAAAGACGAATTTCTAATTAGTTGCAATGAAATCTCCATGTTGGTTTCTGTTTAATGTCGGCAACTTCGGAAAACCAAAATATCTTTCTTCAACATTGTTGCTATAAAATGTTTTCTGTGTTTACTATATTCCAGCAGGCCGTGATATACGTCTCTCTTTTTTTCTCCCAGTCTATAAATGCGAACTTAAAACAAACGGTAAGGTTATGTAATGATTTATTTTTCATTGTAATATTTTAACAATTTTATTTATATAACATATTGCAGTAATAACATCGGCATCTGGAATCTTGTTGATTTTTTCACGGCTTCCTTAATGTTACTTGTATCAGGAATGCAATAAGTTTCGTGGAGTAGTAGACTTTACTTAATTTTTGCAAATATTTAAAAACAATAATTAACATTGCAATTTAGGTGAAATTGCATTGGCAAGTTTCCAATTTATAATTATTACTATGTTAAACGTCTCTAAAAATAATATGTTAAAAGCCTAAAGCAGTAAAATGAATGTCGCGCTTAAACGGTAAGAAGAGGGAAATTGTTATGTGTGTTACGTTGGGAATACTGAATGTGGTATTTCACACTTACCGCGTATTGGTTTTGTGCGGAAAGCAAGCAAATACGCACGATCTCGCACAAAATGATATTCCACATTTGTAACACTTCCTCTATCTATCATCAGTCAAACTAGTTCCATATCTATCTTTAACACTTTGTATAAAGAATCATATTGTACTTACTATTGTGCCGTTGTCGAAGTCTACCTTAATTTCAAGTGTTCCTTTAACCACAGAACCCTTGGATTGCTTCAAGATCTTCAATTTACGAAAGTCCACTAAATCTTTATTCATTCTGACATCTCCAATCCTTAGAGGAACTACAGTAAAGGTGCGCTGAAAAGCAATATAAAAACAAATACACTTATTAAAAACTGGAATACTATCACCGCTGTACTTCCTTGCTCTTACAAAAATATGAAAGGGAATTTATTGCAATAAATAAATTCTGAATTTTCGAATTATCGAATAAAAAATCGAAATATTCCCTCAATTTTGCTTCTTGGCTCTTACACTCTCAAATGATCTCTTAATGATTATGTTATATTTCTCTTAAATAACTGCCATTGTGCGGAAGGATACATATTAGGGGTCAGTAAGTTATTTATTATTTTTACTGGAGACAAAATAAAGATATCAGAATTGATAATGTAAGAGACATTACAAAATACAATTAATATTTTCACTTCGTTTCATTTTACCTTACTTATACTTGGGTTGGATAAAAAGTAATGGCAACAGTTCGACATTTCTGACATGGCTTTATTCACAGGGTACAACATTTACGTACCTTCTGTATAGTCGCCCCCTATAGTCGCCCCCCTTATTTATTACCTTTTGCCAAATGTTTGGAAGGCGTCGTACACCATCAGCGCGTCCATCTTTGTTCATGTTCCGTATTGACAGCCCTAAAGCACGGATAAGTTCATCTCTAGTATTGTACCGGATCCCTCGCAGTGGTTCTTTCACTTTGGTGAAAAGATCGTAATCGCATGGATCATATCGGGTGAGTATGGAGGATGTTCCAGAATCTCCCATTGCCAGCGACGCAAGAGGTCCTTGACAGCAGCAGCGGTATGACTCTTTGCATTATCATGAAGAATGATGGGGTTCTGTACCCCCAAGTGTCGTCGTTTTCTCCTGAAGGCTGGACGAAGGTGGTGCTGCAGGAACCTGCAGTAGTAGTCCGCGTTTACCGTCTGCCTTGGAGGTACAGCGTGGTGCAGTATTACCCCATCAATGCCATACGCCACAATGAACATCACCTTCACAGCACTTCCAACAAGGCCTTCCCGAAACGCTTTAACCCATCGTGCCACTGTGAGATACGGCAACGCTGCATCGCCACATGCTTCACGCAGTCCCTGAAAACATTCTTGTGCACTACGACCTCGTACCACTTCAATTTTGATCCAGGAACGTTGCTCTAGTTTTGTAAACATGATCTTAGGGCGCTCGCACTATCCCTATGAAAGTGAACGTTCTACACACTGCAGTAGATTGACAGAGTACTGTCGCCGCTGGCTACAGTAACTCATCTAACAGTCCTTGTTCATGTCCATACAGCTGGCAACTCTCGAACGCACCATCGTCACGTGACAGCAGTGTTGCCATTACTTTTTATCCAACCTATGTATTTCACAGATTTTCCATGAGCATTGTAGTTTTGAGATGTAGAAATAGTAAAAAATTAAAAAAAAATGTATTATAATACACAGCAAGTGGATTAATTCAATTTACATGTAAATTAATTCCTCAGTTGAGTAGAAGGTATGAATATGGGAAAAAATGTATTAGTTCCATTCTGAATCTTTTTTCTTGCTCCTTCAAAGCTTCAAGATGATTAGGCAGTGTATTGAAGACCATAATGCATTAATAATGAACTCCTTTTTTTTTTTTTTTTTTTTTTTTTTGTAACAGATGCGGTTAACAGAGTGTAGATGGAGATTTGATTTATATTCTGTGTCACGAATGTTCTGATTGGTAGGTCTATTAAATGTATTTTGATTTTATCTATAGTAATCTCACTAGAATGTTTTTGATTTATCTAGAGAAAATCAAAACTCGAGTGGGATTTAATTGACTATTACATGATTAGAAGAAAGAATATAAAGATTAGAAGAAATAAAGTACTCTAATACATAAAATATTAACTGACTTTCTAAAATACTAAAGTGTCTTGAAAATTTATTATTGTACCATCTCATCATTACAAATATTCCGCTAGATGGCAGTAGTGTGTTATGATCGGCTGTTCTCTTGTTACGGTACCAGTTTAATGAACTCTATGAACGATTACAGGTCAGGAAGTCTTTGTTGATTCAGTTTCATTTTTATTGAAACAGTTGCATTCCACTTCAATGATCAATATAATATTAAACAATCTCTGATACGTATCTGTCCATAATCTCATACAGCAGAAACTATAACGTAACCTAAATAATATAAAAAAGATAAATGATAGAAACGTTTTAATTAAGGATGTTGAAATAAACATGACTGATTTTAAAAAAATACAATATTATTTAAAGTATAATGTTGGCAAACAAAGAAACAAATGCTAGGGAGGTGATAATAATTTTAGGATAAGCAGCCATGATTAGTGGAAACACGTCGTTCCGTACCGTTTTATTTGTCAAAAGTAGTATGACGTAGTAAAAGTGTAACAATAAAAAAAATCATGAGGGGAAGAATGTACTCACAATCTAGGTCCATTTATTTTGTAACGTAGAAACATATTTAGCTTCAGATGATTTACTCCAAAATGTTAATCCGCATTTAATCACAATAATAAAAACTTGTAAAGTGTGTAATTTTAAGGTGTTTATCAAATAAAAAACAGGGAACTTAATTATATAACAGGCAGAGCTCAGTTTAGGAGTGTTTCCAGTACAAGTGATATCCAATTTCAAACCAAGAAACATATTACTTATAGATTATTTGAGAAAAAATACCATTTAATCTGTTACTAAAGGAAAACTGAACACTATTATAAAATCTACTAAATTTGATTACACTTGTTTCTTCAATATTAAGTGCTACTTTACTAGGAGTGAACCGTTCGTTAGCTTGAACACTGTATTTCAATTTCTTATAAACTAATAATTACCCTATTTACTCGAAAGATAATTACGCAAATAAATTAGTATTGTTGTGACTAAATAATTAATATTAACTAAAAGCAATAATGGATCTAAAATGGAGATTATGAGGTATACTTATTTTTGTATGCAGATTTATTTATTTATTTACTAAATCTATTTATTTATTTTTATTTTTTTTCTTTATTTATTTACTTATTTTAGTTGTATGTATGTTTATTTATTTATTTATTTATTTACTGAATTTATTTATTTATTTATTTACTGAATTTATTTATTTATTTTTATTTTTGTTTGTTTATTTATTTACTTATTTATTTATTTACTTATTTTAGTTGTATGTATGTTTATTTATTTATTTATTTATTTATTTACTGAATTTATTTATTTATTTTTATTTTTGTTTGTTTATTTATTTACTTATTTATTTATTTACTTATTTTAGTTGTATGTATGTATGTTTATTTATTTATTTATTTACTGAATTTATTTATTTCTTTATTTATTTATTTATTTACTGAATTTATTTATTTATTTATTTACTGAATTTATTTATTTTTATTTTTGTTTGTTTATTTATTTACTTATTTATTTATTTACTTATTTTAGTTGTATGTATGTTTATTTATTTATTTATTTATTTATTTATTTATTTATTTACTGAATTTATTTATTTATTTTTATTTTTGTTGATTTATTTACTTATTTATTTATTTTATTTGTATGTATGTATGTATGTATGTATGTATGTATGTTTCTTTGTTTATTTACCTATTTACCTATCTGTCTATTTATGAATTTAACTATTTATATGTATATTTCTCTATTTATCTGTTTATCTATTAATTTTATTCCTCCTTTTAACTATTTTTGTATTTAACTATTTAAATATTTATCTACTTATTTATTTATGTATTTGTCTGTTTGTTCGTTTGTTTGTTTGTTCGTTCGTTCGTTCGTTCGTTTGTTCCTTTGTTTGTTCGGTCGTTCAAATTTTGAATGCCCAACCTTAGACTCGTTTGGCTTGCATTTGCACAGCTGACATTTTTATCAGCGTATGATATTATAATTTTCTTTCGTACATCTTTTGTTCAGAAATTTCCATCTATCAGCTGATAAAATGACGAAGGCCATGATACTGCTTCTAAAATTAACTTTAGAAACTTCATCTTACACTAAAATTGTTACAACTTTTCCCAGTTTGGAGATCGAATATAGATGTTTCACTTCAAAATTTCACATTTTATGTGTAACAGGAAACTTTCAAGTAAATTACGCAACACTCGAAAAATCCAATCATGCGTACATTTTTGAATGTGCAGTATCTAACGGAGACTTCTTGGACTTAATGTTATGCTAAAAATTGTGATTTTGTCATTAATTGAATCAGTGAGTGGAAGAGTACATGTCTAACATTACCTACATTGAGATATTGAGGGAGATAATTTTAAATATCTAATCATGCAAAAGACGTTAGGAATTTCTAATAAATTGCTCCTCAGACTTTTAATTGATGCACAATTTAATTTCCTAATATAATGAAATTCGTGTTTTTATTGAAGGGTTCATAACAAAAACCGGACATGTCCAAAAATTCAAATTTTGAGAATAGTACAGTTCTCTTCACCTCATCTCAAGCGGCATCTATTGACATGACAAGTTTCTACAAAAACCGGATTTGTGTCATTGAAATGAATGTTTGAAAGTGTGGCGTTCTCCAAAAAGCGAATTAGTCCGACGTCTGTCTAGCAAAAGACGGACAAGTCACAAACTTATTCGGTTCTTGTTTGAAAATATCATGAAGATGTGCATTAGTGTTGTCTTCTTTTGTTTCATCGCCATATTAGCTGTTATTGTCGGTATTATTGGTTAAAATTTTCATTTTACAAATGAATGATCATAAAAATGAAACAGGTTCAAATATGGAATGGCCAAAGAAGAGGAAGAGAAAAGTACAGAAGAAAGACAAAATAAGAAATGCCAAAGTTAAAGGTGGAGAACATACAAATCAAGTTGGGAAACTGATTGCAAGACGTGTGAAAACAGCTACAATAATTTGTTGGATTGAGCAAAATGTATTATGTTGTTATTAGAATAATTACATTTCGGTACGTGCCAAGAAGTAAAAGGTTGAAGGACTTGTTTTTCTTGTTCAGGAAATCATTCCAACATTAAGTTTTTATTTTAATAAAACACTTATAAAGTATTTATTTGTATGTTGATACAGTTGACAATATTAATTAAATATTATTTCATATAATTTTTCTCAATGTGTGTAATACAAATTTTTCTGCAAAAAGTGGTTAAGTTCAAATATTTATTTTTTCCAAGGAACCATATAAAAGAGAACAGTGAAACTTTTTACCAAAGATGGTAGATATATGAGATACCTGTATAAAATATGACAGATTATTATATTATATGAGAAACGTGACGGACAGTTTTCTTCACTTTCAGAAAAATTAATATTTTGGACTTCTCCGGTTTTTGATATCAACCCTTCAATTGACCAATTCAAGAGAGAATAATTTATAAATAGGGTGAATTGGTAAGCCTACTCTTTATTGATTCACATTAATGTGATACATCTTTTGAAGAAATTTGAATTCACACGCAAAAGTTCTCCTTTCCTTATTTTTATAATTGCTGTTTTTATATTGTCTTTCAGTTCATTGTTAGGGGGTGAAACCATTCTGGAAGTTAACAAATGTAAATACCTAGGAATAACATTTAGCAGCGATCTCGGCTGGGGGGGAACGCGTTACTGACACAGCGGGAAAGGCATGGAGGGCGTTACACTTTGTGATGAAGGTACTAAGGAAAGGCTCTGATAAATCCAAAGAGATTGCATATAAATCACTAGTTCGTCCAGTAATGGAATATGGTGCTGCATGTTGGGATCCTTACAGATTAGAACATATTAAGACACTGGAAAAGATTCAAAAACGGGCTCTCAAGTGTTGTCGTAATAATTCACCATTAAAATGGGACACACTCACGGAACGGAGAACGCGAATTCGATTATGTGCAATGTTCAAAACATACAGAGGTGAGCCTGCCTGGAGCGAAATAAAAAATAGGTTGCAGCCGCCAAATTACTCTTCAAGGAACGACCACTCATATAAATTGAGGGAAAGAAGACAGAGGACGGACACTGGAAAGTTTCTTTTCTCAATCGTACTATCAGGGACTGGAATGCTTTACCTGCAGACTTACTAAAGGCTTTACCAATAACCAAAAATGTATTTAAAAATAGGCTTAAGGACTTTACTAATAGACGGTAGTAACTATTTAAAGGGTGTAATTGATATCTTGTTATTTGAAGTGTTCTATCAGTGAGGAAGTGTGCTGTGTCAGTGAAGTGTGTAGTGTCAGTGAAGTCTATTGTGTAAGTGAAGTGTGCTGGTGTCAGTGAAGTGGCTTTGCAAAGTATTTGAACAGTGAAATGATTAGAAGTGTTAGTGAAATCAGGTAGAATCAATGCAGTGAGTGAGTTGACAGCGAAATAAGTGTAGTGCCGAAAGGTACTTGTGCAGATATGAACCTGTCAGACTCGTGGGTCTTAGTTCGAGCTTAGGGTTAAGATACAAATTAGATTTACATTAAATGTTATTATAAGTGGCCATGCTTCATTTTAATTTAGGATGCTCCTTGTTATTATTATTGTTATTATTATTATTTTATTATTATTATTACTACTGCTATTATTAATTATTGTTTTTATTAGATGTGTTTATTATTAATTGTCATTATTGAGTGTAATTAGTTACCACTGCCATCGGGTATATACCCATTTACAGTGTGAATAAATACATACATACATATATACATACATACATGCATACACACATACATGCATACACACATACATACATACATACATACATACATACATACATACATACATACATACATACATACATACATACATACATACATACATACATACATACATACATACATACATACATACATACATACATACATACATACATACATACATACATACAGTTATTTGACAGTGTTCTGCATTAGATCAGTGCTTAATCGAACTTGTGCTGTATTGGTTATGTACAATTTTTTGTGATCGTGGAAACGCTTATTTCAAATTCACGTACTGTTACATTTTTTGAGAGACCATCTAGAAATCTAGTAGAAGGAGTTTATGTTTGAAGTGGATAACTAACAGAGCGCGGCTAACACACAGAGTATCTTAACTAGCTGAAAGCTCCCGACGTTACGGAGAGAGTAGAATTAGGAAGGAACGAAAATGGCGGAGGATGTCGAACAGTCCATCGAAAAGGCCTTCGAGATGCTAATAAACGTGACGGAGGTTAGTAAAAATTTGCGCCAAGACTTGAAGCAAGATATTGTTAAAGCAGTAAGCAAATTAAGAGAATCGGTGTCCATGTTGAAAAGCGAGCTGACTGATAAAGTCAATGAGTTAAACAATCTCCGTAGCGAGGTGAAGAATATACGGAACCCTCAACGATCACGGAACCACTGGGTCGCATCAGCAATGTCATCTGTTAATGGATTCCCGATGCTTCAAGGCTCCATATCAGACTCCTCTGTGGTGGTACCAACTACTACACAGAAGATGAACTACTCGGCTGTAGTGGGCGGAATACAGCAAGTAAATCAGCCAAATTCCTTCAAACTACTGGTTAAAAGCAAAAACAACCAGAGCGTTGAGTATATGAAAACACTACTCAAAACGAAAGTGAATCCTATTGAGCTTAAGGTAGGCATTAATTAATTAAAAGCCTAAAAAATGGCCAGTTATTGATAGAATCAGGCAATAAATCTGAAGCTGACATTATTTGCAAAAACATTAATGAAAAATGCGGTGAAGAATTGGAAGTGAACATGAGCAAAAAAAGTAATCCAAACATTATCATATTTAATGTACCAGAAGATATAACAGTGGAAAACGCAGTAGAAGCTCTCTCTACACAGAATGAAGAACTTAACAATGATAAGGGAAATCTGAAACCAAAATTTGAATTTCAAGATAGGAAAAAATGCAAGAACCTTGTTGTTGGAATTAGTTCTGAATTAAGAAAACAAATACTAGGGAAAAAACTAAAAGTTGGTTGGAATATGTGTAACTGGCATGACTACATAAAAGTCACCCGCTGTTACAAGTGCTGCAAGTTCAATCATCGTGCCCAAGATTGCAAGGGAATTCAAACATGCCCGAATTGCACTGGAAATCACTCATTAAAGGAGTGCCAGGAGAGAAAACAGAATTACAAATGTATCAATTGTGTCAATTACAATAAATATAACAGACAACTGCATGAACGAGAACCACTCTGCGCTAGACAAAGATTGTCCTTGCCATCAAACAGTACTTAAACGGTACCAACTAAACACTGACTATTAGAATGGATTACCATGGACTCGCGTGTTTCCAGATTAATCTGCAACATTCGAGAACAGCGACTAGCAATTTGGTGGAGCTTATTACAAATCAGGGCATTGACATAACATTCATTCAGGAGCCCTACACTATTAATAATGAATTGGCAGGAATATTGAACACAATGAGGACATATACAGGGACATCACTTTATTTTTACCAACATTTTTAACATTAACCTGGCTATACTCGGAAACACTGTTACCCCCCTTCCATTACAGGAGTTTGGAGTTGCTAGTGCAATATGTAAACAAATCATTTTACTAGCTATAGGAGGAGAGAAAAGTGGTGTATCCATTTGTATTGCAGGGAAATACAGTATTACGATTTTAAGTCTGATCATTACTTTTACTGTATTTTATTAAAAAACATTAGAATAGTAACAATTTTTTTTCACAAACTCAACTCTTCAGGAGGTTATATTCATTATGTAATGCCTACTTTATTCAGCATATTACTGACCTAATTTATTCCTGAGAATTTTGTGAGCACTTCCAATAATAAACCCCAATTTCCACAGCTAACTTTTTGACCGACTTATTAGGACTTCGCTGCATCCTTTCTCTAGCATCTTCTCCAGCATTTTCTGTCACCTTTGTTGGCCATCTTATACTTCTCTTCCTTTCTGTACACTCAGTTGCTCTAAATTTATATACCAGATTAATGACATTTCTACGAAAATATTCCGTAATGATATAATCAGGAAATTGTGAAAAAACTCTTGTTCACATTCGGTTATATTGTAATTCCAGTTTCCATCATCGTCCTTCATACAAACAGTAAAACTCTTGTTTAAATAATGCTGTTAAGTACCGGTACCATATTATAGGGTACCGTACTGTCGGTAACTCTAATCTTCACTTGTGCTCAGTCCACACAGATAAATTCAGTTATGCTACACACGATACCTGTGTGAAAATAAACTTCAATAATATAAGCTCTTTCTTCTATAGAAAATGCAACATATTTCTGAAACGCACTGTACTCTGCACTGTTTACTGCTAGCAACAGCGGCCGTAAGTTTGTGTGACTGACGTTAGCAAGGACAATAGTGAAAGGGGTGGGATTCAAGTACATTTAGAAACGCAGGTACAATAAAAATTGAAGTAAAAATAAAATGATGTCTCTGTACAAGTCGCCATAGAAGAAAGAGGGCAGCGGTAATTGTCAATAACAAAGATATTGACGTTACAACAATCAGGCAAATCTCAGATGAAGATTGCATAGTCGTTGAAGTTAATTACAAGAAGAAAGTATTTTTTGCCTCAAGCATGTACTTTGATAGAGTTTCAAACATAGAGGAAGATATTAGGAAAGTTGAAAGAATTCTCACGCACATTAAGGGAAGAGGGCTACTAATTCTTGCTGACACGAATGCTAGAAATAAGCTATGGTATGACGACATAAACAATGAGCGTGGAAGGCTTTTTGAAGAAATCCTTACCGTTAACACCTTGCACATACTGAACGAAAATACGGAAATACCATCATATGAGACGGCAAGAGGCAGAAGTTCAATTGATTTAACCATCACAAATAACATACTCCTAGGGCACATAATGGATTGGAACATAGCGGAGGAAGAGAGCTGTTCCGACCACAGCATAATAACTTTCAAGATAGGCGAAGTGAACAGAGGCAAGACAAGCATCTACCACAGAGCAAGAAGAAAATTACGAAAAATTTGATCGCCTACTAGCAACACAGCTTAGCACAACATTCGGGTGTGAAATTAACGCTAAACAGTTAGACGAAGAACTAGCCAACAAGATGAAATTTTATGAAGATACGAAACTACTAGCTAACAAATTACAAAATTGCATAAGTGAATCATGCAAAGGATCTTTTAGAATAAGTATGGCAAAAGCAGTGAAACATAGCGGCAAATCTGTTCCGTGGTGGACACCGGAATTAACTGTGCTTCGAAAGAAAGTAAACGCACTTAGGAGGCGATATCAAAGGACACAAAACAACGAGCAACTGCGACAGGACAGAAAAATTAAGTACCTGGAAGGTAGTCGGCAGTACCAGTCAAAAATAAATATGTGGAAAATCAAATCATGGAAACAATTCTGTACGAATACGAAAGGATCCAATCCATGGAATATCCTGTATAAATTAGCCGCTAATAAATTAAGAGGACAAAGATCACTTACTACACTCCGAAAGAACGATGGAACTTACACTACCGACACAGCAAGCACAATAGAATATATGATCGCTCAATTTGTCCCGGATGACAGCGAACATGATGACAGTGAAAAGCACAAACAATTAAGGAAACAAACTACGTATACCTTACAATATATGATAGACCATTTTGTACCTGAAGACAGCAGACATGATGACAATGAACTTCAAGCCCAGTTGAGGAGGCAAATGGCAGAAACGTTGACTACGCCGAACGATGTGGCATTCACACAGGAAGAGATCCTTCGCATCCTACAAAATTTTGATCCCACAAAATCGCCCGGAGAGGACGGTCTGTCCAGTGATATTATACTGAGTTTCTTCAAACAATTTCCTAAATTCTTGACTACAATCTATAACAGATGTCTTGAAACTGGACACTTCCCAAAAATCTGGAAACGATCTACAATAATCCCAATAGTTAAACCTGGAAGAGAGACATGTTACAGTGTGTTAAAATATCGACCCATCAGCTTAATCAATGTTGGCGGCAAAGTGCTGGAGATGCTAATGATAGATCGAATACAACATCACATAAATTCAAGCAAGTTGTCTAGCACACGACAATTTGGATTTACACCCCAGAAAAGTACAATAGACGCCATAATGACAGTAAAACACTTCGTACTACAAAGCCTGCAAACCAACAGCTATGTTGCCTTAATCAGCCTGGATGTACAGGGTGCATTTGACGCGGCTTGGTGGCCTAGTGTTATGAGTAACTTAAGACAGAAGAATTGTCCTAAAAACTTGTACACATTAACTATGGACTACTTCCGGAACAGGAAGGCAAGCCTATGCACCAACGGATACAGCACGGAAAAAGCGGTGGAGAAAGGATGCCCACAAGGTTCATGCTGCGGGCCTGGCCTGTGGAATATTCTATACGATCCTCTACTACAATTGGACTACACATAACACTCTGAAGTAATCGCCTTTGCAGACGATTTACTTGTTATGACGAAAGGTGGAAGCATAGTGGAAACGGAAAACTACGCAAATCAAGATGTAATGAAAATCGAACGGTGGGCTCGAGATAATAAAATCAAATTCAATGCAATAAAGTCTAAAGTGCTAGTTATTACCAGGAAGAAAAGACATAACGAGGTCATAAACATCTACATTAACAACAAACCAATAGACCAGTTAATGAATTAAAGTACCTTGGAGTGTATCTAGACAGATCGTTCAAATTCAACAAGCACATAGATTATATACACGACAAAGCAATCGCATTAATACATATGCTATCAAAATCGGCAAAACTTAACTGGGACCTAGGACATAAAGCTTTATATACAATATACAAAGGAGCAATAGAACCAATCCTGACGTATGGAGCACCGGTGTGGGAGGAAGCCCTACGACAGTCCAGAAACGTTAGCAAACTCCAACGCATCCAAATGTTATGTAATATTAAAATCATCAAAGCATACAGAACAATTTCATTTGATGCGTCCTGCATTATAGCCGGCATCCAACCCATCAACATCATAATAGATGGTAATATTCAACTATATAAAGCAACGCACGGAGCGAGAGATTATGACACACCCCTAGAACCAGTAAATTGGAACCATCATGCACAAGATAAGTCTATCATAGGAACTCAGGACAACACAACCTACGCAATAGAAATCTACACAGATGGGAGCAAGACAGAAGACAAAGTAGGAGCAGCTGCAGCAATATTCCAAAACGAGGAACTCATCTGCCAGTTGAAGTACAGATTACATGCAAGATGCTCTAACAATCAGGCCGAGCAAGTTGCGATCTGGAAAGCACTACAGGAACTACAGAGAATGGAGAAGATACCGGATGAAGAGCGAGTGGCAGCTGTGTATACTGACAGTAACATCACAATATCCTTGCTGAAGAGAAACACAAAGCACAACAGACTAATAGCTCACATTCATAATACTCTTTCTGCACTACAACAGAGAAACTGGACAATCCATTTTGGCTGGGTTAAGGCCCATGCTGGCTTGTATGGAAACGAACTCGCCGACAGACTGGCAAAAGCAGCATCCACGGGAGGTGAAGTAATATACAAGAAAATCCCAAAATCGACAATCAAATCAGAAATATCACGATTAGAACTTCAAAAATGGCAAGAATGTTGGAATAGTACCATTAAAGGAGCGCTGAGCAAAGCATTTTTCCCTTCCGTCATGGACAGATTAAAAACAAAACTCCCGGTAACGCCGGAATTCGCTGCCATTGTGACAGGTCACGGGAAAACCAATTCATATTTACACCGCTTCCATCTCAAAGATGATCCAGCCTGCACATGCCACAGAGGACAACAAACGGTGAACCACCTAATCTACGAATGTCCCAATATGACAAATCAAAGAACCATCCTCATAAAAGAGATATCACAAAATGGAGGAACCTGGCCAGTCACTAATCAGCAATTAACATCCAGGCACCTACGAGCATTTCGGAAATATATTCAATCCATGAACATCTAGAACAAACCATCACACCATCACTAAATAACTCAGCACATATTAACTCTCCAAAAAACAGAACAATAAAATAATAAGTATTCCAAAAACAATTGTATTCTATAAATAGCGTCACAAACGTATGTATTTATTATATGATCCCAATTGCAAATATCAAATTGTACATTTTGTCATAACATTTCATTTGAGATCATTTTGTAAATATATATATATATATATATATATATATATATATATATATATATATATACTCAATTAACTTGTAGATACACAATAATGGAATCAATTACAAAATAACAATAAGATAAACAAACTGTAAATATAGAATATAAGAAAACAGATGGCTAAGCAGATATAAAATTCAGGTAGTCGATCTTACAAACAAATATAATCTAAGGGTAAAAGAATAATAAAATTGTACATGTGGCTCACTTTAGATATAATGTAGATATTTCAAGTTTTTTTTAGGTAGGCTATAAATGATAAAAATTGGCAAAGATAAGATGAACTCATTTTCATATTATGGAAACATGTAAGAAAATTATCAGGAATATTGTAATTTTAAATGTAAATAACCCAGGCATATATATATATATAGAAATTTCAAGCTTATAATTAGAGATTAAAATTAGTAAAGGCGATGGGCAAATTCAACTCTCATATTATGAAAAAAGGAAATTGTAGCATATTATTGTAATACCACGTGTAAATTATTCAGTATAATGCATGTAATATTACTATGTAATGGGGCATGCAGTTGATGTTCTCAATAAAATTAAAAAATACATACATACATACATACAGTGATAAAAAATTTAATCCTTAATAAATCCCCAGGAGATGAAAAAGTAACAAGTGATATTCTCCTAAGGGCATTCCGGCTCTTTCCCCTCTTCTTTACCGCAGTCTACAACATGTGTCTTCAGAAAGGCATCTTCCCAAAGCAATGGAAGCGCTCAATAATAATTCCAATTATCAAACCTGGCAAAGAAGGAAGTGACAGTGTAGCAAAATATAGGCCTATTAGTCTACTAAATGTCAGTGGAAAAGTTTTGGAAAAATTAATGATAGAAAGAATCCTCCATCACATACGTTCAAGAAACTTATTCAACAAGCGACAGTATGGATTCATGCCCCAAAAAAGTACGATAGATGCAGCAATAGCAACGAAACAGTTTGTGCAACAAAATCTACGCTTACATGGCTACATTATCCTAATAAGCCTTGATGTCCAAGGAGCATTTGACGCAGCGTGGTGGCCTATTATCCTGAACAAACTTAGACAATTAGAAATCCCAAGAATTTGTACAGCTTGTCGCAGGATTACTTCCAGAACAGAACAGCAAGTCTATGTACTAATCAATATAGAACAGAAAAGGAAGTCAAGAAGGGTTGCCCCCAAGGTTCTTGCTGCGGACCAGGCTTCTGGAATGTTTTATACAACTCTTTGCTTAATATGAACTTCACCCACAGGACAGAAGTTATTGCGTTCGCACATGACTTGTTAATCATGACAAAGGGGAAGAATGCACTGGATGCTGAAAATTTTGCAAACCAAGATATTAAAAAAATTGAAGAATGGGCTAAGGAATCCAAAATTAAGATTAATGATGCAAAATCAAAAGTATTATTAATAAGAAGAAAGAAGAATATAAGGAATGAGAAGGTCAACATCTACCTCAATAATAAACCTTTAGAACAGGTGGATGAGCTCAAATATCTTGGCATTTGGTCCACACCTGTGGAGTAACGGTCAGCGCGTCTGGCCGCAAAACCAGGTGGCCCGGGTTCGAATCCCGGTCAGGGAAAGTTACCTGGTTAAGGATTTTTCCGGGGTTTTCCCTCAACCCAATACGAGCTGGGTAACTTTCGGTGCTGGACCCCGGACTCATTTCGCCGGTATTATCACCTTCATTTCAGCTAAATAACCTAGATGTTGATAGAGCGTCCTAAAATAACCCAATAAATTAAATTTAAAAAATCTTGGCATTTGGATTGACAAAAATTTCAGATTCGACTATCATATTGACCAAATACATAACAAAGCTATAAACCTAATACACGCCTTATCTAAAGCAGCTAAACTCACTTGGTGACTGGGGAATAAAGCGCTGCATACGATATACAGAGGTGCAATAGAACCTATTTTGGCATACGGAGCGCCTGTGTGGGGAGAAGCCTTACAAAATCAGAAAAACGTGAAGAAAATTCAAAGGATCAGAGATTATTCAATATAAAAATCACAAAAGCTAATAGGACAATCTCTTACGATGCTTCCTGTGTTATAGCTGGCATTCAACCCATCGACATAGCAATACATGGACAAATTCAACTTTACAAATATACACATGGACAGTGGGAATACGACGCACCTTTGAAACCTAGAGACTGGAAGCATCCGACAGAAACTCTACAAATCAAGGAAACTGAGGATGAAGCGTACTATACCTTACAAGTATACACGGACGGCAGCAAAACAGGGGAGACGGTGGGAGCAGCAGCAGTGATATTTCATTATGACACACCCATTCGACAGTTAAAATATAGGCTAGATGGAAAGTGTTCCAACAACCAGGCGGAACAGATAGCTATACTGAAAGCTCTTGAGGAACTTCGATCCATTACCGACTTCCAAAGGAAGGAAAGTCTGCAGCCATATACTCGTATTCAGATAGTAAAGTAACCTTAACCATATTGAAAAACAACAACAAACACAACTCAATAGTAGAGGACATCTTGACAACAATTAAATCTTTGGAAGAAAATCAATGGGAAATTCACTTCAGATGGATGAAAGCCCATGTAGGCATTGTGGGCAACGAGTTGGCGGACAAATTGGCAAAAGCAGCTGCGGAAGATGAAGATCTACAGAGCATTTATAATAAAATCCCAAAATCAACGATCAGGATATCAATGGAAGAACAGATGGAACAATACAAACAAAGGGGCTCTTTCGAAATCCTTCTTCCCTTCCATCAAAGAAAGACTCAAGATAAAACTACCCCTTACACCGGACTTCACAGCAATCATCTCGGGCCCATGGAAAAACGAAAGAATACCTACATAGGTTTCACATCATAGAGGATCCAAGATGTACATGTAACAACATCCGGCAAACTGTAAATCATCTAATCTATGAATGTCGGGACACACGACAGCAGAGATCAGTTTTAATAGAAAATATGCAAAAAAAAAAATGGAGGAACTTGGCCAGTTACCAACCGACAGCTCATAACATTTCATTTGAAATCATTTTGTAAATATATATATATATATATATATATATATATATATATATATATATATATATATATACTCAATTAACTTGTATATACACAATAATGGAATCAATTATAAAATAACAATAAGATAAACAAACTGTAAATATAGAATGTAAGAAAACAGATGGTTAAGCAGATATAAAATTCAGGTAGTCGGTCTTACAAACAAATATAATCTAAGGGTAAAATAATAATAAAATTGTACATATGGCTCACTTTAGATATAATGTAGATATTTCAAGTTTTTTTTAGGTAGGCTATAAATGATAAAAATTGGCAAAGATAACATGTATTCATTTTCAAATTATGGAAACATGTAAGAAAATTATCAGGAATATTGTAATTTTAAATGTAAATAACCCAAGGCATATATATAGAAATTTCAAGCTTATAAGTAGAGGATTAAAATTAGTTAAGGTGATGGGTAAATTCAACTCTCATATTATGAAAAAAGGAAATTGTAGCATATTACTGTAATACCACGTGTAAATTGTTGAGTATAATGCATGTAATATTACTATGTAATGGGGCATGCAGTTGATGTTCTCAATAAAATACAATACAATACATACATACATACATACATACATACATACATACATACATACATACATACATACATACATACATACATACATACATACATACATACATACATACATACATTGATGATATGTGGGTTATTTCTATAAACTCTTTCGTTGTCATGCGACCGTAAGTCTTGGACTACAGTAACTCTGGAAGGTTTCAATTTTAAAAGTTTAGTATCCGTATGGGCTGAAGTTTTTAATACGCCTACTTCTTGTGCAACACGACGTAAAGATTTATTAGGAGAACGTTCAAGTGACACACCAGTATCATCAAGTTTTGCTTCTGTTAGAACCCCTCGTTTTGGCCTACGAAGTTTAGAGTTCAGCGACTCCGTTTCTATTAATCTAATGACATGGTTTGGAACTGTACCTCTATTTGAAGGTCGAATATCAGGGAATTCCTCTACATATTGCCTACACATTTGTCAACATGAATCTGTTTTGATGTAAGTTTCGTACATAAATATTCTCACAACCATACAGAACAACCGGTAATATAACTGTTTTATAAATTCTAACTTTCAGATTTTTTGACAGCGGACTAGATGCAAAAGCTTCTCAACCGAATAATAACACGCATTTCCCATATTTATTCTGCGTCTAATTTCCTCCCGAGTGTCATTTATATTTGTTACTGTTGCTCCAAGATATTTGAATTATTCCACCTCTTAGAAGGATAAATCTCCAATTTTTATATTTCCATTTCGTAGAATATTCTGGTCACGAGACATAATCATATACTTCTTTTCAGGGTTTACTTCCAAATCTATCGCTTTACTTGCTTCAAGTAAAATTTCCGTGTTATCCCTAATCGTTTGTGGATTTTCTCCTAACATATTCACGTCATCCGCATAGACAAGAAGCAGATTAAACCCGTTCAATTCCAAACCCTCTCTGTTATCCTGAAGTTTTCTGATACACTCGGGAAATTATAATTATTTAAATTGTAGGTTATATAAGCTATGTATAACACTAATATAAGGAACAGAACAGGTATTCGTGGCTAGACAAAGAGTTACAGTACCACTGCACCACGCCCTCTGCGGTGGCTGAGTGGGCAGACCTTTAGCCTGTCACGTAGGAAGTCCGGGTTCGAGTCCCGGTCAGTCCTGGGACTTAAAAATCTATAGTGACCCTTGTGGCGGACAAGGTCGCAGTTGGCGGTTTTTCTCGGGGTTCTCTCGTTTCCGCATATTAGGCACCTATATCATTCCATCACCATTTCTCCAGTTCGTCATCATTCCGTAGCATTCCCCAATCGCCGGCTGGCGACGCACCGAGGGGGCTGGCCTAGGGACGAGGGGGGATTGCCTGCTCGAAACTTGGGTACGCAGAGAACCTTAGTGTAGTCAGCCATTGTGGGTTTGGAAATGCGCAGAGCTTGAGGGTTAGAGCAATATATCGTAAAAGGTCGCAGTGTCGGATTATAGTGTTCCCCTCCCGAAAATTCCGTTCCATTCCATACTACTGCACCACGCTAGCTGCGATCAGCTAATGAAATTACAGGGCATGGTTCTGTACTACGGCTGAGGACGGAGCGGTTCGGTTCGGAGCAGTTACTGTGACGTCATCACTCGGTTGAACCGAGTACAAATTTGTGGCGGCAGATTTTAATTTTAGATAGATTGAGTCGATTTTAGACCGTACTTTGAAAGTGGAACCAAGCGTGTTTTAAAAGCGTCGTAGTAAAGAGCTTTCGCTTTGCCAATTGACGAGAAAAAAGTTCTTCTCCTCATTTCAAAATGGCGGTTACAAATTTCATTTGCGTGATTACAACTATTTGCGGAGTTATTTTTTTATGAAAGGCCTATTTAACTTTCAGTGTTGTTATATATGACAGACGAAACAAAATTGATAATAGTACATTATGCAACGACGCGAGGATGTTTATGAAACGAGCGCAAGCAAGTTTCATAATTTTCATACGAGCGTCTTAATTACCATTAGGCTATAGGCAAGTTTCAGATGACTTTTTATGCTCGACCATATTTCTAACTTCAAATTATTCGTAAGTATTCATGTTATTGTTATGTGAGTGAGTGCAATAGCCTACCTCATAATTGTGAGATGTACGCAGACGCGAAAGTATTGTTTTTTTTTTTCGGGAAACGAATATCGACGACCTTGATAATAGTAAGATACACATTAGTCTTGATATAACCTTGAAATTGAATTCGACATTGAAAAACGAGATGACAAATTGAATTTATTTGAATATTATTTACAATTAACGCTAATTATTATAGTAACAGAACATAACCTTCTGCGACAGTATTGGATTTCCAGCCTGCGTGACGTTTTGCTAGTTGTCTTCCGATTGCTTATCCGAGAATAATCGAAAACCTTAACTTTAATGAATAGGAGTACTTTAATGACATGCATTAAAGGACTGCTACCAGTTGTATAATTACTACATTTCGGCATGGTCGAGCATAAAATAATTTATAATACTAACAGCTAATAAATTAACATGTGAGGTAAACGTTAAACGCTGGAGCTAAGTAAAAAAGAAGATAGAAACGGGCACCATTAAGCGCTGCCTAAAACACTTAAAAATAACACACAGAATTATTTACTATTACGGAAAGTGGATAAAATAATCAATAAAACGTGGAATCTTAAACTGAAGAACATAATGTTTATTTCTTTTGTAACATTACTAGCCTTCAATACAATCATGTTGTCTTTGGTGAAGAGTAATATTATTGAAGTAATTAAAGTAATTATGTAACATAATTCGTAGAAATAAATACAAATAAAATGATGACTGATGTGGTAACACAAATCCAATAAACACAAATAGAAGGAAAATATAATGCACTTCCTTTTTAACATATTTCAATATTAATCAAATATTCTAATATGATGATGATGATGATGATAATAATAATAATCATTATTATGTACAGTAATATGTTCAGACTGTCAGTGTTCATTAGGCCCACTTGGCAGGTCATATAATAGGATGAACTCCTCTTCAATACTAGAGGCCTTTCAGCCCGCCTTGGGGATAAGGAAATAATTTGTCCTGCAGCAGAAAATATTTAAATACAACAGTACCAATGTTGTTGTCTGCTAGAGTTAAGTAAAATACATGAACTCTGAACATTTGAACTGACCGGTAACGGCTACGGTTAACCGAGTAA
The DNA here is from genome assembly GCF_040183065.1 of Periplaneta americana. NCBI lineage: Eukaryota > Metazoa > Arthropoda > Insecta > Blattodea > Blattidae > Periplaneta > Periplaneta americana. Next base: position 132,270,809 of record NC_091122.1, on the reverse strand, counting down.
CTTCGGTGCTCCGCTGCCAAGCACATAAACCGATAGAACCGAGTAACTCAACAGTTCTACTCGCTCCGTCGTCAGCTCTATTCTGTACTGTTCTTAACCTCAATACAATTATATCTATGACGAGGAAATGATGATTTGGAATGCTCGAACACAAATGTTCTCAATCTTACTGCATCAACAGAATTCAGCCTCTTTGGGGTGAGATAACGGAAACCATCAATTGGACGGAGTTATGTAATATAGACCAATTTGAAAAAAAAATGGAGATATTTGCAGAAATCTGTTGTTGACTTGATTATTTAACTTATAAAAAAAATCAAGAGTGCGATATCTGTACTCTGCTGATATTTATAAACAAAATTCTTTTATTGCATAAAATTTATTTATTTATTTTGCTTTGCAATAGTAAATCAACTACTGGTCTATTATTAAAAATCGTTTACCCTTTTTTATATAACAATTTGTGGTACTTTTGTAATAGTATGTGTTACAATACTTCTTACGTCAAATGTATAATAAATAACCAGATTTACTACATCTCGAGAACAGGTTTTTGTCGGTTGGTCTCTTATTGCATAACTCCGTCCAATTTGTATTCAGCATAAACCTAGGTTGTAATTACTCATAAATAAATTTAATAATAATAATCGATATATGTTTTCCTGGCTTTTAGTTATCAGTTCATACAATTCCTGAACATAAAGCTTGTTTAATTTTGCTGCAAGAACACATTTAGCAATAGAAATATAATTGTGGGTTACCATTGTCTTACCCCAAGGCGCTGAATTTAGACTAACATTGTCTATCAAACTAAAAAACGCCGTTCTTGGACTTGTAATATTTATTTCACTGATTCAATTGTACCTCAAACAAAAGACAGACGTAGTCCCACAATCAGAGTTTAAGCCACAATCGCATTTGTCACATTTTGCTAATCGATTTCCAAAAATGCAAAAAATGTTGAATGCAAATGTGCAAAAATGCGACAACCACTTTCAACTTTAGAAACTAAGATGGTAATGGAGAAAATTAAATCAGAGATGTGTTTAAATTAATCTGAATTTAAATGAAATGCTAATGGCATGGGGAATGTTCAAAAAGATATTGAGCAATACATTTACAGGAATTGACTTCAAAGAGTTGATGCAATTCATGTAAGTTAAGTGAACAATTTCTTCTAATTGATTTATATAGTTCCTTTGCATAGTGTAAATTGTGAGCGAAGATTTAGTTGTGTGAATCTTGTAAAAATTGGAATTACAAAATTTCAGTAAAAAGAATTAGCACTCTGCTAACAATAAATCTTGACGGGCCTACTAGTAAAGAATTTCAATGTTTTTAGAGTGCCCATAAAATAACGCATTTTAATATGATGTAAATTCAGCGGTAATTGATTATAAACATACCTACGTCTAATGATTTACTTACATATTGTAAGTATATCTAGAGTGTGATAATATGGATTGAGAGTAATAAAACTGCAAGAAACAAATTATACAACTTTTTGTTTCTGCATACTTTATTAATTTTATCTTTCTGCACAATTATTTATAATATTGCACAAGCGTTCCGCAATTTGCACAAATATAATTTTTCATTTGTGCATTTTTGCGACAATTATTTAGTTTCTAGCTTAAACCCTGCTCGCAATCGATGGAATTTAAAAATAAACTGCCATTTTTTTTCGTGTTTTTATTGGTTATTTTACAACTCTTCATCAACTGCTAAGGTTATCTAACGTCTGGATAAGATGAAAGGTGATAATGCCAGCGAAATGAGTCCAGGACTAGCACCGAAAGTTACCCAGCATTTGCTCTTAATTGGTTGAGGAAAACCCCGGAAAAAACATCAGCTAGGTAACTTGTCCCAACCTAGTATTGAACCCGGGCCCGCTCGTTTGACGGTTAGGCATGCTAACCGTGATGGACTCTTTTTCGTATTAATCATATTTTAAGTGTTTAATTTTTTTAGAAAACAGCTTTAGAAAAAGTGAAAAAGCTAGAATCTTTTTCGTAAAATTTGTGTATAAAAAGCTCCGATTCATGGGAACTTCGATGATTACAGCAGAAAAGAATACAATTCAAGCACACATACCTTACTTGCCGATACCCAAGATAAACAAGCGACTGCACTAATAAACGCAACAATCAGCAGTTTTTTATCCATGTTGTTTGGAATATGCGCTTCTGCGAACTAGGTGTGTAACACTTACTTCGGTTTTTATATTTCACATCTGATGATTATAAGAAGTGCAAGTATACTGTGTTATTATCATTAAAAATTCATTTTATATCGTTATGGCCAAAAAAATAAAATACAGAAAGTGATGTAAGTAGAGATTATAGGTAAAAAAATGTCGGAACAAAAGCTTCCATTGTAAACATTACCTCTATTTAGAAGCAGGGATTACATGCACACAATACAATGTACAGTGCAATACAGAATGACTTTTTAAATGGTATCTGCTCTGCAAATCGGTATCCTAGTATTGCATGTATGATTAATTAACGTATGATACATATAATGTAATAAAATATGCTTGCTTACTGTAAAATATTTTGACAGCGTAGAAATAAAATTAATACGAGTTGAAAATTGAAGGCATGTGAACAGTAATCATTCAAGTCCATTTACACAAGTTTTAGAGGAAAATGCAAAAAACCGTGCTTCATTCTTACCTAATCAGTAATTTTCCATGTAATTTTTTCTGGTTGAAATAGAGATAAAACACACTAGTATACCAGTTTTCGAAGTCGTGACTCTTATTGAAATATCCAAAAATTAATTTAAAAATTCCAGAAAATGAATGTTTATTGATCTCATTCATTGAAATACTTGTTACGATAATAGATTTTATTGACAAAAATGCCGTAATAGTCATACATTTTTATTTAAGTTTCATATAATGTAATGTTATAATTTTTTCTCTCTGATTTTTGGGAGTAAACCGTCCACAAACGTAACAAAAATTATTTGGATTATTTCTGCACTTCCGATGTGAACTAGCCCTTTGCATTGTACCACTAAAACACTCAATTAGTACTAAAAAAATACACTAAGTGAAAAAAAAAACTTCACAATATACTACACTGCCGTCAACACATCCACAATGAGACTGACGATTCGTTTCACTAGTGGAGTACCACCTCATCTCATCGCGGGTGTAGCGTAGACCAGCCTCTTATGGCGCACTCTGGGTAACGACTCTGTCGGTAAATTGGTCTACACAACTGGCCTCATATGACGAAATGACGAAAAGTCAAGTACCCGGCATTAGTAAAAAAAAAAAAAAAAGAAAACAATATATTGGAACCGAATTTCAATACAGAAATTGGAATCTAATATTCAAACTGGATCTCGAATAACATTATTTTTAAATACAAAATGGTGTCTGTCAGTTTATATTATTTATGCTCGGCCATGCCGAAATGTAGTAATTATACACCTGGTAGTTGTTCAGCCAATGAGAAATCACCATTATACCATTATAAAACCGCAAGTATCAATTATTCTCGGATATGCAATCGAAAGACAATTAGCGAAAAGTCACGGAGGCTGGGAAATCCAATACTGTCGCAGAAGGTTATGTTCTGTTACTATAATAATTAGCGTTAATTGTAAATAATATTCAAATAAATTCAATTTGTCATCTCGTTTTTCAATTCTAAATCAATTTCCAGATTATATCAAGCCTATTGTTCATATTATTCTCTAGATTATATCAAGGTCAATGACATTCGTGCCTCGGAAAAAATCAATACTTTCGCGTCTGCGCACATCTCACAATTCAGGTCAGTTCCGCTCCTGACTTACATGAATACTTATGAATAATTTCAAGTTAGAAATATGTTCGACCATAAAAAGTCGTATGAAACTTACCTATAATGGTAATTAAGACGTTCTTATGAAAATTATGAAACTCGCTTGCGCTCGTTTCATAAACAAACATACTCGCTTCTTAATTACTACCATTATAGCCTCGTTGCATAATGTACTATTACCGTTATAGGGCCTTGGTCCACTACGTTTCGTCCACTTTTTTTTGTCCACTGTCACATTTGTCCATTTCATGATTTGTCCATTATGTTTTCGTCCACTGACCATTTCGTCCATTGTGACAAAAAAATAGATGACATGAAACATAATTCATTTGGTGAAAATGTAATGTACGGTATTTAAATTTAAATGTATGTATGTATTTATTCACACTGCAATGGGTATATAACCGTTGGCAGTGGTAACTAATTACACTCAATAATGACAACAATAAACTTGTTAATTAAAAATACACTTAATAATACCAATAATTAATACAATTAATCAATACTAACAATAATTAATAATAATAATAATAATAATAATAATAATAATAATAATAATAATAATAATAGGGAATATCCTAAATTAAATGAAGCACGATAACTTAAAATAACATTTAAAATAAATCTAATTTGTATCTTAAATCTAAGTTCGAACTAAAACCCACGAGTATGATATGTTCATATCTGCATAAGTACCTTTCCACATTACACTCATTTCGCTGTCAACTCACTCACTGCACTGGAACTACGACACATTTCACTGATTCTATCCTGATTTCACTAACACTTCAAAAACATTTCCCTGTCCAAATACTTTGCACTGCCACTATAAACTATAAAGCTTCCCTGACAGGAACACGTTTCACTGACACAACACACTTCACTGACACAACACACTTCACTGACATAACACACTTCACTTGTGTTGTTGAATGTACATAGTGTTTGTATTATAAACATGATTAATCATAATTTTCTTCTTCCTGAAGAACTTCAGCAGGGTTAATTTTTAAACTACATGAAATTCCTCAAAGATATGTTTCCAGCCGGTCGTTGTTCTTGTAGTCTTCATACAGTGTAATCATTTCCCCGATGCGTTCATGATTATTGATTTACCTGACTTAATGGTGCATGGCTTTCGTGTGTCCTCCCAACAGTTGAGTAATCAGCTGCTCCTTTGATTCCTGTTCATCCAGCAAGACTTTCAAATGCTGGGATGATGAACAATCATGAATTTTTTAGTTTACTATGCCAACATTCGACGGCATTGTTAATCCTCTGTTCCTCACTTAAGACTGATTCTTACACATTCCATAACCATGTTTCCGGTGTTGTAATTGTAGGTGAGAAACACAAATATGTATTCCAAGATGAACGAAAGGTTATGGACACAAAACGTGTGGACAAAGTATATTGATGGACGTAAATTGTATGGACCAATCGGTTGTGGACAAGAGAACGTGGACGAAAGTGAGTGGACAATGGACGAAACAAATTGTGAACAAAAGATAGTGGACGAAACGCCCGCAAACCTTATTTAGAAACAGTAAAAGGAGACTGTTGCACAAATTGTTAAAATATACTAATATTGTTAGATTTCCTTCACGATACAGACCTCTTGCTCGGAGTTCTTTACCAAAATTTACATATAATTTTTTGAAACAATTATCAATATCATCTTTTGAAATTAAAAAAATTATCTCGCAAATTCATAAATATTCCCTGCAGATTACACAATTTCATTTATACCACTCAGAAGGCCTTAATTAAGGATATGCTAATTTTAAATAAAATCTTTTATTTATAAATATAATTTTAAAGTCATCTTCTAAGATTTTATTTTATAATTGATAATCAGTGGTGCTTAATTATTACATTTTATTTTTATAACAATACTCATATTTAATTAATTATATTTTTATCTGCTATTAATTTCCGGATCCTCGTGGTCATCCTTAATTTAGGCCGGACGATTTATTTCTCTCTCTCATTTATATTCATCCGTTTCTCTAATTTTATTAGTAATGTATTTTACACGACGAGTGTTTGAAATAACGCCGAAATTAAACAATTTGTATATCGAAATGTAAGATTTTTTTTTTTCACTATGCAATATAATCCCTAGTTGTAAAAATTCTCTCATTTATATCTATACTTTTTCGAGCTTGAATTTAATGATTACTTACTTACTTACTTACTTACTTACTTACTTACTTACTTACTTACTTACTGGCTTTTAAGGAACCCGGAGGTACATTGCCGCCCTCACATAAGCCCGCCATCGGTCCCTATCCTGTGCAAGATTAATCCAGTCTCTATCATCATATCCCAGCTCCCTCAAATACATTTTAATATTATCTTCCCATCTACGTCTCGGCCTCCCTAAAGGTCTTTTTCCCTCCGGTCTCCCAACTAACACTCTATATGCATTTCTGGATTCGCCCATACGTGCTACATGCCCTGCTCATCTCAAACGTCTGGATTTAATGTTCCTAATTATGTCAGGTGAAGAATACAATGCGTGCAGTTCTGTGTTGTGTAACTTTCTCCATTCTCCTGTAACTTCATCCCTCTTAGCCCCAAATATTTTCCTAAGCACCTTATTCTCAAACACCCTTAACCTATGTTCCTCTCTCAAAGTGAGAGTCCAAGTTTCACAACTATAAAGAATTTAATGACTGCATAGGAATTATGAAAAGAATGGGTTTTATCATTAGTGAGAACCTAGTACTGGATTCGGAAATAACAACCGGGAATCGTATACGAAATAAGTGCTTAGAATAATAATTATATGAGCTCCTCTTATGTTTATTTTCAGTATAAAATTACAATAAATTACAAACAAAATATCTGCTAGTGCAAAAGTTCATCGTTATATTCTTGGATGATTCTTTGGATCATGTTCTTCATGAGTTTAGCTACCGCGGCTTCTGCATACGGAGACAGCTTGTATCCCAGGCGAGACTTCATCACGTTCACCACTGCCACGTGAAATTTCTGAAAACAATGCTCATTGTCAATATATCACGTTAGAATGTATAGTTCCAGAACGTTGGAAATGTCAAGTTCTGTGATAAGGTCGAATACCCAAAAGATTATTTCTGATAACGTTCACCTTGAAAGCCTAAAAGCGCGTTTAAAATTAATGCTAGCAAACATCTCGAATTCTCTAATCACGTTATAAATTACAATTACATTGAAGAAGACGACTGGCACTTTCAATTGTCACGGACGAAGTTATGTTTCATATCAGTACTTGCTATATATTAATCACAGTTAGCAGAATATGGGACTCCCAGTCACCAAACGAGATTAATAAGTACTTTTGTGTTAGTCCGAAAGTGAATGTGTGATGCAGGTTGATGCATGATCGTGGATTACGACCATCTAAAAAAAAGAAAGATTTCTTCACTTGGGGATATGTTAAAGATAGGCCTAATCACAAAACATGTAACTTGAAAGAGAAATTCATTGACACGTATGAAACGATTTAGCATACTCTACATATTTCAAAAGAAAATTAAATTGTATTGCAAGTTATTTGATTGTTTATCGATTACTCTTTATGATTGTCAGAGATAACTGTTTGAGAGGCATGTAAGGATACCTTGAAATCTTCTGTAGGCACTTTCCTGCGCTTGTGCATCTGGCCGATGTCTCTGAGGAAGCTGGCGACTTTGTCCTCGTCGTCCATGTCAGTGACTACTCTGGTGACCGCAGCTAGTGTCTTGTTCCCTTGATCTTGAAACGTCACTTCTTCCTTCAGTTTGTCAATAGGAATATCTGCAAACATCTTGAACTGTTTTCGAGCGTCAGGATGTGCCTTCAGAGCTCTGCAGAATTGAACACAGTGTTCAATTAAGGTGTGTGATGGGTGGAATTTCTATTTTCTACCTTTTTCAAGCTACGTCCTTCATTTTTGTACACATAATTACGGTGTGATAGATAATGATCTGGTGAAGTTTTATTTCTGTGAAGCAATTAGTGTCTGAGTTATTAAAATTATTTTTAAAAATTTGCACATTTCAAAATGAAATGTGTTGCTCAATTTTTCAGTAAAGTGTTTGAAATTGTTTTTGCAAGACCAGCGGCATATTTAGAAAAACGTCACGCATTAGTTTTAACCTATATCTTTACTACAAACGGGGAAAAAAAAATTTATAACCACTGCATACCTAAAAATATAAATTTTCCATTGCCACTATAAATAATTTATTTCTTACTTCAAAAATTATTTATGTAATCATAAAACCCATGCGCTATTTCATTAATCACAATGTATATAACATGCAGTAAAATTTTCATGTTCCTAGCATCAAAATTGTAAGAATCTTCACTTCGAACATGACGAAATGTGCTGAAGAAAGTGTGAAAAAAACAGCTTGTAAAATTTGCATGGAATTGAAGTTCAAGGTGCAGTCATTTATATATTGCGTAATGTTTATGCTTTCGAGAGCCGCAGAGCATTGAAACTTGCTAAACATATAAATAGGAGATTGCTGATTCATTTTTTATAAGAAAACGAAAATGCGATTCTTGACTGAAAATGACCAAAATGTCACTCATCTCCCCCTTTATGTCTTCTTAATATTGTCACTAAAAGCTATCGACTCACTGTTCAAACCGAAATTAAATCCCCAGATAAATACTTCGAAATCTGTGATGACTGATGTTAATGTGGACGGATTTTCTAAAATAATTTGGCTCACCTTTTACCATCCATATTGCTTCCTCACTTTGTGTTCGTGCTAATGTAATTTCTATGCTAATGTAAAAACAGTACAAACGATCCTGAAGGATTTGAAGTGCTAAGGGCCGTTATTGATCGCCCCTGTAAAAATGATACCAATACCATACCATGCTAATGTAAAAGATTGAGTGCTATAAAGGTGATACATACTTCCTGGTCATACGTTACTCGTTTCCCATCAACTTCTGTTTTTAATGTGGAAAGAATAATTTTGGCTTTAGTAATTGATGGAAGATATTCAAGACATACATAAGTGAAACAATTTCTTGTCTTCCCAGCTAATAGTAATTTTCTTTTCTGGATTGAATATATAAGTAATTATTTCTAATTGCAAGAGTAAAATATTTAATTTCCCTCATAATAAGAAGTGTAGCTATAGTTAATAGAGTAGCTTCGCATTATCTAATATTTATCATAGTATTTCTTGTGTACATAAAAGTCGTCATTTAATGGTGATATAAACGTCAAAAGATACCGTGTAACACAGTAGTCACTTGTGAACTGGTGGACCAGCTTTGTGGACCATCACGACCGATCCATTATCTAGGGAAATATTCATTTAAGTGAACTGCTATTGCACGGGAAAAGTGAGGGAGAGAACTATCATATTGATAATACTTATATACGGATACCTAGAAGGACATGTTCCAATTTAAGGTTACGAAATCCTGATGTTTGACCTAGTCATCGACAGCTGGTGTCACCAGACCTGATCTATTGTGCCTTTCCCCACATACCAAGTCACAGCGAAGTCTCAACCTCCTTAGTGCAGGTCCCACTGTTTGTATTAAGATGCAAACAAGTTGCAAGCCTGGTTCACAGTACGACGTATGGATTTTTACAAATAAATCAACGAATGATAATTGCACCCATGTGACATTTTTGCTTAAAGCGACTTATAGAAATAATTTATAACTCTATATTTGCTATGACTAGCCTATAGTGTCACCATCATTAGAGAATAGATTGCTTAGACGTGTAATATATGAACCATGCTCTTTTGCAAAGGGATAATAGTAGTGAAGCAATGGAAATGTTTACTCACAAGGTTTTCTGTAGCCTATTTTTTCTTATAATAATAAGCCCTTTTAAGGAGACATTTTACGGTTACTTACTCTAGTAAAATGGCTTCTCCGACTTTGGGGTCTTTCTTAAATAATGCCCATGTTTTGGATACTATTTTCTTTTCATATGGATTCAGCCCCAAGAAATCTGCGTGGCAAAGCTGAAACACAAATTCAAATCATCAGTGACATGGCGATGTCTGCTTATCTTGTACTTTGTTAATAGTTTGTTAATGCGAAATGTTTAAGTGAGCACCTATTCGAGAAGAAATGTTCGTTACAATTTCTGTAATATTCTACGCGCATCTTTCTGCTTAGCAACCCGCAATATATTATTATTGGAAAAATAATTTAGGTTTTAATATCATTGTATATGTGTTACATTCAACACATTACTAGTGGCTTATCCTCTAATCAGCGATGTATGCAATGGAAGGGGAAAGGAACTGGTCACCCTACCTCATTATCTCCTGGCTTAGTTACCTCATGAGTGATGTATTATTGGTGCTACTTATGATGTTCCAATCAGTCTTCGGACTGTTGACTAAACGTACATTATACAGAATGTTAAGGAAAAAAGTATCCAATATTTTAGGAGGTGCTAGTATGCATCAAAACAAGAAAAAAAATTATAATAAACATGGGTCCTACAACACATACTTTCTGAGATCTGAACACTTGTTCATAGGAAGTGCTCAATGTGACGTCCATTCATGACAATGCATTCCTCTGTCCTTCGGCGGTAAGGAATCACGCACTCTTTGAAATTGATCTGGTTGTTCTTGATTACCAAAAGTCTAGGGGATTTAGATTTGAGGAATGACCAGGCCAAGGTATGGGGCCTCCCCAATCAACCCAGCGGTCCTGAAATGTCAGCGTCAGGTGTTCACGCTCACTGCGGAAAAAATGTACTGGTGTGCCATCATGCATGAACCACATCTGTAGTCTTTGCTGACATGGCACATACTCCAGCAAGGTAGGCAATACGTTGATAGGAAAGTCCTGATAACGAGCCCCAGTTAATCTCTGTGGTAGCACGTATGGCCCTTAATCTATCGCCAAGAACGCCTGCCCATACGTTGATTCTTCAAGTGCATGGGGATTTTCATCAGCCCACACATGCTGATTACGAAAATTCACAACACCATCTCTGCTGACCCCCGCTCATATCCGCAACCAAACTTTTATTTTCAATATTCCTTGCGACGTATCAGTATTCCATGCCAGAGGTGTCAACTACGGTATGATTATCTGGTAGTCTGCTGTATTGTAGGGCAGAAAAATGCATTGCTATGAATGGACGTCACATTGAGCACCTCCTATGAACAGGTGTTCAGATCTCAGAAAGTATGTGTTGTAGGACCCATGTTTAGTATACATTGTTTCTTTTTTTGGTGCATACTATCACCTCCCAAAATATTGGATACTTTTTAACAACTTGTATAATATTAGTAGCTTGATCAACGAATGCTGCATTTATTTTCTTGCACTTGTTACGATTTTCATTGAAAGTAGTTGAAGTTCTTTGTTTTATGATGCTGCTAAGATGATTCTCAGCAAGCGGTGATCTACGATTTTATTTGAAGTTACATAACCACCACAATGTAAACGTTCCATTCAGTTATATGGATTCTAAAAGTCTCCTGCAATATTCTATTTCTTATACGTATTTCACAATTATTTGTTTCTGTGTTGCTATCCCTAATCGCAGACATTGAAGCCAACCCTAGGGATTCCTGTATATATATATATATATATATATATATATATATATGATCCGCGGAACGTTAGCCATTAGGAATTTATTGAATTGGTCTCTGGCGAAGCTGATACTGTACTGTAGTTCCACTCTTGCTAATGCACCGGTGAAAATTATAATTGTGAATTATGGTTCAGTGTTACAATTATGACGACATAAACAAAGTATCCCGAGAAAGTCTGTTCTTGCAATATAAATTAGAGGCAGTGACGTCAACTGAAGAAGAAACAGGGGTGACGCGAACTGGTATTCAGCAAGTTCAGCAAGCTCAGCAGAACAAGACCTCAATGCAAGCGAATGGAAATAGTGGACATCAGATGGGAGCAATTCCGAAGCGGGTGAAGGAACTAAGATCTAAATCGTGGCTGAATAGAAGTAGAGTAACGCAAGTAGAGATAGTTCAGGGAGCAGTGATGATGGAAGAGGGGAAAACAAGGTGAAAAAACAGTATGACTTAAGGAAATGGTGTGGAGGGGAAATAAATCGTGAGAAAAGACAACTAAACTCTAAAAAGTAGCAATGTGGAAAAGGGAGTAGTGAAAAGTGCAAATAATTAGAGATGAGTGAGGTTACAGTATTTTTGGTATAATGATGGGTTAGGAGTAAAGTAGAGGAAGAATTGATGAAAGACAAGAAAAGACTAGTGGAAGAATTGCAATAATATATTAAAAATAAGTAATGTCCCAATTGACTTGTACGAGAGGCGTGTAAAACGGGGAGACGACACTGTATACTAACAATGTGAAGTGCCGCCTCACCGAAAGGTATATTGCTTAAAGACAAATATATACATTCATACATTCATTCATTCAATATAAATTAGACTCGAACTTGCCGCATTTGATCTTGTGTGTCTACAGCAGCCGTTGCGAAAATGTGATCGTGCGCCGAGCCACTGTGTTACCTGTAACGTGCATAGCACCTATGGAGGGAGGCGGACACTCGAAGGGGAAGTGAAGCAACTGTCTGACTTAGTAACGGATTTTAATTTTCCTTACGTCAAGCACTTAAATATAATTTTATACAGTACGAGGCGCATCCAGAAAGTAAGTTTCCCTATTTTTTTTAAAGAACACACTTTCAGGAAAACATTTATTGGCAACAGGTACAGCAATGTTTCAGCTATTTTTCAACATAGCCACCATCAGAATTGAGACACTTGTCGTATTGTGGAATCAACTTTTGTATCCCTCTGTCATAGAACTCTGCCGCCTGTGAATGGAACCAGCGTGTGACAGACAGCTTCAGCTCTTCGTCGTTGCCAAAACGCTCACCGCAAAACAGGAATTTCTTGAGGTGCAAGAAAACGTGAAAATCGCTGGGACCAAGATCAGGACTGTAGTGTGGATGATGAAACAACTCCCAGCCAAATTCCGTCAAAACAGCTCCTGTGCGCCGAGCCGTATGTGGACGAGCATTGTCATGGAGGAGCACAACACAGTAAGCATTCCACGTCTCTTGTTTTGAATGGCATGTCGCAATTTTCGCAGTGTTTCACAGTAACGGTCAGCGTTCACTGTTTCACCTCTTGGAAGGAAGTCAATGGGCAGAATGCCCTTCCTGTCCCAGAACACCGTGCACATCACTTTCCGTACCGACAGCATCTGTTGAATTTCGTCCTGACCGGAGATCCACTATGCCGCCAATGCATTGACTGCTGCTTGGTTTCCGGGGTGAAGTGCGAAATCCAAGTCTCATCGCCCGTGACGATCCTGTCGAGGAACTCGTCGCCGTCATCGTGATATCGTTGCAGAAATGACAGTACTGCTCCTAAACGTTGCATTTTGTGTTCGGGTGTCAGGTTTTTCGGCACACACTTTTTAGAACAGCAGGTGCTTAGTGACAATCTCATGCAACAAGGATCGCGATATGTGCGGAAAATGGCTGCTCAGCTCCGTAATCGTGAAGCGACGGTTCTCCATGATGCACTGACGCACCAGCTCAACACGATCATCATTGATGAGGGACGGTCGCTCACTGCACTCTTCATCATGGACACTTTGACGACCTTCGGAAAACTGCCTACACCAGCGACGCACCATCTGCTTACTCATGATGTTCAGCCTATAGACCTGACAGAGCTGCCGATGAATTTCAATTGGCGCAATGCTTTGTGCATTAAAGAACTTTATCACCGACCGAACGTCGCAGGCGGCGGGGGAAGGAATAAAAGCTTCCATTTCGGACCACTGCTGCCACGCTACTGGCACCAGGCGGGACCTGTCCGGCTGGCATATGATTGATACGTCATAGATCTGTTACGCATGCGCAATTGACTCGGCTAATTACGTTTACTTTCAAGGGGAAAAAATCGAGAAACTTACTTTCTGGATGTGCCTCGTACAAGGCTGTAAACTAATATTTAGTACATGTAACGAAGAAAGAAATGAATAAGAAAACATAGGACACATTATCACAACCTAAAATTAACTGTCTTCAGAATGTCTCTGCGACAGAGTTTCAAAATCAGGAATTATGTCACTGCCAGTCGTAGTTGATCACGAAGGTATTTGTCTGTCAGTCGTGATCTAAATTTGGTTTTTACTATTTTCATTGTTGAAAATAATTTTTCACAAACGTAAGTTGTGGCGAACATGGCTTGAACGGAGCAAGCGGAAGAACGAAGCTTCGAATATTTATTTTTTGGCAAAGATTTGAAAAGTTCAAAATTCGTCCAGTCCTTACATCTAGCTTTCATTTAACATCACATTATACATCTTGAGTTTAAATTGAAGATCTAACCGCATTATTCGTACATCTGCTGGATGAATGTACAGAGATAATAATAATAATAATAATAATAATAATAATAATAATAATAATAATAATAATAACACTTAACCTTTTAATGTTTCATGGGTGACATGTAGTATACTGCCGTTTTATGTTAGACAACCGTTTTCCTCGTAATACTTGTGAACAAATCATAGGCCTACATGTAATATTCCCATCATATTGACAGCAAAAAAAATGCGTCCTCCCATCCTGTTTTTGTAGCGGTACATGGTTTCGAGAGAGACATTGCGACGATACGCCACTCGCAGTCAGAGACAAATACAAATGGAATGGAGTTTGACTCCAGTGAGTGAGAGGGTGGGGGTTGGGGGAGGTAGGAAGTAAGAGAAATGCATAGCTATCATTGCGAGCCACAATGTGCTCGCGAGTCACATTTTCGCCACGGCTGGTCTACAGTATGGAAAGTTGACACTAACCAATGGTCATTTAATATAAGCAGTAGAAATTTTACATCTGAAACAGACCTCAAGAAGAGACGGCATTAATAGAATTGATTGTACCAGGGGCAATTCCATCGGGGTAAAAGTGGCAGGTACATAATATTGAAAATAAATGTTGAGACTGAAAGAGAACCTGAATTGTAATTCGTAAATCCTTTTATAATATTTAATTTTGTAAAAATTAATTTTAATACAATTCCTCGGATCCAAGGTTCCACCACAGTCTACTATATACAGTCGCGAAGCTCAATACGTAGTAAATATGCAAACATTAGATAGTTGGTCACCACTAGGATCGCTAATATCGCCTCATTACAGGCAATGCAAAATAGTACCGTCACAGTCTATAGTTTCTAGCACCCTCAAAACTCAAGCTTCGTGACTGTATATACTAGACTATGGTTCTACTGTCACTTCTTGTGCATGTTGAATTACGTAAGAGTTGAATTGTCATGAAAACGGATAAACACACACAGCTAGAACACTTCTGTATCTGTGTCAGTCGTTGAAGACGACTACTACTACTCGTTACGTAAGCGGCTTTAACTGAGATGTGTACTCTGAAATTATGACTAATTGCAATGTAATTGATTTGAAATGTGTGTTAAGATATACTGCGGTTATTAAAGGCGCTTGGTCTTCCCAACAAAATTAATACTAAGAGACTATGGAAGTAGAATATGAACTCTCTTGACTTCGTATTGTGAAAGACCAAAAGAAGAGTTGAAATTATTACATCTCGACTTTGAAGACAGACGTTTAAGTATCTCTAAATTTGTACTGTTTTACGAAAGTTGTTAATGAGTGTTATGAAATGGCACAATAATTTACGAAATAGGCCGATTATCAGCGGGTTAATTTTGTTGTTATTAAATTATTTCAACTTGTTTGTAAAGCCTGATATACGTCACTAACGATACAATTTGATACTGAATGTTGAAACTGGCGCTTAATGTTGATAAGACTAGTGTAATCAAATTTAGTACACATTATAGTACTCAGTTTTCCTACAATATTAGATTAAAATATGGAACCCATCTTAAAGAATCTGTAAACACAAAGTTTCTTGGTTTAGAATTTGGTAATTGCTTTGAGGGTTTATGTACGTGAACGACCACAAATATTATCAGAAAATGCAGGCTCTAAATTTCTAAAATTTTATAAGGAAATGAACTCACAATTGGACAAAAATTACAAGGTACCACAACAAGACTTATTAGAACTTAAATATTTGATAAAAGTACAAGAAAGGTTACTAATAATATTTTTAAGAATTCACTTTTTACTTCAAATTAAATTTTCCAAAATTTGAAAATTTTCACATATATTTCATAACTCCACAACCATTAGAAATAGAATTCTGAAATTTTGTATACTGATTTAAGATGCATTTATGCAAAGGAAAGATTACAGTAATGCCCATTTCTTTGAAAATAGAAAAATTAGGTTACAAAACATTATGTAAATTTTGATATATTTTATATAGAACAAATAAAGAATTAATTGTATTAAAATAAACAACTCTACATGTCTGAGAGTAGTCTACTTTTCAGAAATAAGTGTTTATTACATGCAGAAAAAATATCAAAGATGTCAGAGAGACCATAACTATGTTATGGTTAGCAAATGATATAACTGAATTTTTTTGTTTTGTTTTTTTTTTTCATACTCTGAAAAAATATTATTAGTAACCATTTTTATATACTTTTATCAAATATTTAAGTTGTAATAAGTCTTGTTGTGGTACCTTGTAATTTTTGTCCAATTGTGAGTTCATTTTCTTATAAAATGTTAGAAATTTAGAGCCTGCATTTTCTGATAATAATTGTGGTCGTTCACGTACATATACCCTTAATTGAAAAACACGCATAGAATGTAATATATTAATCCTAAATTGAGCTCGCCTATTACATATTAAGAAGTTCTTTATGTTTTTTTGATGTTTTAAACACCCTTAAAATGGTATAAGCTTACTTTTCATATTTTCATTATTGTTGTTTAGTCAACTGTCCGAAGACAGGTTTGAACCTCATAAGTAACACCGATAAGGCATCACTCATGAGGCAACTAGGCCAGGAGATAATGGGATAAGTGGCCAGTTCCTTTCCCCCTCCAATCCGTACATCGCCGATTAGCTACATATTCCACTAATCAGACCTCAGATGCATACAAACAATTGTCAAGTGAGATGTACTGCCCAATATTAAATATACATATCAGCCAGAACCTCAATCAGAGGTAATATTTTCATTATATAATGAAATATGGGATAATATTCTGGAATAGTTTCTCTGAAGCTAAACATATGTTTGGTTTACAAAATAAAGCCCGAAGGATAATGATAGCTGTTGTGCATAAATGGATACAATGTAGAATGATATTTGAAAATTTAGAAATCTTGAGTTTATATTCTTTCCCTGATAATGTTTTCATATTAAAGACCAAAATACATTTACTAATAACCTAACTATCCATAATCAATTACAAGACGAAAGTCAGATCTCAGTCTACCCTCCGTTAGTTTCCGCTGTTATGTTGGAAATTTCAAGTTCCAGGACACGGTGGATTACCCAAAAGCCTAAATTCTATTCACAATCTCCGGGAAAGCCTAAAAACTCATATAACTTCTGACTCGTTCCATATCTTAAAGCTACAATGCTGATGTAAGATCTAAGGAATACAATGAATGAAAATAAATTTAAAAATGACGAGATATAGAACCGTACGTTTTAATTCCGCTTATTCTGTTGTGTTGTTCATATCTGGCTATTCCAAAGAATTAGATCCTGTTTTAAAGACATTCAAATAGCATGGGGGAGACTGTTGTACCTTTGAACACTTTTCACATTTTATTTTTTTTTTAATTTTGGGAAATGACATTTTTTGAATTAAAAAATTCTTTAAATAATTATTGAAGATTCCTTTACAAAGTCCTGTATGTATTTTCCTGTTTTACACAACTATTAAGGATGGAAAAAATAAAATGTAATATGTTCAAAGGTACAACAGGTTCATGTACCTTAAAACATATCCTCTTGTAACACAAGAAATATAGGTGGGAATATAGCTGTAAAAACTGACAATTATATTTAAAATGTATTTGCAATCATAAACCAGAGCAGGCTTCTCTGATTTAGATTTTATTTCCTGGAGGAGCAATTACTTCTTCAACAGCTTTCTTCAAGGCATCCGGATCAATTGAGGGCCTCTTAACTCCAGACTTACTTCGTGACATGGTCTTAAAATAAAAGAAAGACCAAACACCAATAGTATTATGTACCTTGGAACATGTTCCATGATACAAGATGTTCTGTGTTCAAAGGTACAAGAGGGTGCACGATTAAACTAACATAGCCCCCAAAACTAGAGATTCGAATAAATCATGGGAATTAAAATACGTTAGGCCTATTACTCACCAGATGATACGGAACACATTGTACTTGATGGATAGTAACAAATACAATCTGGTATTGTGTTAGAAAACATATATCAATGGACGAAATGTTTACTTTTTTTACTAAAAAATATTCTTTTCTCCACAGAACTCACACTTTGCAATAAATCAAACCGAAACTACGACCAGAGCTACTTAGCGGCTTTCTCTACAATCTACTTCACTTTGAGTCCTCAAGGTAGTAGCAAAAAATTAAAAACAAAAAAATGTTCAAAGGTACACTATGCTAAAGGTACAACAGTCTCCCCTACATATAACAGTGGGCCAAAAAAGGCACAAAATTTAAATGATATTCCAGTAGCTAATGATTTCACTTGAATGTTTATTTCACAGACAAATTTCACAGTCTTTGTAGACCGAGAAAGTTCTGTAATATTTAATTTTTTACCATTTATTAAACATTATTTATTTTTTGTAAGGCAGTGCAAAATCGATCGTTCAAGCCGAACTAAGCAATATGGTCTTACGAGTTCAGCAAGCCAAGCCGTTTGTTGTGCTATCCTTTTTTTTTGTTCAGTTTTGAGTTCTCATTTTGTGAATAATGGGTCGCTTAAAACGAACGAAGACAAGATTTTCATTGAACATGTTCACCAATATGATCATTTATCTGCCTGTCAAATTGTAAGGAACTACGCTCAGCGAGAATGGTCTGTTTCTAATGTACAATGATTGATTAGCAAGATACGGACATAATATCCCTCCTGAGAGATTATTGCGTGAAAGATCGCATTTCTCAGATTCTCTGATGGTTTCCGCTGGAGTATCAAACGAGAACTTAATCCTATGGTTTATTTTGTGTGGAGTCAATTACAAAAAGCAGTTTACTATAAAACAAGAATTCGTAATATTGAACATTTAAGACAACGCCTTCTTGAATGTTGGGACTGGCTTGTTCAAAGACAGATATCCAGTGCTATTGGACAATGGAGAAGACACCTACAAGTGCTTGTGTGGGCAAATGGCGGTCACATATAACAACATTTTTAATTTTGATTATTTGAAAGATCATTAATTATTAATTTACCAATATTCAGTTTCTGCATTTTGAAGTAATAAATTATCTTAAAAAACCACATTCTTCGCATCATTATACAGTAAGATTTGAAAGTCTTGTCACGGGGAGGCCCTTGTTTGTATGTTGATGTGCATCCATTTTGAACATGTCATAGCAGATGTGTGACAATGGTTGATACGTCTTTACGGTCCAGCTTGTTTAGTATGGGCACCATCATTGTCACGGCACAAAATGATGCGGCGTCATGTCCTGTATGAAATTTTCCACAGTAAAGGCGGTGTGATTTCCTTTTGAAGAATAATTAAGCAGCATGTCTGGAAACATGGATACCAGACAATTGAAGATTTGAAGCAAGCTGTTAGGGAGGCATTCAGGGAAATCACACCGCCTTTGCTGCGGAAAATTTCACACAGGACAAGGCGCCACATCATTCTGTGCAGCGACAGTGATGGTCCCATACTGATGATCTGGATCACTAAACAAACTGAAACGTAAAGTATCAGCCATTGTCACACATCTGCTATGACATGTTCAAAATGGATGCACATCAACATGCAAATAAGGGGGGTGACAAGACTTTCCGACCTTACTGTATATTGACCTCCATAAGATTTTAATTGAGCCTCAAAAAACATAATAAAAAGTCCTGCTCATCTTTAAAGTCTAGTCTTTCCAATTAATTTTTTGTATTTCCGAAAATAGAGTTTTTCTAATTTTGTGCCGTTTTCTTTTTTTTAGCTCACTGTGTGTGTGTGTGTTTTTGTGTGTCTGTATATATATATATATATATATATATATATATATATATATATATATGTATATATCTTACTGTGTGTGTGTATATATATATATATATGTATATATAAACACACACACATATATACACACACACACAACTTACAAATGGCTTTTAAGGAACTGGAAGGTTCATTGCCGCCCTCACATAAGCCCGCCATCGGTCCCTATCCTGTGCATGATTAATCCACTCTCTGTCATCATATTCCACCTCCCTCAAATTCATTTTCATATTATTATCCTCCCATCTACGTCTCGGTCTGTCCAAATGTCTATTTCCTTCCGGTTTCCAAACTAACACTCTGTACAAGGTGTTCCATTTATCTTGTGCACCTATTATAACTCTTTTGTTTGGATAGGTATTTGAATTTTTATTTTTGAGCGTTATGTTAGAACGAGGGCCTAACATGAGTGTGGAAATTTGGTGCATGTAACTACATTACGGTACAAGATACACATGACGTCAGCAATTTTTCAAATAGCACTACATACTTTAATCATGTCATATTGATTACACACATTAAGACGAGTTCAAAACTATATCACAATGTTACCTTACTAATCAATAACAACGATAAAACGAAACAACACTGTACTTCCAATGTGATAATGTTACGCTTTGAGAGTCACAGAAGATGTTCCAAATGGTGACCATTCACATTAATGCACATTCGAAGGCGTTCCCCGAAAGACCGTATGACTGCCCGACATGTTGCTTGCTGAATGGACACACAAGCCTGTCGAATGCGTTGCTGCATGTCGTCTGGTGTTGTCAGAATGTTCTGGTACACACTGTTCCCCACAGAAAGAAGTCGAGTGGCGACAGGTCCGGAGAACGTACAGGCCGCTGTACGTGGTATGTGGCGTCGACGGTTGTTGTGGTTTGTTTACATGTTAGACAGCAAACACACAACACACGACGTGTACGGACGTCAGTCGTATTTCTTTTGTGTAAGTTAATGCATAAGATGAATGGGACACCACAACAAACGGCACATTCTGATGGTATTCATTTTGCATTTTGTTGTTGTTATTGATTGGGAAGGTGACATTGTGATACATTTTTCAACTCGTCTTAATGTGTTGTAATCAATGTAACATGATTAAACTATGTAGTGCTATTTAAAAAATTGATGACGTCACGTGTATCTTGTATCATAATGTAGTTACATGCACCAAATTTCCACACTCATGTTAGCCCCTCGTTCTAACATAACTGTCAAAAACAAAAAATTCCAATATCTATCCAAACAAAAAAGTTATAATAGGTGCACAATATATATACAGGGACATCATTTTATTTTTACTTCAATTTTTATGTACCTGAGTTTTTTAATGTACTTCACTCTCACCCCTTCTACTAATGAAGTTCAACCGTCCTCCACACAGATCCATATACAGTTATAGTAGCCTTACGGTCATAGTAAACAGTACGTTCCAAAAATATGTTCGCGTTTTCCAGTGACGAAAGAGCTTTCAATATTGCATCATTTTCCATTTGCCTACGTAGAATCCCGGTTTCCCTCACCTGCTTCTATTCGCCTCTCTGTAAATGCTAGTGGCTGGGCTGTCTTACCTCTTTTCTGGGAATATTAATTTCTGTTAGGAATTGGACGTCTACGTAATATTATACCCATACAATTGTTTAAAATAACTTAAATAAAAGGGTCTCGTTAAGTAATTAACTGTCACGTGATTTCCTCCTTTTCTACGACGCTGCGACGCGACGTAACCACTTGGACAGACAGTAGATAGCATGTCTGAGTAATTTTATCTTTTCGGATCGGGCAGAAGTGAAGATTGAATTTACAGTACGTAAGGTACTCTTTTATAGAGTAAGTACAGAATTATTTCAACATGAGTTACTTATACGAAGTACGAACCTGGTAATTGGAATTACGTACAGTAGTTTATAGTGCGATAATATGCATATAAGAACTGAAGCCTGTATCAAAATGAACGGCCACCATTTTCAAAAATTTGTTTAAATATCCATATTATGATTATTTTTCAATTTAACTTCATTCTCTATAGTGTACGCTAATGTGCTGTAGACAGTATAATATACACTAAATAATGAATACGTCCACGTGGAAAGTTCAGTTCATGAGTAAAAACACTTATAGTTAATACTGTACTGTATTTTGATTAAAGAAAAACCTAATGAAAATTATCAAACTCAAAATCGCGATATTTCCTAGTTTACGTAAATGGATGAACTACTTTTCTTCCCTCCTGTACCTATTAAAGTGATTTGTTTGTATATATATATATATATATATATATATATATATATATATATATATCTGTCTAATTTTTTGGGAAATAAAGGTCTGCACGGGCCAAAATTTTAAAGACCGAGCCGTTTACCTCAGAACCCGACTCAAGTCCGAAATTGGATAATCGAGTCCTAACAGACTTAACAAGATAGGCGACCTTAATGTCTGGTGCTATTGATGTTCGAATCTGTTCAAGTATTACCGAAACATTGAAAATGTGAAGTCAAGATACACAGTGTAGAACCAAACACTTAGGGTACTATGCAAAGATATTTCGCTAGCCCGCGCTGCGAGCGTGCTAAACTAGCCTCGGCTATCGACTGATTAATTGTACAGGATTCATATCATATCCCATCGCTAACACTGGTTTATGAATACGAAAAACGTTAGTTCGCTGATCATTCACCAGAAGCCCGCGCTAAGAATGTCTATGAATATGGCCTTTATATTCTAAATACAGTCACTGCAAAAACTTAAAACATTCGTACTCGTCAGTATTATGTCGTGGAGAGATGTATCACGAAGTCGCAATTATTTCTTTACGCGACATCAACTCTTACCTGCAAAAGCAGTAAAGCTGAGACCAGATAGCGGAGCATGTTGAAGAAGAGACGGCTGACACTTCACTGTCAGAAGGAGTGCTCGGTTATGATTACTAAATACCAGCCGAGAATTAAATTTGAGATGGGCATCCTTTACGTAATTGTTGGTGCTTTCTAATTGAGCATCCACCAAGTGCTATGTTGATGTACTAGTTAATTTCCTGCTACTTGCCATTTAGCTTTTTTACGCTTAATCATCGTTTCTCTATATATTTCTTCTTTCACTCGAGGAACTACTTGTTGACGAATACGTAACACAAAGAAAGGTCTCTTCACTTACAATGAATATGCCTACGTTACAAGCACTTGAGAATTTACAATGAGTTCGAGATCACACATTACTTTCTTTCCTGTCTGTCTTCGTCTACATGTCTATTTCAATGCGCTTATTTCTGTTTGTCACTCACAATGTTGCCAGGCGTAGGGTGAAATCCGTATCGTTGGAATATTTTAACTCTGGTAGGGATTGATGGATTATTTTGTAAAATTGGCCAAATTGTATGTTTTATCTTATCCTTTTATTGCAGTTTGAAATTAGATTTCAAGTCTGACCCCATATACGGGGTTTGTCAATTGACACAGAATAGCAGAATAGCTCACAATGCATTTTGCAAATGAATTGTATGTTTTTAAAATGACACCAGTCAACACATTTTCTTGGGAAATTGAGAAGAACTTGTTAAAACGCCAAAATAATAAAATATGGTAAAACATATTGAAGTTGCCAAGTTCTATGGTTGAAATCTCATTCACGGATGAAAGATTGCAATGCTCTTTTAATTTCTGATTGTTCTAATTAGTAGTTAAATGTTGGAGACTAATGCCTTTTTTACAATCAATTGAACTGTTACTAAAATCACACTTACTCGCTTACATTTTCCATTTATTTGTGTTTCTGACTTAACATAACATTAATTACTAGGAACTGGACTTTTATGTAATTACATATTATATTCCTTTCAACCTAACCGTACATAAATAATAAATCTTTGCGAATCTTGTGATTACCATTAATATATTAAAATTTGATACTACATATTTTTACATATTTACCCCCACATTACATATGATGTCTTGGTATTACATAAATCTACATATTTAGAGGTTTTATTCATTTTTACTTCTCTAAAAGGGGGAAAAAAAACTTCTGCTGGGTAAGTTTACAATTTGAAATACACAGATTTAAAAAGCCTTTTTACCTACCCAAGAAAGGATATTTTTCGAGACGAAACATAACGTCCTTACTTTCAGAAAGTAGCAGAGGCACTCATCGCATACCACCCACTGTAAATATGAGAGAAAAAAGGCAACATTTCTCATACAACTACCTTGTATTGTAAAAATCACTCAGAAAGTAGCGTTGTTTTCATGCGGTGGAGTGGGACGAGGATGGCATGATTTGTCTCAAACTATAATTTTTCTGCACACGTCTTAACAAGCCGTTCGCATGCAATTTGCAACCTTACCGATCCTCTTCCTAATCCTTCCAGGGAAAACCCGTGTCAAGTCTGACATGAGCCGCAATAAAGTAGCCGACTTTTGAAAAGAAGCTGGAGTAAAGGAACAAACTGGAAAGGTGTTGAAAGAATAAAATAAATACCTTTTCAAATTATTGCATGACCTCTTTACTTCAAATAAAATTATGTATTGCGATGGACGAAGCTTTCACTACAGATGGAAAAATAGTAATGTGTCAAGTGTGCGGTAAAAAAGTTGGGTGCTCTAAGAAATCACAACTGGAGAGTCCAACATATCCTATGCCTACCAGATATTGATATTAAATATTTTCATGATTTTACATTTTTTGGTACATATTCAGCTTATTTTTCTTACATAAATATGTGTATATTTCACACCTTGATATTACATAAAAATCCGGTCCCTATTACTTACACATATTATAAATTATACAGTTCCAAATTTTGCAATACTGATGCACCAACCCACAAAAATAATCATTATTTACACTTCGTTCACTTATCTTTTTGGTTGTTATTTACAGACCACATCAAGATAGATTTCAAAAATGCATATGACTCGGTTAAGAGGGACGTTTAATACTCTTATTCAATTTGGCATTCCCAAGAAACCAGTTCGATTAATTAAAATGTGTCTCAGTGAAACATACAGCAGAGTCCGTATTGTCCAGTTTCTGTCTGTTGCTTTTTCAATTCACTGCGGGCTAAAGCAAGGAGATGCACTACCACCTTTACTTCTTAACTTTGCTTTAGAATATGCCATTAGGAAAGTCCAGGATAACAGACAGAGTTTGGAATTAAACGGGTTACTCAGCTTCTTGTCTATGCGGATGACGTGAATATGTTAGAAAATCCACAACGTATTAGAGAAAACACTGGAATTTTATTTGAAGCAAGTGAAGAGATAAGTTTGGAAGTAAATCCTGAAAAGACAAAGTATATGATTATGTCTCGTGACCAGAACGTAGTACGAAATGGAAATATAAAAATTGGAAATTTATCCTTTGCAAAGATGAAAAATTTCAAATATCTTCGAGCAACAGTAACAAATATAAATGACATTCGGGAAGAAATCAAATGCAGGATAAATATAGGAAATGCGTGTCATTATTCGGTTGAGAAGCTTTTTTCATCCAGTCTGCTCTCAAAAAATCTTAAAGTTAGAATTTACAAAACAAACAGTCAGTTACTGCCGGTTGTTCTGTATGGTAGTGAAACTTGGACTCTCACTTTGAGAGAGGAATAGAGGTTAAGGGTGTTTGAGAATAAGGTTCTTAGGAAAATATTTGGAGCTAAGAGGGATGAAGTTACAGGAGAATGGAGACAGTTACACAGCGCAGAACTGCATGTGCTTTATTCTTCACCTGACATAATTAGGAACATTAAATCCAGACGTTTGAGATGGGCAGGGCATGTAGGACGTATGGACGAATCCAGAAATGCATATCGTGTGTTAGTTCGAAGTTCGGAGGGAAAAAGATCTTTGGGTAAGTAGATGGGAGGATGATTTGAGGGAGGTGTGATATGATGGTAGAAACTGTATTAATCTTGCTTATAATAGGGGCCGATGGCGGGCTTATGGGAGGGCGGCAATGAACCTAAGTAAGTAAATTATGTGCATTATTCATTTCATGTGTAGTAGTGCAATTTTCCTCGATTGCAATTATTTGAATATCTGAGAATCGAATCTTCTTCATAAGTACAATTCAGCGAATGCAAGATGACGACTTGTTAATAATTATGTACAAATAAGCTTTCTAAGTGCCCAAAAGATGTAATATTTAGTACCTAACTAAAACATTTCCCATAAGATAATTTATCGTTGGAAAGCAAGAGGATAAAGACTATGATTTTTTTTTAAGGAAATGAATATTCGCTTATTGAGCTACTTATTAAATTAGGTTCTCAATGTGATTAAAACAAGGCCGAAAAATCCCTCAGTTTTTGACACATCTCCGTGTAGAAGAACCAGCAAATCCTCTCCAGGCAGGGCATCCATCTTTATACATACCATGTCTCAAAGAAATTTGTGATACAGATTCCCATGACTGTTTGATCTATACAGATGGATCGCGTTTGGGTAAACTGTCGAATCAAAATGCCAAAGTAGGCTGTGCCTTTGTTGCCTACAGGAACGACAGCGAACACACCTCAGCCATCTTCAGACTCTCCTCAGAGTGCTCAGTGTTTCAGGCGGAACTATTAGCTTTGCGAGAAGCAATCAAATGGTGTAGTCAGTCTGGTTACAGCGCTTGCGTTCACAGTGACTCGCAGTCCGCAGTAATATCAATTAATGATAAATATAACACTAACATTATAGCCTCAGAGATAAGAACTTCAATAATGAAAAGTGTCGTCCATATTTGTATAACTTGGGTCAGAGGGCATACTGGGATAGTTGGAAATGAGAGAGCCGATGAATTGGCAAAGATGGCAGCCAACTCTGATGTGCCACTGTCGTACAATTTATGTCCGATATCATATATCACAAAAGTAGCCAAAGAACATTATATGCAAGAATGGAACGAAAGATGGGTCAATAGTGATAAGGGAATTCTTACAAAAGAGCTGTATTTTCCAACGGTCTATGATCGTAATAAATGTAAAGTAATAACGCCAAATTTCGTACTGACACACTTTTTGACTGGGCATGGAAAATTCGGGGAATACTTAAATAGATTCCATATTAAGGACGATGCAACTTGCATTTGTGGGGAGGAATCTCAAGATGTCAAACATGTATTATATGATTTCCAGTCTTTTGCCGTGAAAGATACGAGCTTGAGTTGTTATTGAGCACTTTAAATTATACATTTACCAAACCGTTAACCAATATACTTACCAACTCCAAATCATATAAGTATTTCATGTCCTTCTTGAATAGAATATTCGTGAAACTGTAAAATGTTAAATTATTCTGGGGGAAAAAAAATCGTATTAGTTCTAATCAACTATAATGAAACTGTAAGTCTTCAATTTCGCATACTATAATATTGTACTATTGGTTTTAATTTTTATTTTAATTAGGTATTTGATTTCTAATTTTGAGCCATTTCTTGTAATACCTGATTATTGCCAATTGTTGTTACTAAATAATGTATTTAATTCGTAAATTTTAAGCCATCTCTTAGTATAGCTATTTATTGCTTCTAAAATAACATGTTTAATAGCTATTATATATAGATATAAATACAGAGACATGCCTTGAGGCTTTATGAAACGATCCATTCTTTCATTAAGGTGCATTCTTGTACATAATTCATGTGAATTGTAACCTTGACCACAATTTTGTATTATAATTTTATTATTGTTTATTGCTTATAAAATATGTATCTTGATACCAACTATAACCCTAATATACCTCAGGGTGAAATAGGGTTTATTAAATTGGATAATAAAAAAACATGATAGTAATGAAAATTTATACTTAAACTTACCCCTGAAAAAAGTCGTGGTCGCCCAATAATGCTTTTTCATTACAGCAAGTACGAGGTCAAAACAAAGACAATCCAGAAAATTAATTGTTATTTTTATCGAAGTGTCTGGTGACATAAAAATGTAGTAACATGTGCAGTGAGAAGTTCAAATTTGTTCATAATGCATGTGTTCGATTTATTTGCAACGTCCGTAGATTTGTCCGTATCACACCTTCACTAAATATGCTGACCTGGGTCCGTCTCAAAGAGCGAAGAACTATTCACTCTCTCACGTTACTTTTCAATATTCTTCAGAACTCTAACCCTAGCTACTTAGCTTCTCGTTTTAAACATTTGTCCTCATATCACGAAATAGATACTCGCTCACAACACCATATCACACTCTCCATTCCTAAACACAGAACATCCTTCTACTCTTTATCTTTCACCGTCTCTGCAGCTCATCTCTGGAACTCTGTACCACAACATGTCAGAGACTGTCGAACATTATCTAGTTTCAAAAATAAACTAAAACTGCACTTTTTCAATTCAGATTTCTTTCAGTAATAACCCCTTTTCTCTGCGATAGTTTTGTAAAAAATATATGAAGAGTCCACTGCAAGAATGATGGATGTCATTTGGAATACATTTTGTAGGAGAAGCAATTGAAAGTTTGAAATGCTTAGGGCTCAAAGCTTAACTGAGATTTTCCGATCATTACTGGACAATGTCTATCAGTGTTAATGCCATATAACTCTCTATGTACATTCTATATGTCTTAAGCCATGCATTGACAGTCTTGGTTCATTTTTGACAAGAAAGTGACATCAATCTTTCTTGCAGTGGACTCTTCATATATAATATTTCTTTTCCTTCCTTTCACCTTTTTTGTTCTCTTAAACACCAGATAAATTTATTATGATACTCTTTCTATTGTGGATTTTATTTAATTTTCACATTTATTTTCTTCTTTTTTATTATTATTTTATTACATTCATTTTGTTATATTCTTCCTTACGTTTTCCATATTAACTTTTTATACTAAAGGAGTTGCTTATTATTATATTACAATGTATTTTACTTTCTTTTTTCTATTATGGTATTATTTTCATGTTGTTTAATATCGATTTTGTTATACTGTTATGCTATAATTTTTTTTGTAACATATTAGTATTCTGTTCTTTAACTTTTCGTTAAATTTTCACTGCTTGTGTACTTTTTCACCTAGTAGAGTGTAAGAGAAGGCCCTATGGCCTTAACTCTGCCAGCATAAATAAATAAATTATTATTATTATTATTATTATTATTATTATTATTATTATTATAGTAAGGGGTAGCAGAATACTCCAAGGAAGCCTGTCATAAAATCATGTTTATTCTCATAAATTTCAGTACAGTATTGATTTCAGCATGGAAAACCTGTACACAAAACAGCATCTCGCTTAACCTGTATGCAAACAGTGCATTATAATATGGGCAGTGTTTTCTTGCTTGCAGACGAGTGAAGAGGGCCTTGCGGCACAGCTTGTCAGCTGTTCTCATTCATCTGGAGCCGGGGTGGAGGGGAGCAGACGTCTCGGTGAGTACAGCGTACTTCTTGAACAGCTGCTCAGCAGCATTTCTAGCACAGTCATTGTTATTATTGGCCTGTCTTTCGATTACGATCCGATATGTTTTCATCCGCGACTATATCATCAAGACAACACATACTGCAGATGAAGTCGCTGGTTATGTTACTATTAATTTTGTTCATAAAGTAACTTAGTCCAGATTATTTGATCCTTTCAACGTTTAATTGGTATCCTTGCTTTTCTTGTAAGCACTTTCCCTGTAATTCGATATGAGTCTAACCGTTTGCGTCGTCAACTTTTGACTGAAAATCCATATTTTTATGTAACATGGATCTCAATTTTTTTTTCATTTCATTTATTATATTCCATAGATCTTACATTATTTATTTATTCATTTATTTATTTATTTATTTATTTATTTATTTATGTATTTATTTATTTAATACTTTACACTTGAGCTACATTAGGCATTGCAACCTGAAAGAGCAGTAGCTCGTGCTCGGGCGCAGTTCAGATCAGTTATACAAAATATATCACAAAATTAAGAGAGTCCATTGAGCACAATAATATTAATAAATGGTAAAATACATACAGCAAGTAATAATGGGATCTATATACAAATAGAAAATACAAAAGTACATGAATATTAGAGTATCAATTTTTAACTCAATTAGCTTAAACAATTAAATAATTAATCTGACTTGTTTCTTAAATCTATGTGTGTTAAGTGTACTTAGCTCAGGGTAAGCTCTAATTAATGCATTATGTATTTTGGGTCCAAAATTCATGCTGTGTTTTAATCCAGCAGTTGTGTGGCATTTGGGAGTATTTAGAAATAAACCGTATTTTTGCCTCGTATGGTATTCATGAGGATCAGATTTAAATTTATTGTGATTTTTATGGAAGTAAAGCTGCAATGAGTAAAGTAGCAATGAAGCTTTAAGATGTGGAACAAGTCAAAATTTTACAATATTACAATTACAATTTTCACAAATTTTTACAATTTTTACAATATTTTACAATTTTTACAGTTGTACAATTTTGTAATTTTCTACAATTGTTTACAATTTTTTACAATATTTCGGCGATATGTAGTAAGATGAGGTGAGACCCGAGGATTCGCCAAAAGATTACCTGGTATTTGCCTTATGGTTGGGGAAAACCTCGGAAAAACCCCACCAGGTAATCAGACCAAAGGGGTGAAATGTAGTGAGGCCGAGGACTCGCCATAGACCATCCGGCTTCAGTCCCACGGCTGGGGAAAACCTCGGAAGAAACCATTAAATTAGACCAAACGGGGGATCCAACTCAAGCCCGAGCGCAGCTCCGGATCAGCAGGCCAGCGAGTCTGCTGACTGAGCTACATCGATGGCTCTACTACAAATATACAGTACATAGCCAATCAGATTATTAAATTTACAAACTCAAACGATTATTTATCAATTGAGCTATAACATATAATACAAAACAAGTAAGTTAATTCAATTTAAGGCATAAACAATTCAATCAGTTGAGATATATACAGAAATTGATAATACATGTGATGCAAATTACTTCAAATTACAAACATATACAATTCATCAATAGAGCTATACAGATTACTATTGAATTTAAAGCATATATATTCATCAGCCAAACTACACAAATATATACAATACAAAGTAAACAGATTAATTCTATTTACAAGCATACTTTTATTAAGCTATACAAATTTGTACAATTAATATCAAGTAGATTAGTTCAGTGGTTTTCAATCAGTGATTCCCTAGTGGACCGCAGGTGATTTTGAAGGAGTCTGTGCGGAACCAATATAAGTTTTCAAACGATATTTTAACTAAGCTTAACTTTGTCACGTTCTCTGATTTTATCAGATGTTTTTTAGTTTTTTTTTTTTTAATTCTAATCTTCAAGGTACAACTTTGTGTTCACCGTTCTGAACAAGACTCAAACAACGATAAAGAAATTAAATTTATGCTCTCGCTGAATTATTAATCGAGAATTCTATTTATTTTCCGTTCTCAGTAAATTTCTAGCCTCACATGATGAATCCACCGTAGTGGAGTAATGATTAGCATGCTTGGCCGTTAAAAGAGTGGGCCCGGGTTCAAATTCTGTTTTTTTTTTATTTCAATGAGGGCGGGAGGGGTACATCCCTGTGCACCGCGACCTAAGGTCTATTGTGCGCTCTTGAAATGAGTTGCAAAACCATCGATCACACCTACATCGAACCGACCTAACCACTAACACCCTAACGATCTGTCCCGCCATCCTCCACCCCAACAGCCCCCCACATTCCCCCTCAAACGGTCTGAGGTGTAAGTCCCCTCTCTCGTCTCCTCATTGGTCTGAGGTGTAAACCCTCTCTCCCGTCGGGAGGGGAGCGAGTTCCGCTGCTGGCTACCAGCTACCATGCTTGACATATCCACGGAGATGGGCCGAGAGAGTCAGCGGCTTCGGAGGGCCGCCGCAGGTGCGATTTGAAAACCAAGTAAAACAACCAGAATGATAAGGAAAGCATGATCTGGGATGAAAGGGAGTTTTCTCAGAAGTTGTAAAAGATACTAATGTAGAACAAATAGGGCATATGTAATATATCTTTATGTATGCAACCGGTTAAATAAATTTCAAATTCCACTGAGTGGTTGACAACAAAAAATTGTTTTCATTGATAACATTGTTGCATTAAGAATTTTATTATTATTATTATTATTTTTTTTTTTTTTTTTTTTGCTGAAGATAGAAATAATCTTAATTTTTTAACCTACTGTATAAAATGCCAACACATTGATATTGTATACTAATTTCAACCTTCTAGGTACAATACTTTCTGAGAAAAGTGCACCAATGTGACAAAAATAAGAAAGCGCAAAGAAATGGTGTCGAAGTTTCCATATCTTGCAATGTTAAATTGCTCCATTTTGGGAGCACTTTTCTCAGAAGTGATAAAAGATACAAATGTGGAAAAATTAGGGCATATGTAACATACTTTTATGTATAGAATCGGATAAATAAATTTAAAATTCCACTGAGCAGTTGCAGAAAAAAATTTTTTCATTGATAACATTTTTTACATTAAGAATTACTGCAATATTTTTGCTGAAGATATGGCTAAAAACTGACAATTAGAAAAAATAAAATCATATTATCATTTTACACAAATTAAATTACCGAAAAAACGATAGAAGCCAAAATTTCTTTTTCTCTTTTTTTTTTTGTCAAAATTCGGTGTACAGACTCTCCTTAATAATAAAACTTGCAGTCTCCTGGGACAAAGTGCGGTCACTACTGACGTGATTATTAGTAATGATAATTAAGAAAATTAATAAATTAAGTAGAAGAATAGAAACTGCGTTAAGCCTTCTAGATACTTTTAGGAGAATTACAGTTATACAAATGATTCAGGACTTTTTTGAGATCTGAAATGCCTCAAGTCCAATCGATAGACAGTTCAACTCACCAGTTGATGTCGTTAAAGTCATTATTTTCATGGATATTCGACACTATGACAGAGTTGCTTTGTGTCATATGGGTAAGTTTCTAATAAATATATTGGGAACTCCAAATTGTGTTCCCGACGTCAGAACCATGTCAAAATGTATACAGAACTTAACCGACTTCGTTGCATTCTTGTGTGAATAGAACTTATGCGTATAAATTCACAGCCGTTAATCATTTCGTGACGCAATGTACAAGTAAATTGAAATAATGTGCTGGTTTGATAAATGTTCCATGAGTAGGCAACATAATTTTTATGTCAAATTAATTTTTCATCATCATCCGTTTCGCCTCGTGGAAGAGATGCCCTTTCTGTCAGAATACTCACATTTGATAACTAGAAGTTGCAATTAATCATGACAATAGGCCTGTAGCTATAGTTTCATCTGAACATGTAGCCATGTAGCTTTGTAGGCGTTTCCGTTCGGTACACATTGCATTGTGTTTGAGGATAATTTAACGTCCACAATAAAATTGTGGAATTGTACCAGATAACCCAGAGGTCGCGAACATGATATAATATGAATGCTTGTCATCAGACTTACAATAATTTGTACCATCCGCTTTATTATTATTATTATTATTATTATTATTATTATTATTATTATTATTATTATTATTATCACCATCATCATTATCATTATTATTATTATCATTACTATTATTATTATTATCATTACTATTATTATTATCATTATTATTATCATTACTATTATTATTATTACCACCACATTTTAACTTTACTCTAGAACAGACGTGGCGAAAATGCGATCTTGCGCCGAGCCACTGTGTAACCTGCAACGTGCATAGCACCTATGGAGGGGGGCGAACATCCGAAGGGGAAGTGAAGCACTTAAATATAATTTTATACAGTACAAGGCTACAAACTAATGTTTAATACGTATAACGAAGAAAGAAATGAACAATAAAACATAGGACAAATTATCACAACCTAAAATTAACTGTCTTCAGAATGTCTCTGCGACAGAGTTTCAAAATCAGGAATTATGCCACTTACTGCCAGTCATAGTTGATCACGAAGGTATTTGTCTGTCAGTCGTGATCTAAATTTGGTTTATACTATGTTCATTCTTGAAAATAATTTTTTTACAAACGTAAGTTGTAGAGAACATGGCTTCAAAAGAGCAAGCGAAAGAACAAAGCTTCGGATATTTATTTTTTGGCAAAGATCTGAAAAGTTAAACATTTGTCAAGTCCTTACATCTAGCTTTTATTTAACATCACAATGTAAATCTGTGACTTTAAATTGAAGATCTAACCGCATTATTCGTATATCTGCCGAAAAAGGATCAACGTACAGAGATGATGATGATGATAATGATAATGATAATAATGATAATGATAATAATAATAATAATAATAATAATAATAACACTCAACCTTTTAATGTTTCATGAGCCACATATAGTATAATGCCGTTTTATGTTATACAACCGTTTCCTCGTAATACTTGTGAGCAAATCATACTTTTAATATTTTCCTCATATTGACAGCAAAAAAATGCGTCCTCCCATCCTACCTGAAACTTTCGTTTTTGTAGAGGTACATGGTTTCGAGAGAGACATTGCGATGATACGCCATTTGCACGTCAGAGACAAATACAAATGGAACGGAATTTGACTCCAGAGAGTGAGAGGGTGGAGGTTGTGGGAGGTAGGAAGCGCATAGTTATCATTGCGAGCCACAATGTGCTCGTGAGTCACATTTTCGCCACGGCTGCTCCAGAATATTCCATTAGGAAAGTCCAGGATAACAGAGAGGGTTTGGAACTGAACGGGTTACATCAGCTTCTTGTCTATGCGGATGACGTGAATATGTTACGAGAAAATTCACAAACTATTTCGGAAAACACGGGAATTTTACTTGAAGCAATTAAAGAGATAGGTTTGGAAGTAAGTACTGAAAAAACAAAGTATACGAGTATGTCTCTTGACCAGAACATTGTACGAAATGGAACTATAAAAATTGGAAATTTATCCTTTGAAAATGTAGAAAAGTTCAAACATCTTGGAGCAACAGTAAAAAGTATAAATGATACTCGGGGGGGAGGGGGAAATAAACGCATTATAAATATGGGAAATGCGTGTTATTATTCGGTTGAGAAGCTTTTGTTAACCAGTCTGCTCTCAAAAAACCTGAAAGTTAGAATTTATAAAACAGTTATATTACCTGTTGTTCTGTATGGTTGTGAAACTTGGACTCTCACTTTGAGGGAGAAACAGAGGCTAAGGATGTTCGAGAATAAGGTTCTTAGAGAAATATTTGGGTCTAAGAGGAATGAAGTTACAGGGAAAGATACACAACGTATACCTTATTTTATTTCATGGAGTACAGTTTCATAGAAAGGACTTTGCCGACAGACCTTCTTCTGCCCCCTACTAATTGGTTGCCATAAATAAATATCTTCCTTACTGTAACGGAAATCTTGTCTTCTCCTCTTAGTAACCAATCACAACATTCATTCAGAAGAATTGACAGGCTCCCGTCAAATCCATGTGGAGGCAGTGTTGTCGCATCTTTCCCGAATTCCAAGAATCCCGATAGTCTTATTTCGAGGATCATCAGGATTGTGGCAACTGTGCAATGCTGGGACGTGGGAACAGGATGGAATTGTCAGAGCTGTTTGTGTAGTAAGTCATAAATCTGTAAGTGGGTGTTCAAAGGAGCCACCGTCCTTGAAATAAAATAAGGTATAGAACTGCACGCATTGTATTCTTCACCTGACATAATTAGGAACATTAGAGAGGGGCAGGGCATGTAGCACGTATGGGCGAATCCAGAAATGCATATAGAGTGTTAGTTGGGAGGCCGGAGGGAAAAAGAACTTTGGGGAAGATGGGAGGGTAATATTAAAATGGATTTGAGGGAGGTGGGATATGAAGGTATAGAGTGTATTAATCTTGCTCAGGATAGAGAGCGATGGCGGGCAACTGGATTCGCCCATACGTGCTACATGCCCTGCCCATCTCAAACGTCTGGATTTAATGTTCCAGTGCTCACCGCTAGGAGCACAGATTTGCAACACTGTTGCCATTACTTATCGAATTCCTTAATAGTTAGTGAAGATAACTCATCTTTGTTAAAGTTAAAGTCGAAAGTTTTAAAATCACGAAGAGTTTATCTTAAAAACACGAGTTAATTTTACAAATGTAGGAGGAAGAAACATTTTATAGCTTAAAATTTCGTAGTATGAGGCCAATATAAACTGACTTATTGTGAGAATTTTTAGAAAAATATTATTATTATTATTATTATTAGTATTATTATTATTATTATTATTATTATTATTATTATTGTAGTGGTATTTTGCGAGAAAGGAACTGACCACCCTACCCCATTATTTCCTGGCTTAGTTGCCTTATTGGTATCACTAATGAAATTCAGACTTGTCAGACATTTGACTACAGTAAATAAAAAGTGGTATTTTATGTTGTTAAATAAGCTTAGCAGCAACACATTTCCTTCAGTTTATTACCACCTAACATTTTTATCGCAACGTTGTCAATTTAAGGCTGGTCCACAATAAATCGGGAACGGAAATGACAACGAGAATGAAAACGAAAATAATGTTAAAATAAATGTATTTAAATGTGAGCATTCACAGTAGTTAATTGTGAATGCTCACATTTAAATACATTTATTTTAACAATATTTCCGTTCTCGTTCTCGTTGTCGTTTTCGTTCCATTCACAATAAGTTAATGCTCACATTTAAATACATTTATTTTAACAGTATTTCCGTTCTCGTTGTCGTTTCCGTTCCCAGTTTATTGTGAACCAGCCTTTACTCGTACAAAATTATTCGT
This sequence comes from Periplaneta americana, assembly GCF_040183065.1. Classification (NCBI taxonomy): domain Eukaryota; kingdom Metazoa; phylum Arthropoda; class Insecta; order Blattodea; family Blattidae; genus Periplaneta; species Periplaneta americana. Next base: position 132,234,248 of record NC_091122.1, on the reverse strand, counting down.
AAAGTATGATCTGCACATTATAAATGAGTTCTATGGGTCATTTAGAGCCAAAAATTTCATTTGAATGTGGGTGCACCGTCCAATTATCATAAGTGTCTTATTTATTTGTAAAAATCTATAAGTCGTACTCTAAATCTGGCTTGCAAATTGTTTCCATCTTAATACGAAAAGTAGGGCCTTCAGTAAGAGGAGTAGACATGAGCATTTGCCTAGACGATGGATTGGCCGCGGTGATCCACGAAATTGGCCCCGCAGGTCACCAGATCTAACCCCTTCAGATTTTTGTGTTTGGGCATCGATGGAAGGTCTTGTGTACCAGAGTAAAGTGCAAACAAGGCAACAATAATAATTACTTTCCCGTATTGTGAACGCTACTGTGCTCATCAATGTGCCGAGCTAAGAAATGCTACGCGCGCGATTCACATCCTTGCTGCCAAGTGCGTTGAAATGGAAGGATAATATTTGAAAATATTCTTTCAAACAGAGGTATGTTTATTTTATGCTTAATACAGTATTCTTTATTATATTCTGTGTCCTTTAATTGATTTCCTTTTATTATGGTCGCAACCACTTCTATTTTCTTTGGATTCAAACAACTGCAACCCTTTAAAAACTGTATTGATAATCGGAACTATTGTGAACTACTATTGTCCAAATGGCCTATAGAATTAATTTTTAAAGAGCGTGTCTTACTTCATGACTCATCCTGTATAGCATCCTCGTTGGAGTCCTACAATGTAGCACTCGTTAACTCGTTATAAGAAATGATTCCGTAATTCTGTAGTCACGAACAAGATTTTTTGTTATCTCCATTTTACATAATCATTTTACGTTAACAATGTTAGAGTAAAATAGATTTCCATGACAAATTATGGAGTTACATAATAATAGCGAATGCCAACTCGTATAGCCTATAATGTCATTTCCATTCTCAGTATGAGTTTACATGTATGAAAAAGCGTGACTAATTACGTCACTCCGTATAAAGAGAATACAGTAAATGATCATTTCATGTACTTCACATTGGACAATATAATCCATAGGGAATTTTCTAAAATCGAACTCATACTCAGGCATTATTATTATTATTATTATTATTATTATTATTATTATTATTATTATTATTATTATTATTATTATTCGACATATATTAGAGAAAAAATGGAAGTATAAGGGTACAGTACATCAGTTATTCATAGATTTCAAAAAGGCATATTACTCGGTGAAGAGAGAAGTTTTGTATAATATTCTTATTAAATTTGGTATTCCCAAGAAACTAGTTCGATTAATTAAAATGTGTCTCAGTGAAACGTACAGCAGAGCCCGTATAGGCCAGCTTCTGTCTGATGCTTTTCCAATTCATTGTGATCTAAAGCAAGGAGATGCACTATCACCTTTATTTTTTAACTTCGCTCTAGAATACGCCATTAGGAAAGAAAGTTCAGGATAACAGACAGGGTTTTGAATTGAACGGGTTACATCAGTTTCATGTCTATGCGGATGACGTGAATATGTTAAAAGACAATGCACAAACGATTAGGGAAAACACGGAAATTTTACTTGAAGCAAGTAAAGCGATAGGTGTGGAAATAAATTCCGAAAAGACAAAGTATATGAAGATGTCTCGTGATCAGAGTATTGTACGAAATGGAAATATAAAAATTGGAGATTTATCCTTCGAAGAGGTGGAAAAATTCAAGTATCTTGGAGCAACAGTAACAAATATAAATGACATTCGGGAGAAAATTAAACACATAATAAATATGGAAAATGCGTGTTATTATTCTGTTGAGAAGCTTTCATCATCTAGTCTGTTGTCAAAAAATCTGAAAGTTAGAATTTATAAAACAGTTATAAGTATTACCGGTTGTTCTGTATGGTTGTGGAACTTGGACTCTCGCTTTGAGAGAGGAACTACGGTTCTTAGGAAAATATTTGGGGCTAAGAGGGATGAAGTTACAGCAGAATGGAAAAAGTTACTGAACGCAGAATTGCACGTATTGTATTCTGCACCTGACATAATTAGGAACAGTAAATCCAGACGTTTGATATGGGCAGGGCATGTAGCACGTATGGGCGAATCTAGAAATGCGTATAGAGTGTTAGTTCGGAGACCGGAAGGAAAAATACCTTTGGGGAAGCCGAGACATAGATGGGAGGATAATATTAAAATGTATTTGAGGGAGGTGGGATATGATGATAGAGAGTGGATTAATCTTGCACAGGATAGGGACCGATGGCGGGTTTATGTGAGGGCGGCAATGAACCTGCAGGTTGCTTAAAAGCCAGTAAGTAAGTAAGTATTATCTCTCAGGCCCGATTTGAATTCGACCCGTTGAGAAGAATGATAAGGAACAGGCCTTTGAGAAAGACCTCACAACGTATACTGTATTATGGTGCAACACATATCTTAAGGAATTTATTTTTACATTATATTTATTCATAATGACAGAGTTGTATTTTGGCTATGAATTTGTGTGACCATTTTTTTACCTACTCTAATAATTTGGAAGTTATAATAATAATAATAATAATAATAATAATAATGGTTTATTTTAACTGGCTGAATTAAGGCCCTTCGGCCTCTTCTTCCATTCAACCAGTATGATAGAAAATTACTGCAATGCTGTGAATATGACATAATTAATACAATACAATGCAATTCAAAGCAATACAATACTACAATACAAGACAATATAATACAATGACAATTCTTTTCATCTTCACAACACCAATAAAATAATTATGTAATAATAATAATAATAATAATAATAATAATAATAATAATAGTAATGATAGTCATACCTACATTAAATTAAATTATTGAACTCGATCACAATTATAACTTCAATTTGACTGCGCCCGTTTGAAATCGTTTAGCCTTTTCTTGAAAGTGGTTATTATCTGGCAGCTCCTAATCTTCTGAGGTAGAGAATTCCATTCACGGGGGACTGAGACAGTAAAAGAGGATGAATAGTGGGATGTTCTATGTGCAGACATAGCTAGGATCTAGGAAGTTAGTACCGAAATTATTAAGTTGTGTCAACTTTGAATACATCTCTATAGAATGAACAGTAGTAACGTACCTAGTTACGGAATACGGAGCCTACATATTATGAACACGTTGTAATTTTTTCGAGAGTTTGGTGCTTAAGTCAGTGAACAACACGTAATTACCTAATAGTTTAAGTGCGGCATTTCGATCAAAGTGCGGAATATTTTGTGTAGCCTATATCTGCTATTAGTCGTTGAATTCCTCAGCAGTGAGGAAACTGCCAAATAAGCCTAAATAAAAGTAATCTATACTAATAATAAATCTGTAGCCGAAATTTTTCTGGTAATTTTCGATTTTCCAAAAATAATTGGTCCTAACATATATAATTAACCACCCTGAAATCGAAAATCGCTTTTTTTTAATTTTTGTTTGTATGTATGTATGTCTGTCTGTCTGTCTGTCTGTCTGTCTGTATGTTTGTTACCTTTTCACGCGATAATGGCTGAACGCATTTCGATTAAAATTGGAATATAAATTAAGTTCGTTTTAACTTAGATTTTAGGCTATATGGCATTCAAAATACATTATTTAAAAGGGGGGTTATAAGGAGGCCTGAATTAAATAAATCGCAATATCTCGCTTATTATTGATTTTTGTGAAAAATGTTACATAACAAAAGTTTCTTTAAAAATAATTTTCGATAAGTTTTATTCCTTGAAAAAGTTTGATAGGACTGATATTTAATGAGATAAATGAGTTTTAAAATTAAAATAACTGCCATCTAAGGCCGTGTAATGAATTAAAAAACAAATGACTTCGTCTATAAGGGGCCTTGGACAGCAACAATCGAAAGCTATGAAAGATAGCCTACAGAGAATGTTTCTGTGTTTGTATGAAGTAATATCGGAAGCTAAATTAACCGATTTGTATAATTAGTTATTATTTCACCATTGGAAAGTGTAGTTTCTCTAGATGGACATAATGCTATAATGTTATTACAGTAACTTCTGATATAATATAATATAATATAATATAATATGTAATATTATATAATATAATTAAAGTTATTTGAAGGGTTCAGAACCATAGTGGGCCAAGCGCCATTTACTGAATACGTAGAAAACAAGGGTTAAAATTATTACCATAATTCAATGGAAACCTATAACAAGTAAAATAAAATATACACATTAAATCTAAATGATGTCAATCTTCATTAAACTATGGTTGCATGTAATAAAAATTAAGAAACATGTTAAAGGAATTGTTATTGCACCAAATGAGTGTCTCTGGACCAAAATGATCGCATTTTAATTATTTGGATGCAATTTAAATTAAGTAACATATTAAACGATTTATCCTTCTATCAAACACGAATGTTCCCTGGATCAAATGTCCTATTTTAATTATGTAATTACTTTATATTTATTTCTAACGGGTGCAGCGGAGCGCACGGGTACGGCTACTTCTGTAATATGGCAACATGAGAAAAGACTGAACTGTACTAGAGAGAACTGGACTTTCCTGGATGCTTATTCTGTGAAGGTGTGAAGGAAGATATCTATATGAAGCTGGAATAAATTAATTTCCATGCTTGAAGGCTAATGCCCTTCATTTGTCACTTCATAATCCACAATACTCCGGTACCTCTATTCTGCTGGTAGGGAAGTCCCCTTGACCAAAATGAATAGCGTTGCGTGATTTTCATTGAGATATCAACAGTAACACAAATTTCGTGAGCTGGCTGCTAAATGTCGAATGCCACAGCTACCGTTCCCACCGATATAAAATCTCTTGTATATTTCACTTCCTGCTTCAAAACATGCTCAGCTATGGCAGGAAATGAGTGCAGTGATATATCCAGTGACATCAAAGGCGATTGTTAGATCAATATCTGCAGCAGAATCAGAGCATGTTCACACGGTTTTCTGAAAGACGAGTTTCTCAAGAATACTGCTTTTGTTTTTTTATGGATTTAGAGCAGGGGTCGTCAGCAAAGAGCACGCTGGGGCTAGCCTCTCTTACCCGCGGAAAACGCAATGCACTAGGGTGCACTCTGTAGCTGCTAGCGGGTATGCTCTCTATCTCTCCCTGTTGCACGACGGTCCACACGGGACAGCACCGCGTACCCTTTGCACATTTCAGCGAGTGCTGACGATCACTGATTTAGAGTATGGAATACATTCACTTATATTAATTTTATACCTACAGTGTTATTCTGATTTTTGCTTGTGAAATTTCCCACTATATGCTTTTTTCTGTTTATCTTCTTCTTCTTCTTCACTTCCTGGTTTAGGCATTAATTGCCTGTTCCGTCTTCACTAATAGATCTAGGACCATCTCTTCCGAGGACGTCCAACATCTCTTCTTCCTCTTGGGAAGTAGTTTTATATTCTCTTTGGTAATCTACTCTCTGCCATTCTTTCTATATGTTCTTTCCATTGTTCCTTATTGTTAGTTATCTTTTCTTTTATTGAGTAGGTTTGCAGTTCTACACGGATATCTTCGTTTCTTATCTGGTCCATTCTAGTACACCCCTTTACTCTCCTTAAAAACTTCATCTCAGCTGCCTGGATTTTACTTTCATGTTTAGTAGTGGTAATCCAAGATTCACTCCCATATAATAATAATAATAATAATAATAATAATAATAATAATAATAATAATAATAATAATTTATTTAACCTGGCAGAGTTAAGGCCATACGGCCTTCTCTAACACTCAACCAGGAGTAAAAACTGCGTTATAGAAACACTACAAATTTACAAAGTACGCACAAAACTGAATAAGATAATAATAATAAAATGTAAACAACAAGTAAGAAGAAATCAGACATAATATATAACATACAGAAAGAAAGAAAAAAGCATAATAAAATGTGAACAGCAGGTCAAAAATAAATGAGGCCTACAAAGTATAAAAAATAAGAAAATTATTGATGATGATGATAATAATAATAATAATAATAATAATAATAATAATAATAATAATAATAAATAAGAATAGTAATGATAATAATGATGATAATAATATTAATAATAATAATAATAAATAAAATAATAATAACAGGCCTAATAGTAATAATAATAATACTAATAGTAGTAATATAATAGTGCAGTACAAAGCATACAATGAATACAATATTTTTAAGTATACACAGTAAGGAAAATTATGTTTATATATAGCTCAACTTATCACATTAGAGATATACCATTATCGGAAAATATAGGAGGGTAGGAACTGCCATTGTTTTATAGAATTTTAATTTTGTTTGTTTGCGGGCTTTATTATTCAACGTTCTATTTATTGTGCCACAAATAGCTTGGAACTGATTAATTTTATATTCAATATCCTTATCATATCCATAGCTAATATCACATCCTAAATAATTATAGTGGGACACTTGTTCAATCATTTGGTCATCAATGATTATTTTTGCGCGTAGAGGGTTTCTTCCACTAAAAGCCATCACCTTTTTTTTCTGTTTATTATTATTATTATTATTATTATTATTATTATTATTCACCTCAGGGATTAGGCTTAAGGTATATGTACACCTTTACATACAAAAGATTTTGTTTTGCATAATTTTGCTCTGTAAAATTTTTATACAATTGAGAATGGTACCAGAAAGAGAATGAAGTGAACAAATCCCTTGAAATTATGTCCAAATTGTTTATAAAAGTTATTTTGTTTATAATTTTGACATACAACTTGAAACATGATAGCTCATGCAGTTTTTAAGATAGAGCCACATTTTTTTTTCACTGTTTTATAGCTAAAACTATTCTTTAGTGCCTGACATAGAGCTATTTTTTATTTTCATTTACATTAATTAAATATTACCATATATGTAACTTATACCTATTGCATATATCATGTAAAAAATCCATAGATAATTATTAACTACATTAATGTTATTTTACTCATTGTCAGGCACTAGGAGACATTTCAAGCTTCAAAATGACACCAATATCTTCTTGCTATCACCATATTTGACTGAGATATCATGTTTAAAAGAATTAAATATTCTAAAATTACTATTTACAGGAAATGAACCACAAACGTTCAGAGCCTAGAAGACTGCATCATCATATGTCACCCCTTAAGCAGCTTCATGTCGGTCCTGTTTCAGCTTCTTTCTGCCTCTCAAACACCTCCTCCTTGTTTTAACTTCAGGTGTTGAATGTTTTTTGGCATTTTTGTCCGTATTTTCTATTGATGCAACAAATCCTGCGATGGTGCTTGTCCCAGGGTTTATGCTCATCCTCCTCAGAATTTTAATTTCTCCTTTAGGACTATTATTAAAATGAGTACAACATCACTGACAAACAAATTTACAGTTTTATGACAAACAGTAAAAGATTATATATTACTTCATTATGTAAAAACGTGTTTTCAATCTAATGATCGTGCCTTGATATCTATGCATCTATTTTGAGACTAGAAAGAAGTTTATTTTACAAGCAATGCTGGACGAGGGGATTGACTGCTTCGAGGATCATTCCAAAAGTAATCCACAATATTTATTTAAAAATTACATTTTTAGCCTACAGCTTTGCTATTTCCGTAGAATGTAGATACATCCTTCAGGAACAATACTTCACTTTTCCACATAATCCCCGCACCTTTCAACTGCCTTACGCCACCTTGGAATGAGGACCTGTATACCTGCACGATAAAAGTCTGAACCAACACGTCTGAGCTACACTCTGGCACCACTCACGGGAACGACTTAAATTTAATTTGAATCCACGGGGGAAGGACGTATCTATGACCTTCATAAATTGCAAAGGTTTAGAATAAAAAATAAATTTTAGAAAATGTTGTGCATTACTTTTGGAGTGATCTTCGTAGAAGTGATCGTGGCTGATGACACAGAATTTTGGAAAATGGGACTTATTTGAAAAACCATAAGGCATAAATCGAAAATTTTTGTATCAAATTAAAGGGGAGAAAATTCTCTATTAAAATAGTTATATTTTGAAAATTCTAATTTTTCATCATTTTTTGCGTTTTGTGGGTGTACATATACCTTAAAGACTGTTCCGGTTTCACAGTGTCTCCTTAGATACTTTTCAATACGTTTTATTATTATTATTATTATTATTATTATTATTATTATTAACCTGTTGGAAATAAGTTAGGAATTCATGCATCGTTCTTTAGATCTGTTAGAACTCACCTTCTTAACAACAAACACATATTTAATAATTCCTGCTTTGTTTCGAATTGTTAACAACATTATTCCAATCTATCTAGCTCTTATCGATTGAATATTACGTTTATTACTATCATGATTATTACTAACTCTGCCAGTCAGTATTTCTGCTATTTCTACAGGGTGATTAACAGGACCTCTGCAACAAACTCTGGGGATCGACAGTTCTCGCAATGAGGATCCTTTTTCGTAAATCAACCCATGTTCTCCGATGTCTCGTGTAGGAGCTACGTGATATCGGAGAAAAGACAGGTTTTAGTGACATTTACAGTTAAATATGAAATTAATTATTAATTTATTTCATCAAGTACTCTTGCGGACAGGTTACAAGTGTCCTGTCATTTTGCTGCTCCGTTTGAATGGAGCGCTCTTCGGAACATGCACCCTTCACGATGTGCGGGGACATGTGATTCAATATAACGTCCCAACGCAATGCAAGCTGGTTGTGCGAGCAGGTCTGAACAACATTACGGATAGGGAGAGCCGGATATGTTGCGTGGCCAACGTGATCACCCGACTTCACGCCCTTAATTTTTTTTTCTTTTGGGACATGTGAAATAATACACCACTCGAATTGACACCAGAGAGGAATCGACTATGCGAGTATTAACTGCTTTTGATCAAATTCAACACAGGCCGATATCCACTGCTACGACGGTGTAATGAATGTAATCAGGTTCAGGTTAGACATTTTGAACACCTGTAACTTGCCAGCAAACATACTGTACTTGAAACATAATTCATTTCATAATTGTTAATGTTACTGAAAACCTTTCTTTTATTCGATGTCGCTTAGCTCTTAAACGAGACATCAGAGAACATGGGTTGTTTTACGAAAAATGATCCTCATTGCGAGATCTAGCGATCTCTACAGTTTGTTGCAGAGGCCCTGAAACACCCTGTACAAGAGCATTCTTTAATTGATTACTAATATAAAAATCTATATTTTTATTAATTTCATCGAATATCAAAATCATCACCAAGAACAACAACAACATAATAATAATAATAATAATAATAATAATAATAATAATAATAGTAATAACTTACTGTACGACGCTTTATCAGCTGCTGTGATTATCAAGCTTCTGAATGAAATGAACCGGGTTCTCTAAAAGCCATTCGTAAGTAAATAATGTATTGGGAGAAAGCAATAACGTAATTATAGGTCCATTCCATCTCAAGTCTTCAACACAGGCTGTTCAGGGAAATTGTTGCTATAGGTCTTAAATACGGTGATCTTTTTCCGCATAATGACATAAGATGGCAGCAAAGTAAGGGCAGTTGACAGAGTGTTGGAACTAGAAGACGCAGTAGTTTCAAAGCAGATAGATAACGCTGGCTGATAAATTCTTCTTTAAAGCTTGCGTTTTCGAGTGACATGTTTAATCACTTAAATCAATTAAATTTACAGTTCCAAGGGAAAGAGAAACCAACCTAATTTTAAAAACTCAGAATTTTAAAGTCAAACTTTTATTGTTGAATAGACGATTTTATTAAGCAGAAATTTGTCCATTTATAGGGTATTTGAAAAAAAAGTAGAACCTGAAAAGAAGGAGAGATATAAATCTGTGGAAAATGCCGTAACAACATTTCTCACTCGGTTAATAGAACAATTTCAGCTAAGGTTTTCAGGATTCACTATATACCAAAATCGTTGTAGTTAGTATTCACAAAGAAACCCTTTGCTCTTACCTATGCTCAAATATGTGAAATATCAGGATGTGGCAAAGGGCTGTTACCCAGTATTTAAACTTTACCCTACTAGTATATATTCAAAGTAGTGAAGAGATGAAAAGATACTCACGACAGGAAAAACTTTGCTGTAAAATCAAACAGCGCATGCGCGGACTTATCATACAATGCCAGTGTGATCCTCTGCTGAATATATTTTCGTGTGGAGATTCTAGATCAAATCAAGATGTTTCCTTCGTACTCCGGTTACACATCTTGCACGTATACGAAGGTTAGGTTTGGTAACATACCTACATCTAAGTATTGTGCCCAAGGACAGGTCTTTCACTTGCTAACCTAGCATTCTCCAGTCTTTCCTTTCTCTGCCTTCCTCTTAGACTCTGTATATGATCCATATAGGCTACCTTAATGTCGTCTATCATCTGATATCTTCTTCTGCCCCGAACTCTTCTCCGTTCACCATTTCTTGCAGCGTATCCTTCAGTAGGCAGTTTATTCTCAGCCAGTGACCCAACCAATTTCTTTTTTTCTTTCTGATCAGTTTCTGCATCATTCTTTCTTTACCCATTCTTTCCGACACAGCTTCATTTCTTATTGTCTGTCCATTTCACACGCTCCATTCTTCTCCATATCCACATTTCAAATGCTTCTAGTCGCTTCTCTTCACTTCGTCGTAATGTCCATGTTTTGCTCCATACAATACCACATCCCACACAAAGCATTTCACTAATCTCTTTTTAGTTATTTTTCCAGAAGTCACAGAAGATGCTCCTTTTTTTATTAAATGCTTCCTTTGCCATTGCTATCCTCCTTGTTTAGGTTGTTATTAACCAAGTCCCGGCATACGCAGTTTCATTTCAAAGCGAAGTCTTTCTGTCGTGATCCGTACGTCTTTAAAGATGCCTCATTATGTAACGTTTGGATAAAAATTAATAGAAAATGTTCCAAATTGTAAGAAACTGGTAATTATATTTTTAACAATGTTCGAGTCCACTTATAATAATTGTGAGTCAGACATTTCTTTCCCAACATGAATCATATTAAAAGTAGTTCTCAAAATAAAGTAACCAATGTTCCAGTTGGTGTGGATTGGAAATAAAGATGACTGTTAATTAATCTTTATATGAAACAACGAGTCAAAATCGCGATAGGAGAAGTAATGTCAGAAGGAATTAAAATTGGGAGAGAAGTACCACAAGGATGCCTTTTATCACCTACCCTGTTCAACATCTACTTGGAGGATTTAGTGAAGAACTGTTTTCAGAACATGGGAGGAGTGATAGTAGGAGGAAGAACAATAAATGAATAAGATTTTCTGATGATATGGTGTTGTTAGCTGAAAAGGAAATGATACTAAAGGATATGATACTGGAGCTAAATGACAGCTGTGAACAGTATGGGATAAAGATAAATGCACGTAAGACGAAGAGAATGGTCATAGGAAGAAAAATACAGAAGATAAACTTGAGAATTCTAAATGAGGCAGTAGAGCAAGTGGACACCTTCACATACTTGGGGTGTACTATAAACAGTAACATGAGCTGCTGCCAGGAAGTTAAAAGGAGGATAGCAATGACAAAGAAGTTTTAAATAGAAAAAGTAGCATTTTCTGCTGACTCCTGGAAAAAGAACTAAGGAAGAGACTAGTGAAGTGTTTTGTATGGAATGTGACATTGTATGGGGCAGAAACATGGACATTACGACGAAGTGAAGAGAAGCGAATAGAAGCAATTGAAATGTGGATATGGAGAAGAATGGAATGTGTGAAGTGGACAGAGAGAGAGGGAAATGAAGCTATGTTGGAAAGAGTGGGTGAAGAAAGAATGATACTGAAACTGATAAAGAAGAGGAAAAGGAATTGGTTGGGTCACTGGCTGAGAAGAAACTGCCTATTAAAGGATGCACTGGAAGGAATGATGAACAGGAGAAGAGTTCGGGATAGAAGAAGATATCAGATCATAGACGACATTAAGATATATGGATCATATGAGGAAACGAAAAGGTAGACAGAAAATAGGAAAGATTGGAGAAAGCTGGGTTTGCAGTGAAAGACCTGCCTTTGGGCAGAACACTAAATGAATGAATGAATGTTCATCTTGAAAATGCCTTGAGATTGGCCGCTACTGCAAATTTAAAATTTAAATTTCAAGTTTATTTACAATTTACATTTGAAATGAATACATATGAATAGATACCCGAAATGAGCATATGCTCGTGCTCATGATTTCAAACTGATAGTTGAGGGACATTGCTCTTACTTGTATCACTAAATAAAGTTCTTGTTGTCTTCATTTAGGTTCAAATAGTTTCGTGGTTCCAAGGCAAAAGGTGATATCGTAGCTGCACCTTCAAAATACGCAGGAGAAAGGAAAAAACATTTATCACTTTTAATTCGCTTGAATTTCAAGCTACTTTCGGTATAATTTCTATTATTACATGAAAAAAAAATGAAACATTCGGTGACAGTGGACAGTGTGGCTACAATCCTAGATCATATATACCCAGATTGCTCAGCGTTATAGGTTTTGACGGTAACAACACTTTTTGTCAGGTTTACTATGCTGTCATCTAGTTGTAACATAAGGAGTCACGTCATAACTCCAATTTGAATTGCATTAGCGACTGTACTACCATCTCGTGTTCGTTTATGGCGGACGGGTGGCGGTCCTGGTGGTTGTTCTCTTCAAAGTGCAAACGATTTTAACATAGGAACGAGCAATCTACAGTATTGTATTGTATTGTATTGTATTGTATTGTATTGTATTGTATTGTATTGTATTGTATTTATTAACATTCCATGGTATTCGTACATGCTTACAGCTAGAATATGGAACAAGTCAAAACACTTAATACTATTATAAAATCTTAATTTATAGTCACAGTCTAGATGAAATATATATATAGACGAGATTTTCAATATAGTCTACCAGCACAACACAAAGTTTTAGTATCAATTTCATGAAGTGTTATTGAATGTCATGAATTCACCTAGAGAATAGAAGGCATGAGAAATTAGGTACTTTTTAATTTGGCCTTAAATAATTTTATGTTTTGAGTTTCATTTTTTATATCGATAGGGAGGCTATTAAAAATGTCTACTGCCATATAACGCACTCCTTTTTGATAGCACGATAGACTTGCCGATGGAGTATGAAAGTCATTTTTTTTTTACGTGTATTTATGCTATGAACTGTTGAATTAGTTACAAAGTTTTCACGATTGCATACGAGGAAGATTATTAATGAAAAGATACACTGACAAGCCATGGGCATTATTTGTAGTTTTTTTAAAATAGCCCTACACGATTCCCTAGATTTGGCACCTACTATTATTCTAATTACTCTTTTTTATAATAGAAATATATTGTTACTATCTGTGGAATTTCCCCAGAATATTATTCCAAAACTCATTACCGAGTGGAAGTATGCAAAGTATATTGTTTTTACTATCTTTTGCATAGATCTAATAGCAAAACAAGCTGAATTTAGTTTGGGGGTAATTTCTTTAATATGATTTTTCCAATTTAACACATTATCGATTTTTAAGCCAAGAAATTTGGTTGTTGTTGTTGTTTCTAATAGGGATTTATTATTAATTATTGCGCTAGAAATTTGCGACGTTGAATTTGGACAGGATTTAAATTGAATTATGTTAGTTTTGTTGCAATGTAATACTAATTTATTGACTGAGAACCAGTCACATATTTTGAAGAAAATTTCCTCTGTTGAAGATTGGAATGTGTTGGAGTTATTGGCTGTAATTACTACACCTGTGTCATCTGCAAATAATATGGGATGACCTACATCTTTTATTAGGGGGGCAAGATCAGTATATGTGATCTGGGCTACAGTGAAGGGAAAGAGAATCATATGGACGTTCTTTCAACAATGATGGATTTAGGGTCTTGTATTATGAAATGCCGAGGATCATAGTTTCTTAGTGGTGAGATAAAAAGGTTGTCACATGACTGAATTTTCTCATAGAACTTTCTTGTAGCTTTACTGATAAAAGTATGGAGATGATATCGTTCACAACTTAATGAACGTGCGTGTTCCGTACACTGAATGAACGTAATCTAGACTACCATGCACTCTAGCGGTAATATAGTGAAACACAAAACCAACGATTATCTTTTAATAAAACGTTTCTTCGTGTGCTCGCGAGAGCGCACTAGTTTTTAAATCATTACTGAGATCAAACATCCCATGTCTGCTTAATATTCAAGGCCGGATCCGCCACGCGAAGGGCAATCGAATGTTTTTGCTGGTGGTTGCTGTTCTGCTGTAGCGAATCTCAGATCTACTTGCATGGAAGCACATATAATTCAAATTTGTTTTTCTTTGCAGTCTGTAAGATAAATATTGTAAATATATAAACTTTACACTTTCTTTCGAAAACCTGGACTTCAAAATAATAGCTTTGGCACCCAGGTCGTTGGAACTGTAGTAGTAGTAGTAGTAGTAGTAGTAGTAGTAGTAGTAGTAAGCATAAAGAACATGCTATACTACTACATTAAAATTTAAATGCGTGGTGCCGACCACACCACCTCATTCTAGTGCCGAGGTCATGGAAAGCATGGGGCTCTACCTCCATGCCTCCCAAGTGCCTTCATGGCAAGTTACGGGGATACCTTTTTTTTTACGGTATTGCGAAATAAAGTATCATCATATGCACTTTTCCTTGTGCAATTGTAAAATTAAAGTTTGTCAAATTTAAGAGTAGACATAAAACCAGTGGTGATTCCTCCTTGAAGGATATGAGGATGATCCTACAGTAGTGGTTAAAAAAACCGGACCGACCCTTGTAGCTGATTTCAGAGCCTTGTTCACTCCAAAGCACGATAGACTGGTAACTAAGACTTTCGTGGTTCGAATCCTGCCTGGGAAGGAAACTTTTTTTTTTTGTTCCTTATTCAAATTTATTCCCAATACTTTTCGATAGCTGGTAAAATTCATGTTCTGGGAATAATAAATTAATTAAGTAGTAAAATATCGCTGAAATCGATTTTTTTTTATTTTAGTAGGTTATTTTACGATGTTTTATCAACAGCTTAGGTTATTTAGCGTCAGACTGAGATGAAGGTGATAATGCCGGTGAAATGAGTCCGGGGTCCAGCACCGAAAGTTACCCAGCATTTGCTCATATTGGGTTCAAGGAAAACCCCGGAAAAAACCTCAACCTGGTAACTCGCCCTGACCGGAAATCGAATCCGGGCCACCTGGTTTCGCGGCCAGACTCGCTAACCGTTACTCCACAGGTGTGGACGCAATCGAAAAGTAGTGGGAATAAATCTGAATAAGGAAGAAAAAAAAAGTTTCCTTCCCAGGCACGATTCGAACCACGAAAGTCTTAGTTACCAGTCTATCGTGCTCTGGATTGAGCAAGGCTCTGAAATCAGCTACAAGGGTCGGTCCGGTTTTTTTTTTTTTTTGCCACTACTGTACAATTTAATTTCGTGCCTCTGAAAATAGAAAACATTTTAATTACAAATTTTGATTTTCAATGCGTCCCGATGTATTATTTTCCTTTAAGCTTCCACTTTCTGTCGTGAGTTGTTGCCACTGCACAGCTCAGAAATAATTTCCGAGGAACCATCCAAATATCTTACAGAAACGGTATATTTAACAGTGAAGTTAGTGGACAGGGGAGAGTGCGGAGGGGGGGTATGGCTTGAGTTTAACCGTGTTTGAGGATATGACCGTGTATCCTAATACAACGACCCTTCTTTCTGGGTGGCGGAGACTCTGTCAGAGACTACAATAAGAATTTTCAAGTATCCTTATAGCCCTCTTAAATGCAGTTCATTGGTCATTTTAAAAGAATAGCATAAACGAAATAATTTAAAATAATATAAAAAATAAAATGAATAAAAACAAAATTACATAAAAAATAAATAAAATAAGCTATAATAAAACACAAGAATTAACAGGACTTTCAGATGACAGGACAGCCGAAAGAATATCTGAAGTTGTATTTGATCATTTAGAAGAATTTAACTATAGCAAGAAATTAATTGCGCAAACGTACGACGGAGCATCGGTAAATATCGGGCAGTACAATGGCTCGGGAGCCATCTTCACAACTAAAAAGGGAAGGAGAATCGAACTTCACTACAAATAAATTGCCAGTTCCAGAATGGTGTGTCGAAGACTAACATAGGCCTACTGTATTGATTTTGATTCTCTATTATTATTAGTATTATTATTATTATTATTATTATTATTATCATTATTATTACTAATATTACATTATTATTATTAATATTAGTTTCTGTCTTGGTTATCAGTCGTCAATCTCATATCTTACATACAAAAAATATCACGAGTCGCCATTGCATAAAACAGCTGTAAGTGTCAATATATTTGAAAATTATTATTTAAAAAAAAATAGAGTCTATATCCATCAACCCGTCCACACCTGTGGAGTAACGGTCAGCGCGTCTGGCTGCGAAACCAAGTGGCCTGGGTTCGAATCCTGGTCGGGGCAAGTTATCTGGTTGAGGTTTTTTCCGGTGTTTTCCCTCAACCCAATACGAGCAAATGCTGGGTAACTTTCGGTGCTGGACCCCGGACTCATTTCATCGGCATTATCACCTTCATATCATTCAGACGCTAAATAACCTAGATGTTGATACAGCGTCGTAAAATAACCCAATAAAATAAAAAATAAATCCATCAACCCAGTAAGAAAAGAGGATAAATTCCATTGTAATTTTATTTAGAGCCTAGTTTCTCCCATAGGTTGCAAAATGTATGATATTACATTATTAACTGCATAAGAAGGGCCTATTTTCTAGATTTTCTCTTTGGTGCTTGCAGCCTTTTTATGTCCAGTCCTCAATTCGATAAAATAAATAATTTCTCACTCGTTTCAATGCAAGAGAATCGAAGTATTTCCGGAAATGTTATAATGTAGACTACTCTTCAGGCCTTGAAGAGGTTAAACGATACATTTAATATAATGTAAGCCTACATGGTGTCATTTAAAAAAAGTGTCATTAGTCTATCTCTTTAACGAACAAGGTTACACGAAAAATACACCCACAGTATAAATTCTCCATTGCACTTAAATAACTTTTGCTTAAAACAATTTTTTATTTAGCGCCTAAGTAAAAAATTATTGTGAAAGAGCAAGATAAATGGAACACCCTGGATACTAATTTACCTAGAACATTTTTTTTTATTTTAGTTGGTTATTTAACGACGCTGTATCAACTACTAGGTTATTTAGCGTCGATGAGATTGGTGATAGCGAGATTATATTTGGCGAGATGAGGCCGAGGATTCGCCATAGATTACCTTGCATTCACATTACGGTTGGGGAAAACCTCGGAAAAAACCCAACCAGGTAATCAGCCTAAGCGGGGATCGAACCCGCGCCCGAACGCAACTTCAGACCGGCAGACAAACCTAGAACAAATGCTCCTGTATACAGAGTTTTTGCCAGCAAGAACAAAATATGAACATGCGGGAATACAAACTTATCAAAGTTAATTTCAAATGGAGGCAATTATAGCTATGAGATTTGCACAATCCGTCCCCCCTATCCTAAGGAATGCAGCTCCATTCGGCAGTTACAGATGAACCGACCAATAATAAAATTTCCCCATTTTTTTTAAACTTCAAACCTTAGAAACTGCTTGGACATTCACAAAGAGAAATTTTTACAAATATTTTATCTCTACTAATTTCAAGAGTAATACATCCTACATTATCCAGCAATAGTTGACAATCGTGTCCCAATCAGTTACTCATTAATTTTTAAATGTTTACTGTTTGAATAACATAAATTCTCTATAAGGCATGACAGTCATCATATAAATAATGAAATTGTACTAAAAATTAGTATTTCCTCTTGTAAATCAACAGTTTAAAATATTGTTAGTTTCTCTAATAAGGCCAGGGCAGCATTTTATAAGAATTATAAGGTGAATTGTAACTTTCTGGCAACACTGTATTCTGCTACAAACTCAGGTGTACCTGCAACTTATCAGTGCGTAATATTAGTTTATAATTCTCAGAGAGAGAGAGAGAGAGAGAGAGAGAGAGAGATTGGAATGAGCCAAACGCTCCAAAGCCCGAAGTAGGTGATGACATAATTCTGCCGGTCAGCAGATGGTTCGCGAGTTTCTTTGTGCCACTGAATTGAGCAACGAAGCTTGGTAGGCTTACCTGCATTCCAATTGATCCAACAGGAACAGAATCTTAAGAACTCTAAATGAGAAGCACAGGTATTGTTTGCTGAGCACATCCGTACAAATAATTGCACGTCAGTTAGCCTGCTGCTTTTGGGATTCAAGGCGTTCTCTTGATGCAGGTGTCAAGTTACGTGCAGTAAGCATGCATACAAAACAGTCCTCTAAATTGCTTGTGCTCATCTACTGAAGGTTATTTATATTAATTTTCTGCACGGTTCCCTCTTTCCACATTTTTCTTTCCTTCCATTTTCTCCTCTTTACCTTTATTTCTTTATTTTATACTTTTGTTTATTATCTACGTAGGTATTGTCTGACTTAGATAATCAGTTTTGTTTCCTACGTTTTGCAGTTTGCTAACATTATTTCCTTACATTATAGGCCTATAATTATTTTCAACAAATCGATGGCTCAGAACCAGACTAATCCAAGTCCATTTTACTTTTTTTTTTTTTTTTTTTTTTTTTCTTTCAGGAGGGCTATTTTAAGCTCCTGACATTCAAAGCTTCTTGAAACAATTTGGAATAGCTTCATAGCAACCTTATGTATGTATGCATGTATGTATGTATGTATGTATGTATGTATGCATGCATGTATGCATGTATTTATTCACACTGCAAATGGGTACCGGTATATACCCGGTGGCAGTGGTAACTAATTACATTCAATAATGACAATGAATAATAAACACAACTGATAAAAATCAATAATTAATAATAATAATAATAATAATAATAATAATAATTTTATTTATTTATCTATTTTATTTATTTACTTATATTTAATGTGCTGTACAACAGCCAGAGGCCAATTACAGTTCAGCACAAACAATATAACAAAAACATTAGCAATAATTTACAATAAAAGTACAAAGAAATAATTAAATTAATGGCAATTAATTAAAATGATAATTACAAATGAAATAATGGAATCATAAATGAAGAATGGAATCATATAAAATAGTATTACAAAGATATACAAGATTATAATACAACGACAATGAATGGACGGGATAAAATGGATAACTAAACTACATAGCATAATGAGATAAAAGTAATTGTATTTGAAAATGAAAGAATGGAATCAAGTAAATTAATAAATAACAAAATGATATAAAAGTTAGCGAGAATAATATTAAAATACATATTTAAACAAAAGATATAAATGAAAACTGATATAAAACTTCAAAATATATACTACACATTAAATGAATTAAATGAATCCAAGCTTGATCCATGCAAATTCGCATATTTTATACATCTGCAGACCGGAGAGAGGGATTTAGAATTTCTATTGTAAAACATTTTATGATATCTTAAACCCTTAGCAGGAATACGAAGACTGATATTGCTTAGGAAAGATTCACAATCAATATCACCCTTAAGAAATTTACAAAAAAATAAGTAATCAAGGTCTTGACGTCTGGCAAATAAACTACAGCAATTAAAATATTTTCAGTTAATCTCATATTTATAATCATCAGAATTAGGTAAAAATCTATAAGAACAAAGGGAAATAAATTTTCTTTGAATATTCTCAAGCTTAGCCGAGTCAGTGGAAGTATAATAATAATAATAATAATAATAATAATAATAATAATAATAATAAAATAATAACAAGGGGCATCCTAAATTAAATGAAGCATGGTCACTTAAAATAACATTTAAAGTAAATCTAATTTGCATCTTAACCCTAAGTTCGAACTAAGACCCACGAGTGTGACAGGTTCATACCTGCACAACTACCTTTCGGCACTACACTTATTTCGCTGTCAACTCACTCACTGCACTGATTCTACCTGATTTCACTAACACTTCTAAACATTTCACTGTTCAAATACATTGCACAGCCACTTCACTGACACCGACACACTTCATTTACACAATTTTGTTTGTTTGTTATGGAGAGAAATATTTACAATTCGATTCATATATGCAGGCAAGAACTGGAACACAATAAAACACAGATTTCTTTCTTACAAAAAGTTGGACTTAGAACAGTCTGGTTCTGCAATCGATATACCAGCAATTTCCTAACTTTGTCTCTTTGTCTTCAAATTCGTCCGTTTATTTACAAATTTACCCAGATTGTTTCTCCTTATTTTGAAATTGTGTGTAGGCCTATCTTTAGTAGGAAGTCTGCTGGTTACTTACAAATTTCTTTTCTGCTGCATTCAAACTTTCTTCACTTCCAAATTTTTTCTATTTCGAAATTCTGTCTGTTTATTCGGAAATGTTTCCGTCTTCTTGAAAATTTTGTTTGCCTATTTCCATATTTTGTTTATTTCTAAACTTTGTCTCTTTATTTACAATCTTTATCTAGTTATTTCCGACTTTTGTCTGTTTATTCGCAAACTTTGTCTACTTATTTCCAGAACTTTGTTTATTTTCAATTTTATCTCTTGATTTCTGTAGGTCTATGTTGTTTCTCTATCTCCAAACTTTGTCTCTTTCCAAATGTTTTCAATCTTTGTTTATTTCAAAATTTTGTCTATTTCAAAATGCTATACTTTTCTTCCCAAATATGTCTGTTTACTTCGAAATTTTCCTAAGTTTCTTGAAATTACCCATTTATTTTTCTAAGTATACCGCTTTATTTTTTCCAAGTCGATCCATTTATTTTCTAAGTTGATCCATTTATTTTCCTAAGTCGATCCATTTATTTTTCTAAGTTGACCCATTTATTTTCCTAAGTCGATCCATTTATTTTCCTAAGTCGATCCATTTATTTTCTAAGTCGATCCATTTATATTCCTAAGTCGATCCATTTATTTCCCTAAGTCGATCCATTTATTTTTCTAAGTTGAACCATTTATTTTCCTAAGTCGATCCATTTATTTTCCTAAGTCGATCCATTTATTTTTCTAAGTTGACCGATTTATTTTCCTAAGTCGATCCATTTATTTTCCTAAGTCGATCCATTTATTTTCCTAAGTCGATCCATTTATTTTCCTAAGTCGATCCATTTATTTTTCTAAGCCGACCCATTTATTTTCCTAAGCCGATCCATTTATTTTCCTAAGTCGATCCATTTATTTTTCTAAGTCGACCCATTTATTTTCCTAAGTCGATCCATTTATTTTTCTAAGTCGACCCATTTATTTTCCTAAGTCGACCCATTTATTTTCCTAAGTCGGCCCATTTATTTTCCCAAGCCGACCCATTTATTTTGCTAAGTCTACTCATTTATTTTTCTACGTCCACCCATTTACTTTCTAAGGCTACCATTTACTTTCTAAGTCTACCCTTTTATTTCCTATGTCTACCATTTATTTCCTAAGTTTAACCGTTTATTTTTCTATGTTTGACCGTTTGTTTTTCAGAGTTTGAACATTTATTTTTTATGAGCTTAACCAGTTATTATTATTCTTTGTTTGACCAAATATTTTTCTAAGTTTGACCAGTTATTTTTCTGAGTTTGTCCAGTTATTTTTCTAAGTTTGGTCAGTTATTTTTCTGAGTTTGGCCAGTTATTTTTCTCAGTTTGACCAGTTATTTTTCTGAGTTTGGCCAGTTATTTTTCCGAGTTTGACTAGTTTCTTTTCTTATTTTGACAAATTAATTTTCTGGGTTTGATCAATTATTTTTCTAAGTTTGACGATTTGTTTTCCTCAATTTTACGATTTATTTTTCTAAGTTTGACAATTTTTTTTTAAGTTTTACAATTTCTTTTTCTAACTTTGACGATTTGCTTTTTCTAAGTTAGACGATTTATTTTTTCTTAGTTTGACAATTTTTTTTCCAAGTGTGACGATTTGTTTTTCTAAGTTTGACCATTTGTTTCTCTACGTCTACTCATTTATTTTATTTTCAAAGTTTGCCCGTTTTACGCAATTATTGGCTGAGGTTTTCCATTTATTTTCTAAGATTGTCCAACTTTATTCTAAGTTTACCATTTATTTTCTAAGTTTGACCATTTTTTTCTACGTTTTTCCACTTACTTTCTAAGTTTGTCAACGTACTTCATGAGCTTCTCGTGTATTTCCAAAGTTTGTCCATTAATTTGCAAGGCCTTTCCATATATTTCTGAAGCAAACCTTTTCATTGAAAATTTTTTTCATTCTTTTTTGAGTTTCCTTACGTTCTAAGTCATTTTTTTTCTTTATTATATATTTTTTTCACTTACCTTTTTCACTTCTTACCTCTCTGGCGTCGTCTTTTTCAGTACATTAGCCTTTTGCTTTCTTCTGCCTTTGACTCTTTTTTCTTACTTTATTATTATTATTATTATTATTATTATTATTATTATTATTATTATTATCGTTATTATTACTATTATTATCGTTATTGTTATCATTATTATCGTTATTATTATCATTATCATCAGTATTATTATTATTATCGTTATTATTACTATTATTATCGTTATTGTTATCATTATTATCGTTATTATTATCATTATCATCAGTATTATTATTATTATTATTATTATTATTATTATTATTATTATTATTTCGCTTTTTTGTTCACTTCCTTGTTCCTCTGAATCTTTCCTTCTGTAAACCAGTAATTTATATCATTGCTAGCCTATATAAATAAAATAAATAGGGGCTGGAAGCATAGGCGGAAAGAGAACGGGAAAATGTAAATTCGTGCGAAACTGGCAAACACATCGCATTTCGAAAGTGGGACATTTTAATCGAACTCGTCCGCCTAGCGTTTATTTCTTTACATTGGTAACATGTAAACTCGTCCGCCAAGCGTTTATTTATTAACATTGGCAACATAGGAGCCATTTCAGAAATTACAGTCATTTAGATGAAAATGAAAGAATAGTTCTTATTTAATTTTCTAACATCTAGGTACGAGTACGTATGAATTAGTTTTCAGAACGAGTATTTATGTCACTCAGAAACAGGCTTGTAGAGGGAACATTTAAATACTGTACCAAAATTTTTACCCAATTGTTTACAATAATAGACGGTAGTATATTATACACACTACTTAAAGGGCGTAATTGATATCTTGTTATTTGAAGTGTTCTATCAGTGAGGAAGTGTGTTGTGTTAGTGAAGTGTGTAGTGTCAGTGTAGTCTATTGTGTAAGTGAAGTGTGTTGGTGTCAGTGAAATGGCTGTGCAATGTATTTGAACAGTGAAATGTTTAGAAGTGTTAGTGAAATCAGGTAGAATCAGTGCAGTGAGTGAGTTGACAGCGAAATAAGTATAGTGCCGAAAAGTACCTGTGCAGGTATGGACCTGTCTCACTCGTGGGTCTTAGTTCGAACTTAGGGTTAAGATACAAATTAGATTTACTTTAAATGTTATTTTAAGTGACCATGCTTCATTTAATTTAGGATGCTCCTTGTTATTATTATTATTATTATTATTATTATTATTATTATTATTATTATTATTTTATTATTATTATATTATTATTGTTATTAATTATTGTTTTTATTAGTTGTGTTTATTATTAATTGTCATTATTGAGTGTAATTAGTTACCACTGCCACCGGGTATATACCCATTTGCAGTGTGAATAAATACATACACATACACAATTCATGTACATTTCAATGGACACAATGTACCACTCGTGTTTTGTATCTTATCTGATAAGACTACTACTATTTACAAAGGGAATTTTCAGATCGTCCAACTTGGGTGTGATAAACTAGGATTGAAATTCTCTCTAAAGACTATTGTAGCAGATTTTGAAATAGCAATTCACTCTGCAATTAAGTTCGTATGGCCACATACCGAACTCATAGGTTGTCGATTTCACATTTCACAAGCCTGGTGGCGAAATATTCAACATCTTCGATTAGCTGTGGTATACAACAATAAGACTGATACAGGGAAATGGTTAAAATATTGCTTTGGCCTTGTCTATTTGTAACCTGAGGATATGGGCGAAGGTTTTGGGATTGAGCTGTCATCAAGACGACCAGAAGATGAAGGGCTAGTAAAATTTTCTATTTGGTTGATAATTACGTATCAGAAGATGCTACATTCCCTCCTTACATATGGGGTAACTCCAATAGCATTTGCCACACAACTAACGCATGTGAATCCTTTCATGCAAATTTCAACAAGAATTTTAATACTGCTCATCCAAACATTTACGATTGTATTAACGTTTTAAAGAATTTCAGACAGAAACATAAACCAAGCTACAAAGTATAAATACACAGAGAATAATTAAACGAGCTACCAGGAATAAGCAACTGCGTATATGCAAAGCCATAGAAAATTATAGGCTAAAGCCTATACATGGTAGATTTTATTAAAATTACTTATCATTTTAATCCAAGATAAGTTTGTCCATGGTATGTTTTATTAAAAGTAAGGGAGAAGTGGGTACAGTAGAACAGGGAGAACAGTGAGACATTTTTATTAGATGGTAAATTTTGATGTCGAGATGTTGGTAACAGTGGAGTTGTATATTGCATGAGTAAAGTAACAGTATTTTCATACTCGATTTGATTCTAGTTATAAAGGCGAGTGATAAAAAAATAATTCGTAATTTTCACTCTAAAAGTAAAATTTTGGTTTGTATTAATGAAGGTTATATTGGATATACAAATGAGATATAAATATGAATGTTTAGTTACCTAATACTATGGTATTTGAGATTATGTTTGGCAAAGTTTCGTCTTTCTTGTTTTAATTTTGAAGTGATGGCGTCATTTTAAAATGAACTATGCGTAAAGGGAGCAGCGAGACATGCCACTGAAGGGTACACTGATATGTCCCACTGTTCCCATGTACCAATGATTTACAAAAACAAACTGTAATTATATTACATTTTCCAGTAACTAACATTAAAAATGAACATACTAGTAACCAATTTAGGAACTGTAGCTTAAAATAATGGATACATAACGTTTTAATGGTTTCATAAATAAAAAATTATTCACAAAATTTAAGAAAAATGTAAAAAAATAATAAAGAATTACATTAAATTCGTATAATTATAAGATTTGTTGTCACCAAAAATTCTTTTCATTTTTTCGTAAAAGTTTGAAATGTCATGGAAAATTCACTTTTCCTAATGTTCCAGATGTTTCAATGGTTTCGAAGTCAGACATCAAAATGATTCTAAATAAGTCTACAGAACATGTCAAGATAAAGAGACAGCAATCTTTCCTTTCTTTTGAAATAAATGTAAATCATTTCAATGTCCGTTAATAGACACTGTGGTGTCTCACTGTACCCTCCTGAATGGGAACAGCGAGACATTTGCATTTTTTTGATAAACACGTATTGTATATTATGTCCTTTATCTGTTAACATTTTTGTTTATGTATTATTATACTCCATGTTTTAATGTCTATCTCTATTGCACTTGATTTTAAATATAATTACTTGAATTACCACTTGCATACATATTATGTCTTAATATTTTGTGTCTCACTGTACTCACTACTCCCCTACTTCATAAGAAACATTTTAACCATGCCCCTTCCCAGTCCTAAGCCTGGATAAAATGGAAAGGAAAATGTTCTCTTTAGCATTCGTACGAGTTTACATTTCCATGATACTGACATTAAAGTAGGTATGCTGACGAGTTACACTCCCATAATACCAATATTTAATAGGAATGCAGGCGAGTCTGCATGTCAGATTATAGGTAATTATTTCCATCGGACGAATTTACAGTTTCCCGAGAGAACAGTTTCCTTGGGGGGGGGCAAAGCAAAACCGTAGAATCCCGTTTTCCAGTTTTCTTCATATTTCCCCAAGTGGCTTCTAACACATGTGTACAAGGTGTCATAAAAGAAACATTACAGTGCTTCCATTCCTCAAATGAGGTATAGAAATTCTTATACATTTAGAAATTTAAAATAATATAATGCTATAGTCCAGATACAAGATCTGAAGACATTAATTCATCAATTTGAGAACAGAAACTTAATTATAAACAAAAGCAAGAAAAATCTGTTGAATTCAATATTTTCTAACGTAAAAAAAAAAAAAAAGAGTTCTGACTGGTTTGGGGGGCATTGCCTCCCCATGCCTCACCCCCATAACTCTGCCTATGACTGGAAGAAACATAACAGTATAAGGCAGTATTGCGACTGCGCCCCATACTTCTAGCTGAAGAGTACAGTTTGAGTAAAAGAACTTCACTACGCGTACAGATAAATTGAGAAATTCGTAACTTCCATGTTTTTAAAACTGAAGATTCCGAAGCAGAAATCGAATCTCATAGATCAGGTGAAACAGGATCCCTGTAATTGCGTGAAACGTTTATGTTGTGTGTTATTGTGATATTTGGATTTTTAAGGAGTTGGCTCTTGTTTATAAAGATTTTCAATGTGGTTGAGTCTTGAAAGTGAAATTAATGTAATTTGTTTGTTGAATTATTTTTTATCGTTTTAATACTTGGCATTGTGTGCACAACTTTGTTGTTGTTGGCGCCAAGAGAGCTATTGAGCACTTACCACATAGGAACTGTCACTTAGAAGCTCAACTGTTGTTACCACAGCAACAGGCCTGCGATGCTATGTGATATTCAATTGTTCTTCTGATGGCAGCACTAGTATGTCTCAATTTTAGAAAAAAAACGGGTATAGATAAGGAGCAAAATCTTAATGCTATTGTAGTGTAGGTAATATTGTACAAAAGATTACTTTAATTTATTTACATTTTTTCATGGCTACATCAAACTATTATATCATTTGTACATGAATTTCATTATACAACGCATATTCTGCTTAAATTAATATTGTCATAATCCTGAAATATCTCTTACACACTGATACTCAGATATATTTACCTTTTTAGACTAAAATATCATGGCGTAAGTCCGCTATTCTTTTACTGCAGTTTGGTACTGTCTCGTGGTAATCAGCTTAAAAATGAGCACTATTTTACATAACATTATTGTGATCGTATAATTTGTGTGTTTAGTTTGTAAAGTTTGTTTTTGTTTAGTTGGTATAATTTGTGTGTTTAGATTGTAAGTGTACAGTGCAAGCTCTCTTGGACTGGCTACCCAAGTTTAGTATACCTTCAGCTCACCCTGCACTACTGTAGGAAACCTTTGCACTTTTGGGATTTCAGGTTTTTCATATTTCATTATATTGTGATCAGGGGCGTCTGCAGGAGGGCCAGCAGGCATATTGTAAGTCACAATTTTTTTACTTTTTATAAAGGTTTCTGCAGAGGAACGTACATTCCATTGCTAATACAATCCCATATAGTTATTATGGAGAAGTGGAGCGGTTCACAACATGCTTTTGCAATTAAGAGTTTTTACAAGAAGGGCGGTTTTGAGGCTGCTAGCATTTAATTTTGTTATTTTAATTTACAGCACTATGATCCCGCACTATCAGCTCATATGATTGAATTTTAGGTTACCATCTTCGAGGAAATAGTCCCCAAGGAAAAGGATGAGGAGAACTGTGCATACTCCAGATATTATGATGCACTTTGGTTTGCTGTCACCAGGAGTCCTCAACAACAGCAATAGTGTGTGTGAATGAATGATGACCTCTTGGAGGACGTCTTTTCAAATAAATAAATGGCAGACTGTATTTGATGATCTCATGTATGGCAATTTGAAAATATAAAATCTTGAGTCAATAACCCTCTGTTTATAATCTCTTGTTTCTCTGCCTGACTCTGCAGTATGAGATTTTTTAAAGATACTGTGTTCACGAGTTTTCAGCGTGTATTGGTTTCGTTACATGTCGGGGGACAGATAACCAGAACAGAATTTGTTTTTCCTTTGTACGGAAGAGGGGCCCAAAGACTAGCACTGCAGTCTCGAATGGCCTTATCATGCCTCGTCACTTCTTTACTGACAATTTTTCTAAGTTCCAAACGGAAGCTTTGTTTATAGTATAAAGTTATTATAAAGTAACTAACATTGTTTACTTTACGACTGATTTATCTCGCATTAGTACAAGCTATATTACAATATGGCATTATAGGATGGGGTAGTGCTTATAGTACCTCCCTCATGCCAATAACTCTGCTACAGAAAATAGTAATAAAAATATGCCTTAATAAACCTCTTAATTATCCTTCAGAGCTGTTGTATTCAGAATTTAAAGTATTCGACTTCCATCAAATTTATAGTAATGTATTACTGAATTTCGTACATAAAAGCCGAAACATTTTTAATTTATATTAACATAAATATAAAACCAAAAGATCAGACAACATATGCTTGACAGTTCCTAAATGTACTACAACGTGGCATATAATCACAGTAGCAACTTCCGTCCAAGGCTTTATAATATAAGAGACAAATTTCCAAACATACAATTTGCTAATGCTCCTTATTTAAAAAAAAAAAAAACTTAAAAATTGATGTTAAAAGAAGAAATTTAAAGTTCAATTACTGTGATGTGTTTTCCTTCTTTTTCTTTTATTATTTTTTACTCTGTTATTCAATAAAATATCTTAACATTAACTTATGTGGAATGTCCCCTGAGCACGCATATGTAACTTACTCTTTTGGGCAGGGGCTGTTAGAGAGTTCTTATATATATAAAAAATCATTATGTATTTTTGTTCTGGCAATAAAATATTATTGAAATTAATATAATTTCTAAACAGATTGCGCAACCAAAATTAACTAAACGGCTATGAAATGTGTAAAAAAAACTAGATTTAGTTATTTCGTATTAAAATAAATCCTTCCATTTATATGATTCAACAATTAAGCTTTGAAAAATAAACAAGTTCTTTTAACCATTTAGTTGGTTTAATACACACATCTTCCAAGTTTGAGAAAATTGTTTCAAATCTCCAAACAAGAATTGATTAGGTGCAGTGTTGTCGTGAATTTTATAGAAAATTCACTAACGGATGAAGACGACTTCGCATACAAATGCATCTAAGAGACAGTCCTTGTACCATGCTTTCTTATCAAGAAGTGTGAAGAAGCTGGATCAGTTCATGATAAAATTAAATCGGGAAGACAATAATTAGTTATATTCAGGTTGCAGACATCCTTCATGAAAGTCAAAACCTAGCTAGACAAAATCCGTTATCAGTCAGAAGTGTTAATACGTTAAGCAAGTACCATACAGCACTGATTGGAAAATGTGTCTTTATAAACTGCAAATGATGTTTGAATTGAAGTAAGCTGATTATGAAAACAAAACTTTTCATTAGGTGTTTCCAGATGAAAACTGAACCGGAATGGTTATCTCGAATATTGTGGGCAAATTATGTCCACTTCAATCTTAATTGTGGAGTCAATACAACTGTGCAATTTGGAAAATAGACAATCCATGTGCACAGACTAAATCCGGAACAGATGTATTACAGAAGCCATCCCCCCAGATTAGTCGAATGGTATGAATGTTACTATCGATATAAAATATGTTGCCAACCTCTAAATTAACGGACGATTTTCGTAGCAACAACATATTGTATTTTTTTTTTTCCTGAATCGAGAATATAATACCAGAAATGTAAAAATTATA
This sequence comes from Periplaneta americana, assembly GCF_040183065.1. Taxonomy (NCBI): domain Eukaryota; kingdom Metazoa; phylum Arthropoda; class Insecta; order Blattodea; family Blattidae; genus Periplaneta; species Periplaneta americana. The sequence goes on along the minus strand of NC_091122.1, from coordinate 132,204,759 downwards.
TTTAATTTCTTTATTCTGGTAGCATTTACAACTTATCGATAATTGATTATAGCTTATCAAATATAGATTATTTTCGCTAGCTTTTTTTTTGCGCACTATTGTGAACTATGGCCTCTATAATAGACCTACATATTTCCGCGTTCTTCACACAATTTATAAGGCTTATTTCATATCGGTTACTCAATTGAAGAGTCCACTGCAAGAATGATGGATGTCATTTGGAATACATTTTGCAGGAGAAGCAATTGAAAGTTTGAAATGCTTAGCGCTCAAAGCTTAACTGATTTTCCCATCATTACCGGACAATGACTCAGTGTTAATGCCATATAACTCTCTATGTACATTCTATATGTCTTAAGCTATGCAATGAGTCTTGGTTCATTTTCGACAAGAAAGTGACAACCATCATTCTTGCATTGGACTCTTCAATTATTTTGCCAGTTTTAAGCATATATATTCAGTTTAACTATGTTGGTTACTTTATAATAACCCCATCAATATCGTGACTCAGCTGTGTGATGCCATCTGTCGGTTCAGCCGTGTAGACTCAAGATCTCTGAATTATCACTTTCACACACCCGAGCGTCTGATGCCATCTATACGCCAGTTACAATACTGCACCGCGCCGTCGCTGTTTTGGTTTATTGCTATTGTAATGGTGGTAATTTATATTGAAATTAAGAATGATGGTGGAATCATGGAGAGAAACAGGAAGAACCCCGAGAGAAATCCTCAGGAACCCTGATTTTGTCCACCACACATATGACTTGACTATTACCACTGAGCCACCAATGGCTCAAGCACAGAATATCACTTTAAAAATTAACACCATGGATAACAAGGAAATGTTTTGCCCCTATTGAAATGAAAGCTCACGAGCGCTCCTATAAAATACGACAAAGATGTGTTTATTACAAATACATTGTACTCATGAAATAAATCATTATATTATAAACATTTACAGTCCCTTCTTCACGACTCCTGAGTTTAGTACAAAACAATGTCCCTCAAATATGATTGCGTTTCATTTCCTTCGTAGCTGTTAACATTATAGCAGTTGTCTATTACACTGAAATGAACGCGCCTTCACAATTAGGACACATTGTTAAGATATAGTAAGTGTTCATGTGTCATTAAAACAAAGACTACAATCTTTGGAATATTACTATAAGAACTTATTAAAATATCACATAGTATCATCGTCCAGTTTAAAAGTATAAAATGGCCGTCGTCATTCTCGGGGGGGTTTAAGTAGCGAAGATTTACGATTTGGCTTCTTTGGCCTTGTCCAGTCCTTTGAAGATGACGGAGTACGCAACGTCCAGAGTCTTATTCCAGGCGGCCTCATCGTCGGCTGTGTACTTGGAACCTAGCTTCTTCTTCAGAACTTTCAGAACGGTTGTTTTGAGATTCTGTAAACAAAACGATATCCAATTAATTTCGCAAAGAAATAAAACTTTTCAAATTAGAATTATGCAAAACTTGTCTTATACTTGAGTATACGGAAAACATGCCAGGAATAATGAGACTAATGACGTCACAAAGATGACACATACTTTCTTATTACAAGTTTCCATAATAGTTCAGTTACTTCATTATCCTGTTTCGCTAATTACACAAGTTTATTTCTTCTTCTTCTTTTTCACTTCACGCCTCTTCCGTCTCACAGTTGCTCTCTCCATCTCTTTTTTAGCTTTCCTACGTCTCTATTCCCTTGTGGTTTGTAGTGGAATGATACTTAAGATATTCTCATTTTATCCATTCTTTGTACAGGGACATCATTTTATTTTTACTTCAATTTTTATTGTACCCGAGTTTTTGAATGTACTTCACTCCCACCCCTTCTATTAATGAAGTTCCAACTTTCCTCCAGACAGAATCAAGGCCGCATATAGTAAAGAGCACCGAGTTAGTGAGTATAGTACGTTCCAGAAATATGTTCGCGTTTTCCAGTGACGAAAAAGCTTTCAATATTGAATCATATTTTCGCACAGGTACTGTCCGTTTGCCTACCGTCGCATCCCGATTTCCCCCCACCTGCTTCTGCACGCCCCTCTGTAAAAGTTGGGCTGTCTTAGCTCTTTTCAGAAAAGATTAATTTCTGTTAGGAATTCGACGTTTACGTAATATTATACAACTGTTTAAAATAACTTAAATAAAAGGGCCTCGTTAAGTAATTAACTGTCACGTGATTTCCTCCCTTTCTACGACGCTGCGACGTAATCACTTGGACGGACAGTAGATAGCATGTCTCAGTAATTCTATCTTTTCGGATCGGGCAGAAGTGAAGATTGAATTTACAGTACGTAAGGTACTCTTTTATAGAGTAGGTACAGAATTATTTCAACATTAGTTACTGATACGAAGTACGAACCTGGTAATTGGAATTACGTACAATAGTCTATAGTGCCATAATATGCACATTAGAACTGAAGCATGTATCGAAATGAACGGCCACCATTTTCAAAAATGTGTTTAAATATCCATATTATGATTATTTTTCAATTTAACTTTCATTCTCTATATTGTACTAATGTGCTGTAGACAGTATAATATACACTGCATAATGAATACGTCCGCATGGAAAGCTCAGTTCGTGAGTAAAAACACTCATTGTTAATACTGTACTGTATTTTGATTAAACAAAAACGTAATGAAAATTATCAAACTCAAAATCGCGATATTTCCTAGTTTACGTAAATGGATGAACTACTTTTCTTCTCTCCTATATGTAGTAAAGTGATTGTTTTGTATATTACGCCAGTATCATCGAACTCCAGTCGTGGAAGGGGTAGTAAACGGTGTTTCCGGTTCTTAATCGTTGATCCAAAAGGTATAGCCAGGTTAATATTAGAAATGTTAATAAACATAAAATGATGTCCCTGTACTTAGGTATACGGAAAACATGTCTGGAATAATGAGACTAATGACGTCACAAAGATGACACATACTTTCTTATTACAAGTTTCCATAATAGTTCAGTTACTTTATTATCCTGTTTCGCGAATTACACAAGTTTATATCTTCTTCTTCTTCTTTTTCACTTCATGCCTCTTCCGTCTCACAGTTGCTCTCTCCAACTCTTTTTTGGCTTTCCTATGTCTCTATTCCCTTGTGGTTTGTAGTGGAATGCTACTTAAGATATTCTCATTTTATCCATTCTTTGTATATGTTGCAATGTATGGTTCTGGTATCTCATTTTGTCACTTATAGAAAAAATATTTAATTCTGCGTATGTCCTCATTTCTTATATTTATCTGGTACAACTTTTTATTCTTCTAAAATAATGCAATACGAAACTTTGTATTCTGCTTTTCAGTTTGTTTGGGAGTACGGTACCCAAGATTCGCGTCCGTAGAGTAATGTAGAAATAGCCATACAATATATATATATATATATATATATATATATATATATATATATATATTGTACAATTTAAGTCTCGTTTCTTTTCTTGTTTTATTTTTCAGAGTATTATGTACTGTTACAAAATTTTGTCCATTATTGTTTTAGAAGATTAACTCCTTATGCAGATGAAATTATTGGGGATCATTAATATGGTTTTAGGCGTAATAGAACGACTATTGATCAGATTTTTGTATTCAACGTCAAAGTAAAGGCCATTAGATTCTTGAGTCATCTTCCAGCGAGGTTTGTTATCCCGCTACAGTACAAATTTCTGATTTTTGATGCGAAGAATTTGGTGATATCCATTTCAACGGCTTCCAAGCTTTGGAAACACCTTCCACGCAGGAAATGGGCCATGGATCGAAACAGGGGATAGTGTGAACGTTCAGGATCAAGGTCTATATGCCGGATGTGGTAGCAGTTCGATTCCCCCAGTTCCTGGATTTCTTATATAGTTGTTCGAGCGGTATAGGATCTCGCATTGTCCTGTTGCAAGAAACTTCTGTTTCGATTAACTAGAGAAAGGGTACAATCTCTCACTTAAAAATCCTATTTAAATATGAATTAAAAGCTTAAGATCGTTCCAAACGTGTCAAATTTGCGAATCACGTCCTAAATTAATTTGATAATTAGAGAGACTACTTAAAACGTTTAATTTTCGAACTAAGTTTTACATAAATGGCTGTTGCAAAATATATGGCTTGCAGCAACCAAATTAGTAAGATCGTGTTACTCCAAAAATGAATGTGTGATGCAGTTTGATACATAGTTGTATTTTATAGTCATTCACACTCGTGGATTTCTTCTTGTGAGGATATGTGAAGTACATCTTAACTTGTATTTTGATATCTACAGAGCTACGAATGGTGCTCGCAGCAAGACATACTAAGGTAGAATATAGAACTTAAAGAGTTTAAATCTATGTATTTTAAATGAATAGTTAAATTTCTCGCACAACTCAGAGCGAAAAGGACAATGAGTACTAATTATTTAAGATTGTGATAATATTTACTCACAATAAATTCCTCTCTGCTAATGCCATGTCGATGGTGGTTTTCTCCCAGCTTCGTGAGCATCTCCACAAGGCACCCTGTGTCGTCCAGGTTGTCTACAACACTTGTCAGAGCGTACATAACGCTCATACAGTGCGCGTGGAACCTGGGGTTGGTGTGCAGCTCCTTTAGTGGGACATCTCTGAAGCCCCTGAAGTACTTCTGATAACCTGGATTCGCTTCGAAGAACCTGCGTGATATAGATATATCGTATTACAATATAGTCTACAGTAGCCTACGTAGCTATTGATTTGCGAACTGAAAAATATATTAAGATCTTCCTTTGCTGCTACATTATGAATTGTGTTCCAACTGACATTAGAAAATCATGTCAAAATATCCTTTTAAAATTCGTACATTCGTAGACACAATAAAGTCAGGTACAAATAAAAAGAAATAAATATCGGTATTGGTTATAAAAAATTAGGCGGAATCGGAATCAATAGTGACGACAGAGGATAGATAAACTAATGCTTATCCCTGCAAAATGGTTGTGATACTGTAGGGAAGGAATTAATGATAAAATATTGTGAACTCATAGATAATTGGCCGTTTATCTCACTCCTTAGACAAAAGTTCCACTGAAGAAGCACTGATAATTTTGAAGGGAATGAAGACCGAAAGCATACGCCTCCTACTGTGTTAAATTTTTTGGATTGGAAGCAGCATAGCATTACTAGAGGCGAGGTTTAACAATAGAAGGGCCGAAACGCCTGGAAATGTGCTGCTTTTCAATTTAGACTTATTTGATTCCCAGCAAACTGATATATTATTATCTACTCTATTGTTTATGTTGCCATTGCGTTCTCTTTGTCCTCGAGCAATATTTTTTTTTCTCTTATTAGTTCTTTGCTTCAACTGAACAAATTTTGCTCTAAACGTCATATTATTCAATTGTTTCTGCATTGTTGATTCTAATAATCAAAAGGATACATTTTGATGAAATTATCCTAAATCCATTTGTTAGAGGATCTTGAGTTTTGCAAATGTGGTCTGTATTAAAATCTCTACCTTAATACTACAACTAGATAACTGCAAATTTCATAATTTTACAGGAAGCTGAATTTTAATGTTTATTTTGAAATTAGAAGTATTTAACAGAATGATAAAATCTATTATTGACTGTTTAGATACTTTTGAGACTTGTTTTTGGAGTGCATATTGTAAAATTGACGTTTTCAAAAACATAAGGCCTAATAAATATACCTACTTCTAGCAAAAACTTATATTTATATAATCTAGCAGATAACTGCAATCTTTTTTTTTATGTTCTAACGATATTCAACTTATTTTATATTTTTGTTTTCATATTTTCCGATAATGTTATATCTCTAATGTGATAAGTTGAGCTATATATAATCTTAATTTTCCTTATTGTGTGTACTTAGAAATATTGTATTCACTGTATACTTTGTACTGCACTATTTTATTACTACTATTAGTATTATTATTATCATTATTATTATTATCATCATCATTATTACTATTATTATTATTATTATTATTATTATTATTACTATTATTACTATTATTATTATTATGAATAATTGTCTTTTTTTGTATGCCTCATTTATTTTTACCTGCTGTTCACATATTATTATGCTTTTTTCTTTCTTTCTGTATGTTATATATTATGTCTGATTTCTTCTTATTTGTTGTTTATTTTTTATTATTATTATTATTATCTTATTCAGTTTTGTGTGTAAAATTGTAGTGTAATTTGTAAATTTGTAGTGTTTTTGTAACGCAGTCTTTACTCCTGGTTGAGTGTTAGAGAAGGCCGTACGGCCTTAACTCTGCCAGGTTAAATAAATTATTATTATTATTATTATTATTATTATTATTATTATTATTATTATTATTATTATATTAAGAAACTTAAGGGTAGAATGTATGATATTGTGTTACAGTTGTAAATAAATCTGTATTTCTCCTTGAATGAAAGTGTTTTGTATCAAATTGTATTGTGAAACGGATTCCATAGATGTCTGTCCAATAACAATTGATTTGTAACAATTTTTGCGATAAGTGAGTATTTTTTATAAGAATTATGTCTTTTTTAGTTAAAAATTGAAAAACAAAATCTGTACAAAGCAATTAACAACACATTTTTAGCCTCAGAATAAGCCAATTAATGAAATGACACTTTTGAATAGTTCATGCTCTATTTGTAATATTTTTTTGTAATATTAAATCAAAATAAAAAAAAGTATTTTACTATGAACTTCAAATTAGTATAACTCTGAAAATATTGAGATTAGGACGCATGTTTATGAGATTTTTGCTTAGAATGTCTTCGAAAATAAGCTCCTTAAGTGACTGTAAATCCTCGTGAATCACCCTGTATAGTTGTACTTCTACCATATGATAAAGCTTAACTCAAGTATTTTGGAAATTTAGACAATTCATTTTCAGCTAAAGTGCAGTTACCTTGTTGTAGTATTAAGGTACGTAGCGAAATTATTATGAATACCAAGAAGTTTTGCTTTATATATTTATTTACTATAAATCAAAACATCAAAGGGTGTTTATTAGGTTAATTTTGTGACTAGAATAACACAGACTGACTGATCATAATAAAGTACTCTTAATAACGCATATAATTATTAAATAATGTAATTAAATTAACATGCGAGGTAAACAAACGCTCGACGTAAATGTATTTGAATGATGTATGGCGACATGCCTACAAACCAGCTCCAAACTGGTAAGTCGCTCGAGAGGGTTGGTGGGACCAGTTACTGCTATTGTATCTCTGTCTCGTCTAAATACCTGCCATAGATAAAATTATATATTTATCCATGGACCTGCACAAACAGCGCTCAACGAGCGCGCGCGCTCCTTCGGAGCGGGAGAGCCTTGCTTACCGCTCGCCGAAACGGAGAGGAAGATACGTCAGAATGACAGACTAGAGGAGAGGGAAACGACCACTCAGTTATCTAGTGGAGTGCAGTGTGTAGGCCTATTCTCAAGTAACTGTTTCGCGTTTACCTATTGCTACAGTACAGTATGGAGGAATCTAAAAGACGGAACATAACATTTAACATTTAACGATTTACAGCTCGAACTTATTGATCTTCAATGTGACCCAAGGGCTAAAGATCGTTTGAATATATAGTCCACACCTGTGGAGTAACGGTTAGCGCGTCTGGTCGCGAAACCAGGTGGCCCGGTTTTTTCCGGGGTTTTCCCTCAACCCAATATGAGCGAATGCTAGGTAACTTTCGGTGTTGGACCCCGGATTCATTTCACCGGCATTATCACCATCTCATTCAGACGCTAAATAACCTAAGATGTTGATAAAGCGTCGTAAAATAACCGACTAAATAATAATAATCTTTTGAATAATACTACTAGCCTGGTTGAGTTTTACAAGATTAAACATTAGCAATAATATCCACGACTACACAGGCTGGCTGTGAAAATTATTGCTATGTTTGGCTCAACATTTATATTTGTGAGCAACTGTTTTCTATAATCAACTTTAATAAAGGCAGACATCGAACATCTGTAACTGAAGTTTGATTAAGATCAGTAGGCTACTGTTCCTTTCAGTTGCCAACAGCATAAAACCTCGTTTTGATGTACTGATAAATAAAAGTATAACAAAATGATATTGTACATTTAAGTAGCTATAGAATTTCTATTATTTCTGTACAATAGATATTTCTTTATTAATTAATAATAGTCCAAGATAGTTTTGCAAACACTAAACGGGAATTCATTTTATAAACTCTCATAATAGTTCCTTTTGTGTGCATTTTGTACGAGATCACCCCTTCTTCCAGTCCACCCTTCTACAGAGCGCAGCTAATATCTGCATTCCGCTCATGAGCTGTGAGCCGGCTCGGAGAGCGCAAACCTTGTGCAGGCCTTGTCTAAGAGGTTCAGTTTCTATAGATTGCAAGAAAATAGTGCAGAAGAAAAAAAATCTCAATCTTATTGAAAGCGATTAGCAGGATTGGCGATTAATTTTAGAGTTACTTGAGAGAAATGAGCGTGCAATAAATTGGGAGAAATGGACGTCACGCAGACTTTCTACACACACTACATGAAATTTGAGTAGACTTACATTACGAGGAGGTCGATACCATTCTGTTTAATGTCCGCCTTTACAAGCTCCCAGTTGCGCTTTACGGCCATCTTCTCACGTGGTGTAAGGCCAGTGGCAGGATCAGGAACGTCCAAAGCCGGATTCGAGGCTCCTCCCATTAGAGAACTCAACAGGCTTCCCATTGCGGCTGTGAATACTGAAATTAAAGCAACATTTAATTAGTACTTAAATCTATTTTCATCTCAAGTAGTTGGTCAAACCTGAAGAAATAAGTTAGTTAGAATTCAGCGTTAAATTACACTAACCTTAAGAAACTCGCTGTTATAGTATCAGAAGGGCAAATCAGTCACAAGTTAACTCGCAGTTTCTTTTGCTAAAATTTTTTACTTCGCATTTAAGATATAAAACGACTTAGATCCTCGGAGTTTATTTTTTTCCTTTTGTAGAAGACTGGCACAGCGCCTTGAATGGCCTTATTGTGTCTTACCACTCCTTTAATTAAAAATGTTTTTTTCGAAAACCGAACCTCCGCTTTTTTTTATATATATAAATACCGTGACACAGCTATTTGGTTTTATATGTCGAATCCGTCATGTAGACTTAGGCCTAAAGTTACGGTGAAGTCCCACTACAGAGCCCTTCCTCAGAATATTAAAAACCACCTATCTGGCCCCTGCTTCAGCTGTGACTAGAGTCCTTCGTTTGGTTACTTTGAATACAAGTCAAGATGTACATCGATTGTACTGTGTCATACCCCCACCCCCGACTTTATAATACAAACTAACATTTCTTACTATAATTATTAGTTGAAAATATTGTAAAAAGACACTAAAATATACTCGTCCATGTAACTGTCAAACATCTGTGTCAATGTATTTTATATTCACTTATGTACTTTATATAATATTTTATTTTCTGTTGTGTACAACTTGGGGGGTACAGGTATAAGAGGTAACAGCTACCGCCCTGTTATAATGACGAACTCAGGGCAAGTAGAAGGGGAAGGAAATGCTTTCGCATCCCCTCTCAACTTGTACGAAATGTCGTTTAGCTTCGCTTGGTCCGGACACGGACAGCAGGTTGTGAGTCAACATTTCACGACGCTTTCAGCAGTCTTCCCGCACGCTCTAGTACTCTGTGTTTACGTTTGTTTATTCGTGTATAAGCCGGTGAACAACAGGTATAATCCCATGTACAAAACACTACATGAATTTAATAACAGTAACAAAGTGTTTACTTAAAGGCAACTTATATGCAATAAAAATACCTTCGGGTAAAATAGGGTCTATAAACTTGGAAATTCAATAATAATAATAATAATAATAATAATAATGATAATGATATGCAATAAAAGATCATGTTTACCAGGGATAGACAAAACTAAAAATTTTTCAGGAGCCAGTCCCTTATTTTCAGAAGCCATCACATTTTGCCCACATATGCAATGGAAAAGCCATTCGAAATTAAAGACGGGCGAAGCGTCAGGGGAAACAGGGTAGGCCTAGACAGCGTGTACCCTAATATTTTGTGAACGAAATATTTTCTAGTTAATTCAAGTACAGAGACATCATTTTATTTTTACTAACATTTCTAATATTAACTTGGCTATACCTTTGCTACCCCCTTCTACGAGTGGAGTTCGGTGATACTAGCGTAAAATACAAACAAATCACTTTACTTTGTATAGGAGGGAAGAAAAGTAGTTCATCCACTTACGTAAACTAGGAATTATCGCGATTTTGAGTTTGATCATTTTCATTAGGTTTTTGTTTAATCAAAATACAGTATAGTATTAACAATGAGTGTTTTTACTCATGATCTGAGCTGTCCATTCGGACATATTCATTATGCAGTGTATATTATACTATCTACTGCACATTAGCGTACAATTTAGAGAATGAAGTTACAGGCTTCAGTTCTTTTGTGCATGTTATCGCACTATTGTAGCTAATTCCAATTACCAGTTCCGTCCTTCGTACTAGTAACCCATGTAGAAATAATTCTGTACTTAATCTATAAAAGATTACCTGACGTACTGTAAATTCAATCTTCACTTCTGCCCGATTCGAAAAGATAAAATTACTTACATTTTTTTAGTAAGTTATTTTACGACGCTTTATCAACATCTTAGGTTATTTAGCCTCTGAATGAGATGAAGGTGATAATGCCGGTGAAATGAGTCCGGGGTCCAACACCGAAAGTTACCTAGCATTTGCTCATATTGGGTTGAGGGAAAACCCCGGAAAAAACCTCAACCAGGTAACTTGCCCCGACCGGGAATCGAACCCGGGCCACCTGGTTTCGCGGCTAGACGTGCTAACCGTTACTCCACAGGTGTGGACGAATTACTTACATATGCTATCTACTTTCCATCCAAGTAGTTACGTCGCAGGGTCGTAGAAAGGAAGGAGGTCCTTTTGTTTAAGTTAATTTTAAACAGTTGTATAATATTACGTATTCGCCCAATTCCTAACAGAAATTAATGTTTTCAGAAAAGAGCTAAGACAGCCCAGCCATTACCCTTTACAGAGAGGCGAGCAGAAGTAGGTGGGGAAAATCGGGATGAGTCGTAGGCAAACGGATGACAGTACCTGTACGAAAATATGATTCAATATTGAAAACTCTTGCATCACTGAAAAACGCGAATATATTTATGGAACGTACTATACTCACTAACACAGTACTGTTTAGTATCACCGTAAGGCACTCTGACTGCATACGCGGCCTTGGTTCTGTGTGGAGGATGATTGGAAGTTTACTAGTAGAGGAGGTGGGAGTGAAGTACATTAAAAAACTCGGGTACAATAAAAATTGAAATAAAAATAAAATGATGTCCCTGTATTATTCCTTTACAATATTAATTATTCCCAAATACATGACTGCCCCCCCCCCAAACTTGTCTGATTTTTTTTTCTTCTAACGTTAGAAAATATTGAATTCAAAAGATCTTTCTTGCTTTTGTTTATGATTAAGTTTCTGTTCTTAAATTGATGAATTTAATGTCTTCAGATCATGTGCCTGGACTGCAATATTTATTTTAAATTTCTGAATCTATAAGAATTTCTGTACCTCACTTGAGGAATGGAAGCACCGTAATGTTTCTTTTGTAACAGCCTGTACAAGTCTGCAGATGTTCAGGCCGCCGCTTGGAGAAATATGAATAATATACTGCACAACAATGCAGAAAAAGGAAAAGTGATCCCGGTATAATGTGTAAACATAAAGACGAGATTAAATATAATAATGAAATTAGAGTTTACATTTCATGTGATATTTTCAGGAATGTAAACTTTATATAAAACAAAAGTTTCTGTTAGTACTGTTACGTAGTTTTATTGACATATGCATGTGTTTCTGTACGAGAGAGAAAAGAGGGAGATTGTTTTAAGTTATGCCCTATTATAATTTGTAGCAAACCTACAGTTCAAGCCTTATACAACTCTGTCCGAAACATCGCGATATGGATGTAACACTGTAAGAAATATGCCCTCGAAAATACCTTTATTAAATAATCATATTCCGATATACTATACTACGGTCAAGCTATAACGGGGGGGATGAGATAAATGACGTCCCCCATAACCTCGTTACATGGGGATTCTATGGTTTTGCTTTGTCCCCCCCACCCCACCCCAAGGAAACTGTTCTCTTTTCGCCAATGACTATAAGCACTTTGCTATAGTAGTCGAAAGTAGACCAAGCTAACCGGTCTGTCTGTTTTCCCTTTGAATTTCAAAGCTTTCAGACAGAGCAACACTAACGCTATCTGGCTATGAAACTATGACTTTTCTCTAGCGAGATTTCTCCGCCCAGTAGACAGTTACACCAGCGTTTCTTCTTGCTCTCATTGGCTAGTATTTGAATCTCAGTAATAAAGGTGCTCTTATTGGCTACTATCTCAGGCATGCTTTTAATGTAATTAATTTGAATTTACTTTATTACAAAGATACATCCAAAATAAAATAATGATATAATAATATTCAAATATAAAGTATAGCAAACTTGCAACAAATAAATGATACCATCAAAGCTTTCAAGTACATGCCTTTTCTTGCCCGTCAATATTAGTTACGGTATTATAACGGAAACGAGAGTTTCAAAGTTACTGTTCTGCAACCAGGAGATTAACCGTGAAAGGAATGTGCTTACTATTGCGTCATCTATTGAAGCGAAGTAGATAGATAATATTACTGTTATGTTAGTTTATGCTCGACCATGCCGAAATGTAGTAATTATACACCTGGTAGCAGACCTTTAATGCATGTCATTAAAGTACACCTACTCATTAAAGGTCAGGTATTTCAGCCAATGACTACTCAGGTTACAACTGTTCAGCCAATGACAGGTCAGCTTTCTACCGTTATAAAACCGCAAGTATCGATTATTCTCGGATATGCAATCGAAAGAGAATTAGCGAAAAGTCACGAAGGCTGGAAATCCAATACTGTTGCAGAAGGTTATGTTCTGTTACTATAATAATTAGCGTTAATTGTAAATAATATTCAAATAAATTCAATTTGTCATCTCGTTTTTCAATGTCTAATTATATTTCAATGTTATCTCTGTAGGTTCTTATGGCCTAGCAAGGTCAATGTGCACATCTGTTCCTCGGAAAAAATCAATACTTTCGCGTCTGCGCACATCTCACAACATACGAGACATTGCTCCAGGTCAGATACAATAAAATTAACAAGTTAGAAATATGGTCGAGCATAAAAAGTCGTATGAAACTCGCCTATAATGGTAATTAAGAAGCTCGTATGAAAATTATGAAACTCGCTTGCGCTCGTTTCATAAATATCCATACTCACTTCTTAATTACCTTCATTATAGGCTCGTTGCATAATATACTATTAAAAAACATGCGCTCTCCTGCATATGTTATTTCCTGTAGATGGAGGGATTGAAAAACCAGGAGATTAACCGTGATCTAATTTTGTAACTAGGGTAGTATAAACAGGGTTGCCAGATTTTAGATATACCAAGGAGGGACATCATTTCTTCATAAAAGGGGAATAAAAATTGTCCCTCTATATGCAGTCGAAATGACTGATATGAATCTCAAAATTGCAATTTTAATAAAAAACATATTGTAGGTACAGGTTTCCAAGTACAAAACAGTGTTTATCTAACTTACATCCAGATCGATATAATTTTGTACTTTTACATCACGTTTCTCCGGCGTCTTTCTGAAGGGCTTGTGACAATAATGTTATGCAAAATTATTGTCTTGATAACTTAATTCTGTCTCATAGATTTTACCAGGTGTTTATTATTAATTGTAAAGCACAAATTCTAAAAGATGTAACACATGTGACAAAATATTTAAATTCGTATATTTATTAGAGTCGATGGCAATTCGGAAGGCGGTAGTCTGCTAGCGTTTGCGTCGAGAGAGACAGATAGAGGGTAAGGCAGCGTACAACATTGCCACATCGTACTTCACGGGCACATGCGATGCAAATAGCGCAGGAGAGAATTTAAATTATCAAAAGACAATAATGATATTAGCGGTTGATTACTGTAAGCATGACACCAAACAAACCCTGTTTCTTTCACTAACAATATTCTTTGCAGGGTTCTCAATCCCACACCACATGCTTCTGCAGTCGTTTCTTGCACGTTGGCAACGTTGCAGCAGCATCAAGATGGCCGGCAGCGTTGTGCTCGTCAACGTTTTTAAAATAATTATACACCTTAAACAATATTTTCCGCACCTGCCTGTGCAATACTTGTTTCTTACAGTCTCTTCTTCCATTTATTTATCTTATACACACACAGTAAATGTTAGTTTTACTTATTCAAACGAACTTGGGAAGTACTTGTTACAGACTGATTCCGAATAGTTCTGCTGTACAAGCATGTGACGTCACATGCCAGAAATGCTACGGCGCATATAGCAGCCGACCGCCTTCCGAACTGCCGTCTAGTCTAATTCATTAAAGTGACATAACATTTGATATCTAAATTCATATTTATTTTGTGACTTAGCATATTAGTGCTCAAAACCCATCATTTGACAAATAGTATACATTTTTAGAGTTTATACAGCCTACATATTTATCACTGAACTTATATTTTCAACAACCTTCTTTCCATTTTTTGTACCATGCATTTCTGATGAACGTCTCTTTTTAAAATGTTTAGAAATATCATATTTACTATCGAATTCGCTTTCAAAAACATTACACTTTCCAAAATATTCGTTTTTTTTTTTCAATGTTCAAACCTACATTGTTAAGATAATTAATCTAAATTTAATGTAATTATTTAGGCCTAGAAGAAAATAGTTACTGGGTAACGATAAAATTATACAAGTGATGTTAATTTTCTAAAGGAGGGACTTTTTGCGTCCCGCCTCGAATCGAAGCGGGACTCGGAATTTTTATATGGAAATCGGGATATCTGGCAACCCTCTGTATAAATATGTGTGTATCAGTGTTATCGTTTGTGCTTTGAGAGTTTGCCAATGGAGATACGTGTACTCACGTGTGTGACCTTATGACATCAACATTCTTTCACAGGATTACCCCGCTGCGTCTCATACCCCTGAGACTTTCTCCTGGTTGGAGTACAGTACGAATGTGGTGTAAGACGCGAGAACAGGCGGATTGAACTGATTTACAAGAATATTATTTAAGGTGAGTTGTAAGGAAATCTATTTATTTCTTATTTCTCTTATTCAATCCACATAACAGTGAATTATATTACTACTAGTGGCTTGTGCAGCAAATGCTGCAAACTAAGTTCATTAGACGTTCAAATAAAAACTTTTCAGATTTATTTTCAATGAAAAATACCAGACATTTTGAAAGTCATTTGCTTCCATAATATTGAAACATACTCCCTCTGAATGGTTTTTTTATTGCCAAACACTTTTTCTTGAGCCTATCCACCTTCAGTTTTTCAGCTTCAACGCGAAAACGCAAGTAACAATGTCAGGACGATCAGTGGGTTTTTCATTTGGGAGTAAAACAATAGCTACTCCAGGTCATTGTGGATTGTAGGTTAAAGTTACAAAAAAAAGGACAGGTTTGCTATGCTTTCGAACAATAGAAATAGCATCTTGGTATAGCTGCTGCATGTAGAGCTTGAAATGTAGAGGGTAAAATCATTTTATCCTGCTAAGAGATCTTGCTGAAATGATCGAGAGACTAAAATATTTTGTAGGTCTCTTATTTTATCAGTAATATCGTCTTTCTTTAGGAACTGTAATTTTTGCGCTCTCTCGTGCCAATACTAAAGAGAATGACGCATATAAGTATCTACACCACACCGCCATTAAGTATATGAAAAAGATCCAACCCTACTTGATTAATAACTATAAAAATATTTGATTTTTAATAACAATATTATTATCTTACGCAAATTTTGTAGTTACATAGATATTAACATCATGGCATTAACTATAGTATAATAATATTTCATTTCTAATGGTAATAATGTCGTCAAACCACCTCAAGTTCTGTAGATTTTAATATCCAATACATAGCTGTACTCAGAAAATTACACACCGCAGAATGAGACCTGTAAATTATTTTTAGTAAGTCTTGAAATTTTTAATAACCAATTGAATTTGAACTCTAAATATATCAGCAATCCTGCAGGTTATGGCCTTCGTGTAATAGCCTATTGTTTATTGTAGTGCGTTTTTTTATTTTATTCTGAAATGCAATTAGTTCTCAAAACTGACGAAAGATGGATTTTAGAAAATACGAAAATTATGTAGGAAAACTAACGTTTCACCGAAAGTTACTATTTTTCTGAAAATCCTTGGATGCCAAGCTTCAAAATGAGGGGTCATTCATTAAAATCCGTTCAGCCGTTTTCTGGTAATTTCCATTACCAGTTCAAATTATATATAGAAGATTTCTATTCTATTTGGCAGTTCTCCCGCTGCCTATTTAGTCTATATTTAAAAATAAAACGAGTGCACGTAGGGTTATAAGTTGTTACAGGGTATGTCCTAGTTTTAACAGCAGTCATTAATATAATATTGAACACAGATCTGTATGCGTCGAAGACAAAATTCCATACATAATAATATGATTGGAATAGGTTAAATGAAATAATAAATATCTGTCTACAGACCGCTTGTTTAGTCCTGACAGCTCAGCGACGCGATAGAGGGGAAGTAATAGGAGAAGTGGGGAGAGTTCCGGAGTAGAGATAAGGGCGAGCGGTCGGTAAATGAATGCAGTACAGCTTAATTGTACTGGAAACATATCGCTCTACCGCACGCATGACATCCGATCGCTCCCAAGGCAAGCGAGTGAATAACCCAAACACCCCTTGGCGTAACTATATGGACTCGCCTGACCCAGGCGCATATCGCCGTCGACTGTCAGAACTAAATAATTATCGTGCTGTACTCCCTTACTTAGCTCACTCTTCGCCACTGGATAAAGATACATTTACTGAAATATATTAAACAATATTAAACATCTTTTATAGGCTACAATGAGGTCAGTTACCTGTGGGAGCGAGACCAATTTCAGCTGTGCCTTATTTCGACCGTTACTCAGTCTTACAGGAAAGCATTTTCCATAGCTCGACAAACGTATTCTCACTGTAGTTTGTAACAGGACTAAAGTTGCATTACACAGTTCAATAGGGATATCCTGAACTAGCCCAACAGATAGCGCACGTGTACTTTGAGGGTTGCACTTTGCGTGTGCATTTGTTTTTCGGTATGTAAACATTGAGGATATACGTAGTGTATTAGTATATTAAACACTCTTAAAAACAACTCAAAATTCCAAATGTTTGTTATATTCCTACATGTAAAAACGAAGGGAAAGCTTTTTGTCTTCATTCAGGTCCCGAAATATTTTGAATATATGCTTTAAATCATAAAAAAAAATGACTAATTAAATTGCGCCTCGAAAGTAACTATTTCAAGTAATGAATTGCTGGCTACAGTTTCATTTTAGAGAAGGGAAAAGAAAAATCAATAAAAACATATGCAACCTCGACAGCGAGCTACGTTAGCTTAGATTATATGCAGTAGTTGTAGGAGTCTCCGAAGTTCACGCCTGCAGTAAACTCTCTATAAACTGAGATGTTCATTGTCCAGGACGATCCGTAGTGAAATCCATTTCGTGAATAATGTTTTTAATGTACTGTAGACTAATGATTAAAAACATGTTTTAACTTCAAATTTTCAAAATCATCCTACATAGTATTCAAAACTGCATGTCCTTAACCTACAAAATACACGAATAATCATGACACTACTGCAATCATATTACATCAACCTATCGAACATTGTACTTCATCTTACTGCAACATAGAAAAAAATACCAGAAATTCAATCTCGATAGTCCCTTCCCTATAAAAAAAAACACATTGGTGGCTGCATATCTTGTTTTTAGAGTACCTACGGTACTTAAATACCAATGATTAAAGAGGGTAATATTCATCTACGACATAGTTCCTATTTTTTTTTATTCATGCACCTCGTTCTCAAAGTTCTCGTTTAGGTTCATGAACATTCAATTTACTCGTATCTATATTCTCCATACTGCAGATTTCCCCACCCATCTCGGGGAATCGCTCAATATTATACAGGTTTAGGCCTATGCTATTATTTATTGTAAATTAAATTAAATTATGGGGTAAGAAAATACTGAATTATATTAAATTATACTAGGTTATACAAAAAATTGTAAATATAATTTTGACACGCACGGGAATCCAACAAATGGGAAATGTAATCAATTATAGCATATGACATAATGTAGCCCTACAACATGTTGCGCCGCATGGAACGCTCTGCCATCTAACGGTAAAACTTCGCTTAAGATATCCCTATTTTCCATGCGTGAATGCATGCAATCTGGGAAGAATATTGACATAAGTTTAAAACGTAAGTTCAATTAAGATGCATGAAGATTTTGTGTCTACATGGTGCGCCGTTTAGAACGTCGGCTTTACTGCGTAACTATATTAATTAATAAGCTTAATCGATTTACGGGAAAACAGTTGGCCACACCGATAAATAAAAGAACGACCATGCGATAAATTGATAGCGATAAATCTAGCTGCAGAAATTATCGCGATGTTTGACTGTAATTGAGTGGAATTCAAAATTTCATTACACTTCATTGGTCGAAAATGGAACGACGTCTTATAAACGAAATAGTCAGTATAAAATTGAAGGAGGAGAAGTAAACACTCCAACCCATCTTTCACTCCCATCCTTACATAATATTAAATGAGCGTGCCAGACTTCCTTTTGCATCATGATTTTAAAGAGCATTTATAGGACAGAAGATTTCTATTGCAGTATTTGTTCAAAGAATAAACAAACTTCGTACTGAACTTTGATACGCTTTAATGAGGAGTCATGGTCACGTGAAGTTATTTATTGTTAACCTCCTCTGACCTTCGTCGTTTGACGTCTTTTATCTGCGCGCATTTATGACTCCATAAAATTGAGTTATTACCACTTGGTCTCTAGAGACTGAATTATTATAACTCTGTGGCAAGCCGTCTAAAAATTTCCATTGCTTTATGCACAATTGAGAATTTAGACCTAATGTGTATGAAACAGAGATATCGATGAAATTAAGAAGATTTAGAAATTAGAAGACATCCTTGGTTGCATAGTGATCATTGCGAGTGCGTATAATGGATCCATTGTTCGCGGGTTGAAATCCGGGCAATTATTGGGAACAAAATTAAAAAACAAAAAAAAGTATTCATTTATTTAAAATTCCAAAAGACGGAACAATTTTCGCAATCTGCAGACAAAATTAAATACTTAGAAGATAATTTAGCATTAAGTAGGTCTATTTGTTTATTATTTTTATTGAATTTGGTATTTCCAAGAAACAGTTCCAGTAATTAAAATATGTCTCAGTGAAACGTACAGTAGAGTCCGTATAGGCCACTTTCTGTCTGATGGTTTTCCAATTCACCGCAGGCTAAAGCAAGGAGATGCACAGTCACTTTTATTTTTTTAACTTTACTCTTAAATTCTAAAATATGCCATCAGGGAAGTCCAGGATAACAGAGAGGGTTTGGAATTGAATGGGTTACATCAGCTGCTTGTTTATACGGATGGCATGAATATGTTAGAAAAAAATTCACAAACTACTAGGAAAAACATAGGAATTTTATTTGAAGCAAGTAAAGAGATAGGTTTGAAAGTAAATCTCGAAAAGACAAAGTATATCATTGTCTCGCGACCAGGACATAGTACGAAATGCAAATATAAACATTGGAAATTTATCCTTTGAAAAGGTGGAAAAATTCAAATATCTTGGAGCAACACATAAGAAATATAAAATGACACCAGGGAGGAAATTAAACGCAGAATAAATATGGGAAGGGCCTGCTATTATTTGGTTGAGAAGCTTTTATCATCCAGTCTGCTCTCAAAAAGCTGAAATTTAGAATTTATAAAATGGTTATAACCGGCTGTTCTATATGGTTGTGAAACTTGGACTCTTCACTTTGAGAGAGGAACAGAGGTTAAGGGTGTTTAGGGTGCTTAGGAAAATATTTGGGGCTAAGAGGGATGAAGTTACAGGAGAATGGAGAAATATACACAACGCATAACTGCACGCATTGTATTCTTCACCTGACATAATTAGGAACATTAAATTCAGACGTTTGAGATGGTCAGGGCATGTAGCACGTATGGGTGAATCCATCAATGCGTTTAGAGAGTGTGTTGGGAGACCTGAAGGAAAAAGACCTTTGGGGAGGTCGAGACGTAAATGGGAGAATAATATTAAAATGGATTTGAGGGAGATGGGATACATATAATGGTAGGGATTGGATTAATTTTGCTCATGATTGAGACCGATGGAGGGCTTATGTGAGGGCAACAATGAACCTCCGGGTTCTCTAAAAGTCATTTCTAAGTAAATAAGTATGTATTTGTTTATATAACCTGGTAAAGGTAAGGACACCAAGCATTTTCTTTTCCTCTATCAGGGGATTAAGTTACAATTATGAATACAATTGAAATTAAAATTACAGTTAATGTTAAACTTACGATTACAACTTACAATGCACTAGAAGTACTAAAGTATCTCATTAATACAGACTAGATTATTAATGAAGTTAAGAACAAAGAAAGAATTATTTACCGATACTGAAAAACAAATTACTGTAAACGAAGATATAAGTACGAAATGTTATTGGAGACTGAAATATTTTACGCTAGAGTAAGACAAATATTTACGACAAGCCATGTTTGAACTAGACTCAATTACTGCCTATACTTTGTTCTATAATGTGTGACACGGGAAGTAAACATTGCCGGCAGAGGGGGAGAGAAGTATAATTGCTATTCAACTAACAGCAGAGGTCTCATTCCAAGCTTGACTTAGTCTGAAACGTTCTAACCCCGCCCAACTTCAAAACAACTTCGCCTGCCAGATATTATGCCGGGTTAAAATCCTAGTTGTGACAAGTTATAGGTCTCGCAAGTACGGATTACCGACGGAAGGAATGCGAATCAAACACTGCGATAAGGAAGAGCGGGCGACAGGAAAGGTCACGAGATAACTTGAATGATATTCAAGAGTACAGTCGGAAGAGAAATGACATCGATAGAATCATTCTTGCGTTGTAATAGTTACATTACTTTAGTTTGTGCCATTGCATGTAAATGCGTGTCTTGTATCGCACGGTATTATTATTTCATTCGTAAACATATGTTGCGCACTTAATTAGCTTCGAATTTTTCTCTTGCTACGTTCTTTATTTTCACAGCGATGTCCTCATTTGTTCATCTTCTTGGAAGAGACAGTACTTCCATCGACTCGCATCTCTCCCCCCTCGGCGTGCCTACTTACACACGTCAAAACAGACAGCAACGCCACCATTGCTTTTCGGTAATAGTTTCTTGCGCGAGCTATACCTAGTTGAGATTTTTTAGTCAGGGGTTCACCACTTTGCATTTACGGTTAGCACGTCTGATCGTGAAACTAGAGGACCCGGGTTCATATCCTGGTTGGGACAAGTTACCTGTTCGATATTTTTTAGTCTGGGATTTTCCCTCAACCAATTAAGAGGAAATACTAGGTAACTTTCGGCGCCGGGCCCTCATCTCGCTAGCATTATAATCTTCATCTCACTCAGATGCTAGATAACCTTAGCAGTTGATAAAGCGTCGTGAAATAACCAATTTTAAAAAAGCGAAATCTTAATGGGGGATTTGTGACCAAAATTCAACGAAAATACTCCAAAAATTAACGAATAGAAAAAAATGCTCTTAAGAAAAAAAATATGTCCTAACGAATGTCTTAACACACTCCATTTATCTTAAAATATGTAAATACTAAAGCAGCTATATTTCAAAATCTTAGTCCTAGTTATCAGCATCAGCAAGTACAGTATGTTGAGAACCTGTCCATGGTAATCTCGAAGTCGCCTGTTTCAGCATGCCTGTGTTTTGTGTGCATTTTGTAGGCTCCGTATTCCAGCTACCTAAAGACTGAAGTTAAAGACACATTGGGTATATAGTACGCCGAACACAGGTGATGCAACATATAAGGATATAAACAAACAGGTCTTCGCATCGTGTTTAGGGAGTACAATCAACTCCCGACATTCTGCAGTTATACTAGTAAACACATGCTTGAGCCGTGATGTTCATTAATTTTCGTCGTGATCTTTGCAGTGATAATAACGTGCATTCGTAAGTTACTTAACTTGAACATATACGAATGCCACTCGAAAAGATTTTATATTGAAAGAAATTCTTTCATTAACACATGACTTTATTGGTGCATGATGTAGTACAAGATATTCCTATTATCTGATATTTTTTCGTGTTTCATTAGAATACTGCATGTAGCTCATCACTGAAAACCCACTAACTTTCTATTACGTTTCTATAAATTACCTAAAATGTAGATTATTTAATTTATTAATTGAGATGTTGGCTATACAAATCCATGCTAAACATGGAGTTAATATCTTCATAACTTTCAAATTTTTATGGTACTGGTTCTTTTGGATTACGTTCAACACACACACTGTGCCTTTTGGTATCGCAGTGTCTTTCAGTGCACTGTTTTTTGTCACTTTTACGTTTATTTTACACAATTTATATGTAATGTTGTCTATATTGACAGTGAAAATATTAGTTCAAATATCCTAAACTATGCCCTGCAATATTACACGCGTGAGCGTCTTACCTAAGCCATTTTACCTCTGCAATGAACCTTCAGTCAGCCACAAAGATGTAGTTATTAAAACAATACGACTAGTAAGAGCAGTGATCGATAAGACTACTCACTATGACTGCATCCCGGCTTTGACTTGTTATAGCGAAAGGCAGATTGTGCAGAACTATTTTGTATACGAACATAACTATATCTGCGCTGTGACGTCACATATACTTCGAATCAAGCAACTTCATTCCAGCTTATAGGTAGCTGAATTACGAAGCCTAATAATAAGGTAAGCAGGTACAAATAACGTACAATTTTTTTTTTATTCTCAGAAGTACAGAAGAAATACTTAGAGAGCGAGTAAATGTATTTGTGAAAGAAGATGACTGGGCAGATTCAGTTGCGTATATACAGTTCGTACATACAACGTTACAACGTTTGCGGTCAGGATCCCAGTTCAGGATAATGAACGGAACGGTTTTCCTCCCAGCCCGCTACGATCTTGACTTCACTCAGCATTCTGGGAAATATGGCTTCACGCGGTGTGGGAATCCCTCCGGCGAGGCACCTGTATGAGGAGAACTGATCTTTTTTCCTTTCGGATTATTGTTCGAGATTTCCACGAATTGTGTGACTGTACCTTCCCTCAGTGTATCGCGTACAAATGGAGGCATTGCTTAACAGCGCCTTTATATTGCAGAAGCTATTTGAAATCAGTTTCAATGGAATTATGATAGAATGAGAATTGCAAGACTAAATCGCCGTACTTGGAGAAAAGCTACTCCGCAGCCCTTTAACAACAAGATTCACAAATTTCATCCCATTTTTCTGCAAACATGAGTAACATTGATAAGGACGGAATAAATGTGGCGATCTTGATAGAATGTAATATATTCAATGGGTCATAAAATTAAATTCCATAATCGATTTCTTAGAATGTCTGTGTGCGTGCGTGCGTGCTTATGTATGTAAAAAAACTGTCTGACTTATGTACTCTGCATAATTGATTGGTAGGTAACTGGGCGGCTGAACGATTAAAAATGTTAAAAATGTAGCTGACTGTTAACAGATTACAAAGAAATGACAGTCATATGGAGACAGGAAGAATATACAAAAGTTAACAACAGGAAGAAAGGATGGGACTGGTGTGGTGGAGATTGAGAATTTTCAGATTAAAAAATAGAAGAGAAGTCATAGGAAAATATACATGTCCTTTATGTAATCTAAAGAAGTTGCGATACACGTTCTACTATCTTGCCCAAAAAATGAAAGAACAAAAAAAATTTTTGAGGAACCATACTTACTTACAAATGGCTTTTAAGGAACCCGCAGGTTCATTGCCGCCCTCACATAAGCCCGCCATCGGTCCCTATCCTGTCTCTATCAATATATCCCACCTCCCTCAAATCCATTTTAATATTATCCTCCCATCTACGTCTCGTCCTCCCCAAAGGTCTTTTTCCCTCCGGTCTTCCAACTAACATTCTATATGCATTTCTGGATTTGTCCATACGTGCTACATACCCTGCCCATCTCAAACGTCTGGATTTAATGTTCCTATTTATGTCAGGTGAAGAATACAATGCGTGCAGTTCTGCGTTGTGTAACTTTCTCCATTCTCCTGTAACTTCATCCCTCTTAGCTCCAAATATTTTCCTAAGGACCTTATTCTCAAATACCCTTAATCTATGTTCTTCTCTTAAATTGAGAGTCCAAGTTTCACAACCATACAAAGAGCAACGGGTAAAATAACTGCTTTATAAACGGAAGAAAATTGAGGGAACACGGGAAACGTTTATATACCTATGGTATAGAAAAAATGAGAAGGGAAAACTAAGGTATAAACATGTATGTATATATATATATATATATATATATATATATATATATATATATATATACGGTCTTACTAATAAAAGCTCTATATACAGACGTTTAACTGTCTTATACTTATACAATGAGTAGCTCGTTTATAAGTCGTGTGTAAATTCCTTACTAATAATCACTACATACGTCGTGTATAACAGTATAACTGTTACACAGCTACGTCATAGTTTCGTCATTATTTCGTTACGAAAGGTAATAGAATATCTGAGGTTCTCTACTGGATCCGGTAGAGCGCTCTAGAGTGGCGTGTTAAATATCGATAGTACAACTGGCTCTAATCGATTACCACACTACATTTTGGTCAAAGAGTACAAGCTACAGCAATATTATTCTAATAATTCTATGATCTTAGGTTTGTTCTTCTGTGGTTACAGGGTAAACATCATCATAAAATGACAGTCGATACGAACAGCTGTTAAAGGGGCGGCCATTTTTTCCCTATATACAACGCTTAAACAAGGGGTTTCGTGTATATAACTACTGCAATGCAATTCCCATTGTATAGTTACAGCCTGTTTATACGTCCATAGCTTATTCACGGTTTATTAGTAACGTTTTATGTCTCAACTCTGCATAAGTCTCGTATAAAAACTATACACGGTTTATTAGTAAGACTGATACTGTATACAATATAGTCTGTATAAAGAAATAGCAATTAAAGGGATAGAGTTTTTGTTAAGAAATAACTAGAATGATTGTACGTAGTATGGAATATATAGTAATAGTTATTAACTTATTAATAGTAAAATGTAGTTAAGAGTGAGTGGTTTCCTGGAAAACAGAAATGTAACAGGACCACCATTAACGAATGAGATATAAATTGTACATAATTTTGATGACATACATATACATACAGTAGCCGACTGATTGGTTAATTGGTTGAGTGGCTGATCGTAGACTGAATGACTGCGTGGCAGACTGAATGATAAACTTGGTCACTAGTTGAATGATACATGTATAAGGTGGCAGAGTGAAAATTTACCTGGACGCTGGTTGAACGACTGATTGATTGGCTGACAGATTTAATTAAGTCGCTGACTGAATGATCGATGGGTGCCTGATTGAATGACTGAGTCGCTGGCTGGATGACTGCTGAGTAGTAATGAATATAAACAAGATAGTGGCTGGCTGCATGAATTACTGACTTCGACGCTGGCTGAATTATTAGCTGGGTGACTGGCTTAATAAATAATGAATTCGATTGCCGGCTGTATGATTGATTGGGTGACTGGCAGAAGGAATCATTAGGTCGCTGGCTCGCAGGCTGAATTATTTAATCGGTAACTGGTTGAATGAATACTTGATTGACTGGATTGCTGGCAGAATGCTTGAGTAGCTCTCTAAATAAATTATTGTCTGTGTGGCTGACTGCATGAATTATTGATTGTCTGGTTCGTAGTCTCGATGATTTACTGGATGGCTGGCTGAATGAATGAATGACTGGGTGGTTGAATGAATGATTGACTGGGTGGTTGAATGAACGATTGTCTAAGTGGTTGAATGAATGATTGACTGGGTGGTTGTATGAACGATTGTTTAATTAGTTGACTGAATGGTTGACTGGGTATTTGAATGAATAATTAACTGGGTGGTTGAATGAATGATTGTCTGGGTGGTTGAATGAATGATTGACTGGGTATTTGAATGAATAATTGACTGGGTAGTTGAATGAATGATTGTCTGGGTGGTTGAATGAATGATTGACTTTCTCGTTGAATGAATGATTGACTGGGTGGTTGAATGAATGATTGACTGGATGGTTGAATGAATGATTGACTGTGTGGTTGAATGAATGACTGACTGGGTGGTTGAATGAATGACTGACTGTGTGGTTGAATGAATGATTGGGTGGTTGAATGAATGATTGACTGGGTATTTGAATGAATAATTGACTGTGTGGTTGAATGAATGATTGACTGGGTGGTTGAATGAATGATTGTCTGGGTGGTTGAATGAATGACTGACTGGGTGGTTGAATGAATGACTGACTGTGTGGTTGAACGAATGATTGACTGGGTGGTTGAACGAATGATTGACTGGGTGGTTGAACGAATGATTGACTGGGTGGTTGAATGAATGATTGACTGGGTGGTTGAATGAATGATTGACTGGGTGGTTGAATGAATGATTGACTGAGTGGTTGAATGAATGATTGACTGGGTGGTTGAATTAATGACTGACTGTGTGGTTGAATGAATGATTGACTGTGTGGTTGAATGAATGATTGTCTGAGTGGTTGAATGAATGATTGTTTGGTTGAATTAATGATTGACCGTGTGGTTGAATTAATGATTGACCGTGTGGTTGAATGAATGATTGACTAAGTGGTTGAATGAATGATTGACTGTGTGGCTGAATGAATGATTGACTGGGTATTTCAATGAATGATTGACTGGGTGGTTGAATGAATGGTTGACTGGGTGGTTGAATGAATGACTGATTGGGTTGTTGAATGAATGACTGACTGGGTGGTTGAATGAATGACTGACTGGGTGGTTGAATGAATGACTGACTGGGTGGTTGAATGAATAATTGACTGTGTGGTTGAATGAATGATTGTCTGGGTGGTTGAATGAATGATTGACTGTGTGGTTGAATGAATGATTGACTGTGTGGTTGAATGAATGACTGTAGTTGAATGAATGATTGACTGTGTGGTTGAATGAATGATTGTCTGGGTGGTTGAATGAATGACTGTGTGGTTGAATGAATGATTGACTGGGTATTTGAATGAATGATTGACTGTGTGGTTGAATGAATGATTGACTGTGTGGTTGAATGAATGATTGACTGGGTGGTTGAATGAATGATTGACTGGGTGGTTGAATGAATGACTGACTGGGTGGTTGAATGAATGATTGACTGGGTGGTTGAATGAATGACTGACTGGGTGGTTGAAAGAATGATTGACTGGGTGGTTGAAAGAATGATTGACTGGGTGGTTGAAAGAATGATTGACTGGGTGGTTGAATGAATGATTGACTGGGTGGTTGAATGACTGATTGACTGTGTGGCTGAATGAATGATTGACTGGGTATTTGAATGAATGATTGACTGTGTGGTTGAATGAATGATTGACTGTGTCGTTGAATGAATGATTGACTGGGTACTTGAATGAATGACTGACTGGGTGGTTGAATGAATGATTGACTGGGTGGTTGAATGAATGATTGTGTGGTTGAATGAATGATTGACTGGGTGGTTGAATTGATGACTGACTGGAAGTTGGGAAAGTTGACTGAATGAATGATTGATTGGGTTGATGAATGACACTGAGTGAATAAACTAATTAATTAACTCCTGTACTTGTAATGAGTGACGATGGAGAATTTTTTGATGTCATAGTGTAACCGGAGTATCCGGAGAAAACCCCTATGTTGCCTGGAATACGGGTTTGCTCAACCAAAATTACAAATCCAGGGTGAATAAACCGAGATTTGAACCATTGTCTTCTAGCTTATAACCCTAGAGCGTTAGCACTGAGCCACTGTATAATTTATAACACAAAGCAACGTCACTGAACATAGTAATTTAGTCAATCGCATATTCCCCGAATAAGAAAATCCCTTGACGACTCCCCTATCGGTAGGAGCTTCGTACCAACTCGAGACATCGCAAACCAATTTCCGTAAAATCTATTTTAATATCATAATCTCATCGTCTTCCCCACGCGACCGGTAACCTTTAAAAGAATTTCAAGGAATAGAGAATACGGAAAACGAGTCTGCGAATTCAAATCCAGATCATTTCCTTGCAAATTAGGTGGAGTAGTGTTACAAATTTCATGTTTTTCTAGCTAGGAATTCTATGAACACGGGTTCAGTTCCATCAGAGAAGCGGAGATTTCTCCGTCTCTCATAGGGTCTAGCATATGCTCATTGTCTTGTATTTGTTCTGCGCCAGAATGAACATAACTACGAAGTACGAACAGATAGCGCTGGTTCAAAACCTGCACAAGACAGAAAAATTTATGTGATGATGATGATGATGATGATGATGATTGTGGTGGTGGTGGTTATGATCATTGTGATGGATGATAATATAATTGTGATTATTGTGGTTGTGATTTTGATGGTGAGTAACATTGATGGCTAATGATTGTGATTATTATGATGACTGTGATGACGGTTGTTATGATTATTGTGATGGTTGATGAAGAGTATGAAAATGGTGGTAGTAATTATTACGGTGATGATTGTGGTTACGATGTTTGTGATGATTGATTATTATAATTATAACAATGATGGCTGCGATAAAAGATAATGATTATGATGATGGTTAGGATGATTGTAGTGGTTGACAATGATGATAAAAGGTGATGATTATGATGATGATGGTTATGATGATTGTGATGGTTGTTACATACATATGATAAAAGGTGATGATTATGATAAAAGGTTATGATGATGATGGTTATGATGATTGTGATGGTTAATTATGATAATGATGATAAAGTGATGATTATGATAATGATGGTGATAAAAGGTGATGACGCTGATGATTGTGATAAAAGGTGATGATGCTGATGATTGTGATAAAAGGTGATGATGCTGATGATTGTGATAAAAGGTGATGATGCTGAGGATTATGATAAAATATGGTGATGCTGATGATTGTGAAGGTTGATTATGTTAATAATAAAAGTGATGATTATGATAATGATAAAAGTGATGATTATGATAAAAAGTGATGCTGATGATTATGATGGTAGTTATGATGATTATGATGGTTGATTATGATGACAGTGGTGATTGTGATTATTATGGTGATGATTCTGATGATGGCGGTTATGATAATAAATTGTGACTGTTGGTGATTGATTATTACAATTGCGATTTCATGATGATGATGATGAAGATGATGATGATTGTGAGGAGGGAATGATGGTGGTTATGATGATTGTATTGGATGTTTGTGACAATGGTGACTGTGGTTATTAAGATGAATGTTATGATTATTGTGAAGGTTGACGATGATGTGGCGATTGTGACGATGATTTGACCATTGTGATAATAATCATTATGATTATCGTGCTAATGTTCGTGTTGTTGGTAAATGTGGTGATGGTGATTGTAATGATACAGTGATTATGATTATGATTGATGAATGTAATAGTGGTGATGGTGGTGTGATTATTAGGGCCCAGATTATTATGTAATTAATCACAAATTGCATTCCTTTAATTAGACTACTAAAAATTACAAATGCCGGCGATTTTTGGTTCTGATATGGTTATAGTTGAGTTTCATTTTACATATTTTTACATATTCTTAAAAATCATATTTTGCATATTCGTATTATGTAAACAATGTAACATTTTTGTACATATCCAGGCAATTATTGAGTTTTTAACTTTTTTATTAAATTCGTTTTATTATTCAGAGTAAAGTATTAAATTTCCTTCCATTGTATACTTGGAAATAAATCTTAAGTTCCTGTCCCATAACACCACCTGGAGAGCCGCCTTTTGTTCTCACTATATAGGGCCTACACGATACTGGTAAAGAGGGAGGGCCCAGAACTGACGTCGCTATGTTCTGTTCACAACTATAGAAAATATTTCAGTTTCTAAAGCTGGATTAAGAGAATAGTTCCCTTAAAAATAAAAGTAAACATAACTGGGGATTACAAACCTTTGTCTGTAAAAAAACAGTAGTTCTGGTTAAGAATCTGGGATGGTCAGGTGTGCCGGTCATTAACCTTTGTTACAAAATTGAAAGTAGACTACTAGCGAGGGGTTTGGGTCGGGTATCAGGTGAGTACTTAAGGCTTTCAGGGAACTCGGAGGTTCATTGTCGCCCTCACATGAGCCCGCCATCGATCCTTACCCTGAGCAAGAGTAATTCAGTCTCTACAATCATATCCCACCTCCCACAAATCCATTTTAATATTATATTCCCATCTACGTCTCGGGTTCCCCAAAGGTCTTTTTCCCTCCGGCCTCTCAACTAACACACTATATGCATTTCTAGATTCGCATACCATTATGTGTGCGACACAAAAAATATTTTTCTAGGAAATCTTAAGACACAAAAGAAGCTTACATTGTGGCAGTGACAAGTTGTACTTGGAAGCTTACAGTGGGGTGGAAATGGCAAATCGACTTTCCAGGCCGTGACCAGTTAAATTGTGACATTTTTATGAATTTAATGCATTAATAAATAGTGATTTTAAATTACGTAGTTTATTAATATTACATATTTAATTACATATTTCCTCGATATTTACTACATTTTATGCACATATTTCGCACTGATATTACATAAAAATCCGAGCCTAGTGATTATGATGGAGTGTTGGGAATTGGTGGTGGTGGTGGTGGTGGTGGTGGTGGTGATTTTTATCTTGAAAGTACTCTTCTGTCAGTAATCAAGCGCACAAAAAATATCTTGGGGAGTGGAGGGTTCAGGAAAATACAGCAGATGAAGGGTTCAGAGCTATAGTGGGCCAAGCGCCAATTATTAAAAACGGAGAAAGCAAGGGTTAAAGTTAAGTAAATACCATAATTTAATGAAGACTGACATAGCATTTAGTTTTAATGTGCATACTTTATATTACTTGGTATATGTTTCATTAAATTTTAGTAATCACCTAATTTTAATTCTTGTTTTCTGCGTTTTTAATATATGGC
Source organism: Periplaneta americana (assembly GCF_040183065.1). Classification (NCBI taxonomy): domain Eukaryota; kingdom Metazoa; phylum Arthropoda; class Insecta; order Blattodea; family Blattidae; genus Periplaneta; species Periplaneta americana. The sequence goes on along the minus strand of NC_091122.1, from coordinate 132,173,592 downwards.
GCTTGGCCCACTATGGCTCTGAACCCTTCAAATGTAATATATAAAGACAGGCAGTCTCACAGAAGAGAACCAAGAAAGAATCGGAAGTAATGTTTCAATTATATGTTCATTGTAATACAATACTTGGTAACATCAGTGCAATTAGAATACTTAAGATACATTTCAAGGAAGAGCGACAACCTAGAAGGAAAACCAAGCCCGTTAAGTATGTGATAACGATGAGCAAAGGTCGTGGGAAAAACGCATGATGTAAATGCAAGTCGACTTAACCAAGAAATGTATAAGCAAATATTATGAGTAGGCCTACTGTGATTTACTAAAACAGTCCGTTAAAAAGTCCATCGATTACTTAACGTCTTAAAGCTAATTTTCATCAGTGAGTGAGTTCACAAATCTATCTAAGGAAATGTGTAAATAAGTACAACCCCCAATACACATAATCAAGGGGAAATTTATCACACACCCGTATTTATTTCCAGTTAAAATTATATTAGGAAATAACTTTGATTTCATAGCTTCCATTTCCACTCGTATAAACCATCATTTTTCTTTTTTCACTTAAGGTCTTAAGCCACTTGCCTCTTCCAGCTCGATTTTTTAATGTAAAACATGTAGGAAGGATTCGAAATTTGAACCGAACTTCATTTATTTGTGAACGTTACATAACACACAAATAAATGTAACCCTATTTTAAAGCACCAGGGGACCTTTGTATTGTTTCTTGACACAACTTTTTTGGTTGGCCATTTCCGTAATTCTTTCTCATTCGTTTTGTCTGCTAAGCTTTCCTTCGGCGATCCAAACAAGACAGTTGCTTACACGGAGATAAATTCAGGCTATATCGAGAATGTGGCAAAGTTCCAAATCAAAGAGTGTCTTGTTTGATTCTTGCGCAGTGGTGATGGGCGTTGTCATGAAGGAGGATGATGCCTGTAGACAACTTTTCACTTCTTTCGAGCTTAAGATTTTACTTGTTTCAATTTTATTTTCAAAGGACTACGGTAGTACGCTGCATTCATTGTTTATATAAAAGAAAAGTGTTTAATATCGTTCATTCCAGGTTTCAAAAATCGTTATTTCTTACCTTTTTCACAGATGATTTCACTTTAACCATTTTTGCTGATGTTGAATACAAATGTTTCCATTCCTGCTAATAATTTTGGTTTCACGAGTATATTAGTATATCTACTGTAAATTCCATTAGTTATCAGTAGCACAGTTATATCAAAAAACCAACTCGTCTTACTTCGTTTATTTTTCAGATTTCTGGACATCCATTTTGTATAGACTACATGTTTGAAAACTTCAGATATTTGTGAAAAATTTACTTGGTTCTACGTACTTTCTTGGCCAGTCACATACACTTATTCGTCATTTTTCTCGAATAGTTTTTTTTCAACGCATTGAGTATAGTCCTTCGACAGAAGTCTCGGGAAGTGCAGTATGCTGCACATTAGAAACTATGACGCACCCATCTTTAAATGATTTGCACCAATCGAACAACAGTGAATAAAACAAACTTTGAAAGAAATCTCTAAATTTCTGAAGCTTTGCAACGGCAATGGAGATATTTGAGGAACATACTGTATATCTTTCATGTTTGTTTTCTTCTGCTATCTTATCGTATATACCCTACTGTAAACAATGGTGCATAATGGGTCAATGAGTATAGATCTATTCGGATTCAGTCCTCAAAAACATTTAATTCTGTTACAGTAGGAATTGTTGAAGATTTTATACTCCGTAGTGAGCTTTTTTGCCATATTTCCCAGAACACCAAAAGTAATTTAGTTTGATGGTAACCTAGATATGTGCACATGGTTGTATTATTCGCTTTAATGGTATACAATTTTTTGACGATTGGTTGGGTCACTGGCTGAAAAGAAACTGCCTACTGAAGGATGCACTGGAAGGAATGGTGAACGGGAGAAGAGTTCGGGAAAGAAGAAGATATCAGATGATGAACCACATTAAGATATATGTATCATATGCAGAGACTAAGAGAAAGGCAGAAAATTAGGATTACATGACGAAAAATTCTATAGGAGGACATGGAATCTAAAATAAGCGGACATTTCTGAAAAAAAGGGAGGATTTTTTAAAAATTGGTATGAACAAAATTAAAGATAAAAACAATGGCTCACCTTAGTTAGTTTTCTCACTAGTTGCTGGATCAGTATTACATCTGTATCCTACTTATCGGTGGAGATCACTTTGTGCACAAGAGCCTGAAAGGCAAACTTATATTATCTTGTAACAAATAACTATGGAACTGTTCACAGGACATGTCCTTGAAATTATATTTCAACATGATGATACCTCTAACTATCTCCGTTAGCATGCGATATAAGGCGAAATACTCTCTCAACACTTCCATTGTGACTTGGGATAAATAAATAGAATTGACATATTTTTAAGAGTTCTGAGAAAGTTTCAGTGCTCGCAGAACTATTGGAATTGAAGAATTTGCACCATTGTTTATCTAAACTTAAATCTTTGTCCAAATTAACTTGATTGGCATATATTTGTACATTGTAGAACAAAATTGATAAAATAGCTTACAATCATGAATAGTGAGATTTTTAGAATGTAAGAATTCAATGCATTCAATAGGTCATCATATTTAATGTTTAGGTGAGGGGTTTGGACTTTTTCCATTGCTGGTTGTCACAATCAAAAAATTAAGACAAAACGTTTCGAAGGGTGGTTCTCCCTTCGTCTTCAGGTGGAAGGAAGGTGAGAAAGGAAAAAAACCTACTGTTGGGATCGTTACGTACAGCTATTCTGTATGACTGATCGATTGATTCCTGGCTTCGGTGGAGATTCTAATTAAGAAAGACCCGAAGTCATTAGCAGTATGTTGGCACTAAACCAAACGGAATAAAAAAAGATGGGCGTGAAGTGGCTAAAAAATTGATGAAAGACACACAAAAGGAGGGGGCGGGGAACTAAAAAAATGTGAACAAGTGTTATGATACCTCATAGAAAATACAAGAAGGTAAAAAAGGAAAAAAAAAAAAACGATCCCAACAGTAGGTTTTTTCCTTTCTCTCCTACCTTCCATCTGAAGACGAAGGGAGAACCACCCTTCGAAACGTTGTCTTAATTTTTTGATTGTGACAACCAGCAATGGAAAAAGTCCAAACCCCTCACCTAAACATTAATGATCCACCATTGCTTTCCAATCCCTCATTTAGACCATCATATTTAATGTTATTTTCTTATGTGCTCCAGCTTCAACCATTGAAAGCAGTTAAATTCTTTCATAGATTTTCACCATTTGTTTAGATATCTATGCATAATATCGCACATTATTCAATATTAATATTAATTCTAGTTGAAATGCGAAATCCCGGACATTTCAAATTTTTTTAAAATGCCTGTCGGACAGGATAAAATGATTAAAAAAGACATGTCCTCCTTTTGCCGGACGGATGGTAACCCTACAGAAAATAGGAAAGATTTGAGAATATTGCGTTTGCAGTGAAAAGATCTGCCCATGGGCAAACCTGTATGTATGTATGTATGTATGTATGTATGTATGTATGTATGTATGTATGTATGTATTTTTTGATAACTCATAACTTGAGGCCGACACAATACCAGGAAAAGTTTAAAATATATGGAATTTATTTTGGAGAAATATGAAAAAAGATATATTCATTGCAAAAATATCTTCGTTCTTAACCATTTTGAGAAGCTTTACATCATTATTTATAAAATGAAGTAAAGTAAAACTGTTTCTTCATGTTTACTATATACTGTATTGTATAAATTTTCAGTTCAATAAACATGTTCAGTACTGTTTGTTTCGGCGCATACTGTATTATACCGTTACGGTACGGATGATTGGCAGGGGTAGGATTAGTACTAATGAGTTGATTCCTGGAGAAGAAACTTTCAAAGGAAGGAAACTAGTAATGTACAATGCTAAACATGGTATTTCATCTCGTTCAATTTTACTTACATATGCGTAGACTACATAACTTTCATTGTCATTGTATTTCCTACTGGAAAGAGAGATATTTATCGAGATATCGAAAAAATCGAATAACAGAACTTCGAGCTATAGAAAAAAAACATTACGTGTAAATTATATACGATTCCTTCCAGAAATTAAAGTTATTACTTTGAGGTACCGGTATCGATAAATCGAGTTACAGAAGTTCGACTTAAGTTCGACTGTACATGGCTTGGTGGTGCTGAGTTCTAACTAGAGATAATTTCTGTCTAGTAGGCCATAATCCCCGCTGTAACGGGTCAGGAACGAGAGTCCTTGACAGTGACGATGAACCGCAGGATCAGATACGGGTATGTCAAGCAAGCTAGCCTTCACGAACGAGACAACTACTCTTGCTAATGGACTGTGCTGCTGTGGCGATTACAATGTGGTATACAGTAGTACGGAATTTAGAATCGTTTGTCAGAATTTCCTCACCGATGTAAAGCCTTACTTGTCAATTAGAAGGAGACGATATTTTTACAATAAAAGAACGTTTGATTATTTTGTTTCAAACTAAAGTTACTTATTTAGAAGGATTTATAACAAAGCCAAATCACACAACTCGAAGGTTTGTTGAATTATTAACAGCAAAAGCATGCCTGTGCAGTTTAGTTAATGTACAGTAGTGGCAAAAAAAAAAAAAAAAAAAAAAAAAAAAAAAAAAAAAAAAAAAAGAACGGACCGACCCATGTAGCTGATTTCTGAGCCTTGTTCACTCCAGAGCACGATAGACTGGTAACTAAGACTTTCGTGGTTCGATTCCTATCTGGGAAGGAAACCTTTTTTTGTTCCTTATTCAAATTTATTCCCAATACTTTTCGATTGCTGGTAAAATTCATGTTCTAGAAATAATAAGTTAATTAAGTAGTAAAATATCGCTGCAATCGAAAAGCATTGGGAATAAATATGAATAAGGAACAAAAAAAAAAAAAGTTTCCTTCACAGGCAGGATTCGAACCACGAAAGTTTTAGTTACCAGTCTATCGTGCTCTGGAGTGAACAAGGCTCTGAAATCAGTTACAAGAGTCGGTCCGGTTTTTTTTTTTTTTGCCACTGCTGTACATATTATTTTCAACTAATTTTTTGCAAGCAGTTCCGGTAGCTCAGAATTTAAACCTCGGACAGATAATAGAGAAGTCTTGAGTTCAAAACTTGTTCACTTTCATCCTGATCACGCTAGAATTGTTTTCTTCTTCTTCTTCTTCTTTTTCTGCTGCTGCCATTCCAAAGGTTGGGCCAAAAGTCGGTTCGATGCTAAACATTGTAGCTAATGGTTCGTCCATCCCATTTTTGATCGTTTTGTTTCCGCTTGTTGAAAATCTACTAATGAGTATGACCATGGTTTCCATTCTGCTTTACATTTTTTTTTTATTTCCTGAATCATGTTTCCTTTCCCAATTGCGTTCTAATTTCTTCACCCTTGATTTTCTCTTAATGATATTCCAAAATTTGTTCTTGTAAAGCTCATATATGCTGCTTCCAAACCTATCTGTCGCTGTAGTTTATTTCTGGTAGGTTTAAAATAACGGAGAATCGGTCATAATTATAGTTTATTTCCTTTTTGCAGTGCCTTTCTGTGAGCGATATATGAGTATCCCACCATTATTCGTTTATCCGGATTCACCAAGGCGATTGTGTTTGGATACGCGATAAACTATTTGATAATCTGTTACACCACAAAAACCTTCATGGTAAGCCTGGACAGTAGACAACCCCCACAAGCTTAGACCTCAGTGAGGCGTTCGTAAAGAAAACAAATCGTCTGGAAGTATGGTATTTTTTTAATGTCTAAAAAAATAACTTCGATTTTCTTTTATTTTAATAGGTTATTTTACGACGCTTTATCAACATCTCAGGTTATTTAGCGTCTGAATGAGATGAAGGTGATAATGCCGGTGAAATGAGTCTGGGGTCCAACACGGAAAGTTACCCAGCATTTACTCATATTGGGTTGAGGGAAAACCCCAGAAAAAACCTCAACCAGGTAACTTGCCCCGACCGGGAATCGAACCCGGGCCACCTGGTTTCGCGGCTAGACGCTCTAACCGTTACTCCACAGGTGTAGACTATAACTTCGAAGGATGAGAAATTTGTTACATAATTTTGTTCAGTACACTATCACAGTCTAGTATATACAGTCACGAAGCTTGAGTTTTGAGGGTGCTAGGAACAATAGACTGTGCCGGTACTATTTCGCATTGTCTGTAATGGGGCGATAGTAGCGATCCTAGTGGTGAGCAACTATCTATGGATGCATATTTACTAGGTATTGAGCTTCGTGACTGTATATACTAGACTGTGATACTATCCCCTATTATCTCTAAAAATATTTGCACGTGTACTCCTCCCGCCCTATATGTGTCTATTTGTTATGATTAATCTATAAATATACATTTGTTGTTATGATTAGTTTAAACTTCAACCCTAATATACTTCAAGTAAAATAGGGTTTATAAATTTGGAATAAATACTACTACAAACACCACCACCACTAATGAGAATATAATATCAGAGTTCGGATGATTTCAGTTTGTACTGACAAAAGTTAAGTTTTGACTGTGTTATAAAGGCCAAAGTCCGAATTTCGAGCTTTCGCAAATATTTTTATATTTACAGTATATTAAATGTAAAACCCTAAGGCCCAATTATATAAAACTCCCTAACTAAAGATCAACTTTGATCGAAGATCGGAAAGTGAACCGAGTTCAGACACTTCTATTGTATAAAACTTTTCTGCGATCAAATTACCTTGGTTCAAATGCAATCTAAGTTCACGTGAAAAGGATTTGGCAACATCGCATAAACAGGCGAAGTATGTTATGCGCGGACCATGTTTTACAGGTTTGTTCAGTGTTGCCAATCTAGCGACTTTAACTCTTTTTCAACGACAATTTTTTTTAACATTTATATTGCTTAAATAGGTATTTAGCGACCTTTTTAGCACCCCATAGTGACAAAATTTAATCTTTCTTTGTTAATAATGAGAAATCTAGCTACTTTCTAACTAGTTTTTGGCGACTTTCCGTACACTCTGTTGGAGACACTGGTTTGTTTTGTGCTTTGTAAATAATGACGGACAATAAGAAGAAGATTGACTGTTCTCCAAATTGTTATCATGTTATAGTGTTTGATACTGCTAAACATAATAAAGCTTTATAAAACGACAATTTTCGTTTAGTAATACAGTTAATTGAACATTTATGAATGTACCTATCATATCCATTAATGCCACCGGCGTAGCTCTGTCGGCTAAGGCGCTTGCCTACCGATCCGGAGTTGCGTTCGGGCGCGGGTTCGATTCCCGCTTGGGCTGATTACCTGGTTGGGTTTTTCCGAGGTTTTCCCCAACCGTAAGGCAAATGTCAGGCAATCTATGGCGAATCCTCGGCCTCATCTCGCCAAATACCATATCGCAATCATCAATCCCATCGACGCTAAATAACCTCGTAGTTGATACAGCGTCGTTAAATAAGCAAGTAAAAAAAATATCCATTAATAATTAATGGTTGTTATAAACATAATATAATTATAGGTTATGTTATTTGATACTGCTGAACGCGATAGAGCCTTATAAAATATAAGAATGTTTGTGTATTAAGGCAAGGAATTGAAAAAGATATATATATATATATATATATATATATATATATATATATATATATATATAAATGTACCTACCATATCTATTAATATTAATAATAATGGTTATTCTATTTGCACAATCTGCCACTCTTATATTTCAAACAGAAAAGAAATAACTGAACTTGGATCATCTAACTTAATGGAGAAATTTCTTCAGTCAAAGTTGACTTTAGTTTGAGACAAATTAGACTTTATACAGCACAAAATTCCAAGTTCAGCTAGAACGAGGATCAATTTAACCTCTAATTTAAGATTAAATGGTTTGTACAATCGGCCCTAAATTTCGTACTTTGCTACTAACAGAATAAATACCCCCTTTTAGATCCAATCCATTTAAGATTCAGATTACTATACTTGTCACCCGGAAGAAGATGTCGTATAGGTAAAGAAGTCGATTTTTTTCCTTTGAACTGAAAAGATAATTTTGGCTAAATTTTGTCAAAGTTAATTGGGTGGTTTGAGAATTTGTGGAGAGAGAGATACCGCAAATTTTGTACAGTGATTGCTCACAATTTATTTGAGACAAGACTAATTATATCACACTAATAATATACAGGACCGGGAATTTATGACGATCGCGAAAATCACGACATAATAGATATACAATAGATTGTTACTAATCTTTACGTATTAAGTGATTCTGATTAATAATATGAGGATAAAACAACTGCGAAAAATCGCGAAATAGAGTTCTAATAGCAAAATATGAACACATTCGCGAATTATTACTATTGCGACGTTTTATAGCGAATTTCATATTCTGAATTTTTTTTTCAGATTTTTTTTTTTTCACTTGAATTTGTTATATATTCAAGTAGGCTACATTACATAGTATTCCAGGTGTTCTGATTACATTAGTGAACTCAAAAGACGGAGAATTCAACATTTCTCTAATAATTTTAGTGTTAATTTGAGGGCTGCAAGTCTTTTTTTTTTTTTTCGTTTTTAATTAATGTGTGTTAAATACAGTCTCAATCTAACAAAAACTGTCTATTGGCCATACCGCACCTTTACCAGGATCCAATGAAACTTTAATATTAATTATTTGGAAAGTAATAATCATACTGAGTTAACACTCCAATTCCAAAATAACTGTATATCGTCTTTGTCCCTGCAATAACTCCTATGTGCAAAATATAAAATTTTTCAGTAGAAAGAAAAAAACACATTTATTCTTCCTTAGCAGCTGTACATAGGAGACTGTGAATTCTTACATTTTCGAAACAAAGAAATATAATTACATATAGGAGATTTTATTATTTTCTGTATCACTATTTAAGTTATTTAATAGAGCAAAAATCTTAAAATCGATAAATATGTCACATAGGAGTTATTGCAGGAACAACGACGATTTTCAAAAATTTCCATTGATCTCCGCCAAGAGTACAAATCAATCTTCAATAGTCTCCGCCGACAACAATATTAAAAAACACAAATGATAAAATTAATCTCCTTAAATACCGCTTCTGATTATAACACAAAATGTTAACTTTACATGGAACTTTTTTTTTTCTGTGAAGAAAGAGGAAGGAAGATTTTTGTATACATTTCAGAACACGGATTCTTTCCTTTCCCTGTTACTTCAAAATTCCAACCTTGTGCACACAAAATAAATTATTGGCACTGAAAAGTGCCTTTGTGCGAGATCGTGCGTATTTGCTTGGTTTCCGCACAAAACCAATCTGCGGAAAGTCTAAAATTCCACATTCAGTATTTCCAACCTAACACACATAACAATTTCCCTCTTCTTACCGCTTAAGTGACATATGGATTTTACTGCTTTAGGCTTTTAACATATTATTTTTAGAGACGTTCAATATAGTAATAATTATAAATTGAAAACTTACCACTGCAATTTCACCTAAATTGCATTATTAATGATTGTTTTTAAATATTTGCAAAAATTAAGTAAACTCTACAACTCCACTAAAGTTACTGCATTCGTGATGCAAGCAACATTAAGGAAGCCGTGAAAAAATCAACAAGATTCCAGACTCATCATAGACTGGGGGAAAAAAAAGACAGACGTATATCACGGCCTGCTGGAATAAAGTAAACACAGAAAACATTTTAAAGCAACAATGTTGAAGATAGATATTTTTGTTTTGCAAATTTGCCGTCATTGAACAGAAACCAAGATGGAGATTTCATTGCAGCTAATTAGAAATTCCTCTTTCAGGTATGTAATAAACGATCTTCGCACAAAATAATGTACGATACACGAGCGGTATGTTTTCTTTCAATTCTCGGAAATTAAAAAAGCTCAACTACGTTTCGCTTTTTCAAACTTTTCCTCGAACATGAAAACTTCAACATACCGCTCTTGTAACGCATATTACTATTTCGTAAGCATGATGACGCGCATTCGACAAACGCAGACAAATCTGCTGTTTTTAGTATTTTAAGATATAATTGACAGTGAGGAATCCGTACACTGAAATTTTCCCAGTTTTTTTTTTTTTTCAAATGAATCAAGTTTTAGCTAGTACAGTATACACAGTTGAAATTTATAACTTGTAGCAAACACGATTTTTTTATACAGTATATATATATATATATATATATATATATATATATATATATATAGACACACACACACACACACACACATAGGCCTATCATAGAAATTCTCGGTAGAAAGTACGAAAGTCCGTGATAAATCTCCAAGCAACGAATATGATTTTCTGGCGCCTACAAGGTCGCGGCGCACAAAGGCATGGTTGTCACACAGGTACTCACCGTAGTCGCAGTTTGTGTATTTGCACTGACACAGCACTGACTATGAAAAAATACTGTTTGGACACCTCGAGATAACGATACGTAAGCACTAAGCACTACACACACACACATACGCGAGCGCGTGGGCTAGCTTGTAGACCGCTACACGATGAATGAGAGGGACGTCACTGCAATTCAGGATGTCCAGCGACAACGCCTATTCCACTCAAGGACGCCCGGGAGTCTCACACATCTACAATTTCAATTGTAATGGATACCTCCGAGGGAGCTGATGTTTTAGGCTGTGGAATTACACGGGCTGCTAGCTTTGCACAAAAAGAGATCTAATGACTTTTTAATCGGTTGTTTAACGACGCTGTATGTACTGCGAGGTTATTCAGGGTCGGTGGGTAGGATTTATTTATTTATTTATTCTGGTGTAGTTAAGACCATCAGGCCTTCTCTTCCACAACACCAGGAATACAAATACAATAATATAGAAAAACGGAGAAAAAATACGGTACGCTATATACAAAATAAAGCTACACAAAAAAAATAGAGAGAGAGAGAGAACACTATAAACAAAGTAAAGCCACACAAGAATATACACAGGTTGCAGTCACACAAACTTTAAATGAGTGATTAAGTATCATAATTAATTGTATCCTAACTAATTAACTAACATAAACAAGAAACTTGCAATTTTAATCTAGATTAAAAAAGAAAAAGAAAAAAAAACACAAATCAATACTTCTAGCAATACCTAAAAACATTAACTAAGACAAAATTTTCCAATTTAATTTTGAATTGTGATAAAGTCCGGCAGTCCCTGACGTCATTAGGTAACGAATTCCAGAGACGAGGTATTTCTACAGTATAGGAAGATGAGTATAAAGACTCTCTATGATGAGGGATAGAAAGAAGTGCTTGATGTCGGTTTCGAAAAGTTGTAAGAAATTGAAAGCGCGATAACAGATAATTCGGAGGAGAAGTATGCATGATTCTAAAAAGAAGAGACAGTGAATGTATTGTTCTTCGTTCCTTCAAACGCACCCATGAAAGTAACTGGAGGGACCCTCTTTCCAGTTACTTTCATGGTCAGTTATATGGTCAAATTTACGGGTATTGCAGATGAATCGTATGCACACATTATGAACACGTTGTAGTGTCTCAGCTAAGAGTGAACTTACATTATTTAGCAGGGAATCGCAATAATCAAAATGGGGCATTACAAGCGTCTGAATAAGATTCTTTTTTAGACTAAGTGGTAGAAATTCTTTCATATGGAACAAGGAGTGGAGTTGAGAAAATATGTTTTTGCAAATGTGTGTTACTTGAGTGTTCCAATTTAGATCGCTATCCATAAAAATGCCAAGATTTTTAACTGTTTCACTGTATTTAACAATAATCCCATTCAATATTATATGTGGTATAGTACTACTATCAAGAGTGCTTCGTAGACGATTATGTCCCATTACGATTGCTTGCGATTTCTCTGGATTTAACCTCAATCCAAATTTGTCTGCCCACAGTGAAATTGAATTCAAATCTTCGTTTATTTTGTTTACTGCGTCACTAGTCTCGTCAGGGTGGAAATGCAAATAAATTTGCAAGTCGTCAGCATACATTTGGTACCTGCAGTGTTTTATCATATTAGTCACGTCATTAATATAGATCATGAACTGATCATTGTTGAATTCCAGATTTCACGACACACCATTTTGAAGAATAATCGCATGCAATGACACATTGTTGACGTTCACGAAGGTAGGATTCAAACCAAGTAACAGATTGGTAATAGCGAGGTAACAGTATTTGGGAAAATAAAGGCTGGTTCACAATAAACAGGGAAAGAAAACGACAACGAGAACGGAAATAATGTTAAAATAAATATATTTAAATGTGAGTATTCACAACAGTTAATTGTGAATACTCAAATTTAAATACATTTATTTTAACAATATTTCCGTTCTCGTTGTCGTTTCAGTTACCGGTTTATTGTGAACCAGCCTTAAGTCTCAGTAGTTATTCGCTATGAAGTCATGTGGCATTCGCCTCACAGACTTTGGGAATATCTCGGAAAAGACCCAACGAGTTAACCAGCCCAAACGGGATTGAAATTCACGTTAAGTGTAGATTCGAATACGGAGTTCAACTCCTTACTGTATGAGCTACGCCGGTGACAGAAAAAGAAAAAATAAGTGTATACAAATCGAGGGAAACGAAAAGGAAAAGAAAAAAGGATAAATTGAGAAACAAATGAAGAAGGAAATGGAGAAGCAGTAAGACAAGAAAAAGGAAGAATGCGGAAATACCTAGTTCTTACTTTCCTATTAATATTTTAAGATTAATTGATTTATCCTTGGTGCAATCTGTATTACGTTAGGGCACTGTTGGTTGGGACAGGATTCTAAACCCATAAGAAAGCCGCTGGATTTACTACAAAAGAGAATAATCCAAATTTTTCTGAAAATGTCTGTTGATTACAGGACTAAACTTCTTTAATCGGATTTTAACGTTTCCAAATTAGAGAAGATATATAAATATACATTATTACCTCTCTTTTATAAAAACAAGAACATTTTCAACACACAGTAGTATAATTATAGAAGAAACGTCTTATTTCTATACATCTTGATTACACAACTTTCAACACTGTATCACTTGGGAATATGTATTATATGACTTTCTTGTGTTAAATTCTATCGTACCTGATTTGCATGTTTCGACCTCCTATTGGTCTTCTTCAGAACTGGTCGTTGCTGGTCTTGGCGTCTCTTGTTTTGTTTCCTGTGGGGGTGTGTTTGTGTAGTGTAATGTGGAGTCAAAGAGTGTGTGTGTTCTGAAATTGAGTTTTGTGTTGAGAATTTCATTGGGGTGTGTTTTTGTGTGTCTGTATATTTCATATTGTTCTAGTGTGTTTAGTTTCTGGCTTTTTGGTTGGATGTGTAGTATTTCCATGTCTGTGTTGATGTTTCTGCAGGTGTGGTTAGCATTTGTGATGTGTTCTGAATATGTGGAAGTGTTTTGTAATTTTGTTATGGCTGTGATGTGTTCTTTGTAACGTGTTTGAAATGATCTGCCTGTCTGTCCTATACAGAAGTTGTTGCAGGTGTTACATTTGAGTTTGTATTCGCCTGTGTGTTTGTATTCGTTTATTTGTGTTGTTTGTGTGTTGAGATGTTTTTGTAGTGTTATTTGTTCTGTATGCGATGTTGTAATTTAATTTCTTGAATGAGGTTGCAATCTTGTGTGTGTTTTTGTTTTCGTATGTTAGTGTGATGTACTTTTTGTGTTCTTGTGTTTGTGTTGTATTCTTATGTTTTTTTGTGATGTTTTGTCTTGCATATTATGTTGTCTATTATGTTGGGGTTGTATCCGTTTTCTTGTGATATGTACAGGGACATCATTTTATTTTCACTAACATTTTTAATATTAACCTGCCTATACCTTTAGAGAAACGGAAACAGAGATTGCTACCCCCCTTTCACGGCTGTAGTTCGATGATACTGGCGTAAAACACAAACAAATCACTCTAATAGATATAGGTGGGAAGAAAAGTACTTCATCCATTTACGTAAACTAGGAAATATCGCAATTTTGAGTTCGATAATTTTCATTAAGTTTTTGTTTAATTTTATTACAGTAGGCCTACTGTATTAAGAACAGAAGCAGGTGGAGGAAATAGGGATGCGACGTAGGCACACGGACAGTACCTGTGCGAAAATATGATTCAATATTGAAAGCTCTTTCGTCACTGGAAAACGCGAACATATTTCTGGAACGTACTATACTCACTAACTCAGTGCTCTTTACTATATGCGGTCTTGGATCTGTGTGTAGAGGACAGTTGGAACTTTATTAGTAGAAGGGGTGGGAGTGAAGTAAATTAAAAACCTCAGGTACAATAAAAATTGAAGTAAAAATAAAATGATGTCCCTGTATTTGATTGTGTTTAGTTGTTCTTTGTAATCATGTTGGTTCATTGGTATGTTGAGTAGTATTATTTCATTTCACAGAACATAAAAGTTCAACGGCTGCTGGTATGAAACATGACTTCAACAATGACTTAAATCTATACAAAAAAAATTAATTTCTCAGTACTCTGTTTTAGCTAACATAAGTATGATTAAATTTAAACTGAAAATTAAAGAAATTGTTAAGGGAACTTAACATAGGGTTAGATAAATAATAAAATTGCTTAATATGAGTCGTATATAGTATTTGTGAATATTGGTTTTAAACTTTTTTCAATTGTGATTGCTTTTTATCATATTATAGGCTCTTGTTTTTGTAATCTGTGCTATTTTATTGCTTATGTTAATTGTTTATTTTGTCTTCTTTCTGCTTATCTACAATGCGCTTTTTAATTCCCGAATACGAACGTTTGCTCATAGGGGGATATATATTTTTGTAGTTTCCTGATTCTAATAATTGTAGTTATAATAAATTTATAATTCAGTTCAGTAAAAATAACGGTCACCACTTTGCAGCGCTCTTTGTATATTTTAATGTACAGTAGTGGCAAAAAAACCGGACCGACTCTTGTAGCTGATTTCAGAGCCCTGTTCTTCACTCTCGAGCACGATAGACTGGTAACTAAGACTTTCGTGGTTCGAATCGTACCTGGGAAGGAAACTTTTTTTTGTTCCTTATTCAAATTTATTCCCAATACTTTTCGATTGCAGCGATATTTTACTACTTAATTAACTTATTATTCCCAGAACATGAATTTTATCAGCATTTTTACCACTTTATCGCTTTCCAGATTTTTTCTCTATTAAATAACTTAAATAGAGATACATACTTTCTTGCTTACTGGCTTTTAAGGAACCCGAAGGTTCAGTGCCGCCCTCACATAAGCCCGCCATTGGTCCCTATCCTGAGCAAGATCAATCTTGTCTCTATCATCATATCCCACCTCCCTCAAATCCATTTTAATATTATCTTACCACCTACGTCTCGGCCTCCCCAAAGGTCTTTTTCCCTCCGGCCTCCCAACTAACACTCTATATGCATTTCTGGATTCGCCCATACGTGCTACATGTCCTGCCCATCTCAAACGTCTGGATTTAATGTTTCTAATTACGTCAGGTGAAGAATACAATGCGTGCAGTTCTGCGTTATGTAACTTTCTCCATTCTCCTGTAACTTCATCCCTTTTAGCCCCAAATATTTACCTAAGCACCTTATTCTCAAACACCTTAACCTATGTTCCTCTCTCAAAGTGAGAGTCCAAGTTTCACAACCATATAGAACAGCCGGTAATATAACTGTTTTATAAATTCTAACTTTCAGATTTTTTGACAGCAGACTGGATGATAAAAGCTTCTCAACCGAATTTTTTTCTGTGTTTAATTTCCTCCCGAGTATCATTTATATTTGTTACTGTTGCTCCCAGGTATTTGAATTTTTCCACCTCTTCAAGGGATAAATTTTCCAATTTTTATATTTCCATTTCGTACAATATTCTGGTCACGAGATATAATCATATACTTTATCTTTTCTGGATTTACTTCCAAACCTATCTCTTTACTTGCTTCAAGTAAAATTCCCGTGTTTTCCCTAATCGTTTGTGGATTTTCTCCTAACATATTCACGTCATCCACATAGACAAGCAGCTGATGTAACCCGTTCAATTCCAAACCCTCTCTGTTATCCTGAACTTTGCTAATGGCATATTCTAGAGCAAAGTTAAGAAGTAAAGGTGATAGTACATCTCCTTGCTTTAGCCCACAGTGAATTGGAGACGCATCTGACAGAAACTGACCAATACGGTCTCTGCTGTACGTTTCACTGAGACACATTTTAATTAATCGAACTAGTTTCTTGGGAATACCAAATTCAATAAGAATATCATATAAAACTTCTCTCTTAACAGAGTCATATGCCTTTTTAAATAGTGATACAGCAAATAATAAAATCTCCTATATGTAATTATATTTCTTTGTTTCGAAAATGTAAGAATTCACAGACTCCAATGTGCGGCCGCCATAGGATGAATAATAGTAATATACGTTACAAGAGAGGTATGTTGACGTTTTCATGCTCGAGGGAAAGATTGAAAAAGCGAAACGTAGTTGAGCTTTTTTAATTTCCGAGAACATGAAAACAAACATACCGCTCGTGTATCGTACATAATTTGTGCGAAGGTCGTTTATTACATACCTGAAAGACCAATTTCTAATTAGTTGCAATGAAATCTCCATGTTGGTTTCTGTTTAATGACGGCAACTTCGGAAAACCAAAATATCTTTCTTCAACATTGTTGCTATAAAATGTTTTCTGTGTTTACTATACTCCAGCAGGCCGTGATATACGTCTGTCTTTTTTTCCCCCATTCCATAAATGCGAACTTAAAACAAACGGTAAGGTTATGTAATGATTTATTTTTCATTTTAATATTTTAACAATATTATTTATATAACATATTTCAGTAATAACATCGGCATCTGGAATCTTGTTGATTTTTTCACGGCTTCCTTAATGTTACTTGTATCAGGAATGCAATAAGTTTCGTGGAGTAGTAGACTTTACTTAATTTTTGCAAATATTTAAAAACAATAATTAACATTGCAATTTAGGTGAAATTGCAGTGGTAAGTTTCCAATGTATAATTATTACTATGTTAAACGTCTCTAAAAATAATATGTTAAAAGCCTAAAGCAGTAAAATGAATGTCGCGCTTAGGCGGTAAGAAGAGGGAAATTGTTATGTGTGTTACGTTGGGAATACTGAATGTGGTAATTCACACTTACCGCGTATTGGTTCTGTGCGGAAAACAAGCAAATACGCACGATCTCGCACAAATGTGTTTTTCCTTCCTACTGAAAAAATTTATATTTTGCACCTAGGAGTTATTGCAGGAACAACGACGATATATTATACACGAGCTTGGTGTTTCTTTGGCATGTTTACTTGTACACCAACTTACGAGCTTCCTTGTTTTTAGTTTTCTTCCCACTTTTATGTTAATCTTCTGTTTGTTATTTGTATTTACCCATTAGTCGCTGCGAAAAGCAAGTCTTACGTAACATGGTTGTCTGTTCGTGACTGCAGTATGAGCATCACAATCTGTAATCTGGGTCTCCGATTGAAAACTATTTTTACTTTCACCCTCGATTTCGAAGAATCAAAGGTCGCTGTGTCGGACCTCGTGGCACACTGCGGATTTGGTCCTTGTCCTATCTGAAGTGTTTAAATTTTCAAACGTGATGTGCACAGCGCGATATCGATCAGCTGGTCGCAATGATTCCGCTGCCCTAGAAGCAGTCGCAATGTTCAAACTCTGCATATTCACTTCTTTCACAAATTCATGTGTTGGAAGTTTTAGCCCAAGCATGAATTGCGGAATCAATTCGAAAAAAAAAATATAAATTTATCGATTAATAGAATAATTAATTCGTTAATCAGACTATAAATCATCACTATCATCTTCAAACTCTCTAGTACAACATCAAAAGAAATACACAACACTGAATCAGTCATTTACATCCTGTTTTCCCGCACTTGTTTAATGTCTTTGATCGGACGAACCGGAAGTGACGTGTTGTCTCTTGTCATCCAGGTTCCGATTACACTGAGCAACAAGAATTTTGCTCCGACTTATAACAATGTGTCCCTTATGGCTTGATATCTGCTGAATCCGAAAATGCATCTCTTTTCTTGTATCACGTAAGGTTTTTAAGATACAAGCTACTATGATTTCACTTTTCGATAAGGGCTCCCCCAGGAAACATCTGACCCGGGTTGGGGGTATAAACCAAAACAAAAGCTAATGCGTTTTATGAGTTTATGACTTATTTCAGATTTCTTATGGTTGTTGGCATGTTATTTTGTACCTCTAATAAATAAACAGATATTGGTCCCTTCTATTAAGTAAATTTCATAACAGTTCAAAGTGAGGTCTACCCAATGAACAAACAAGGGTGTGGTTTTCAGTATTTAAAGGAAAAATTGAGTGAAGGCAAATTAAAAGAGGGCATTTTCATGGTCCACAAATTCACAAAGTTATGGTTTATCCTTTGTTTGAGAAAAAAGCTTTCCGCTACAGAAAGAATGGCATGGCGCGCTTTCAAAGATGTTTCCTTAAATTTCCTTGAAAATTCTAGGGTAGAGATATACATAGAACTTGTTGTGGAAACCATGTTAAGTGCATATGACAAAATGG
The DNA here is from genome assembly GCF_040183065.1 of Periplaneta americana. Lineage (NCBI taxonomy): Eukaryota > Metazoa > Arthropoda > Insecta > Blattodea > Blattidae > Periplaneta > Periplaneta americana. Next base: position 132,155,059 of record NC_091122.1, on the reverse strand, counting down.
AGTGTAATATGTCTCTCAAAATATACTTTTTACATTCTCATTTGGATTTCTTTCCTCCTAACTTTAGAGCGGTAAGCGACGAGCATGGGGAAAGATTTCATTAAGAAATATCTGAAATGGAAAGGCGATATAAAGGAAAATCGTCATCCAGCATGCTTGCAGACTACTTTTGATTCCTTGTAAAATACAGTCCCGGTCTAGCTATGAACAGAAGTTATCCAGAAAATGCTTTTAAATGATAAGTTCAAATTCCGAGATTTTTCTCATTATGCGCATGAAATATTTTTATTGTTGTTGTGTTTTAAACTATGTCACATCATTTTGTATCCAGTACACATTATAAAATATTATGAAGAATTTTGAATCCTTAGTGTGTTGTAATTTTATCAGTCGCAGTGAAAAATTAAAAACAAATGTTTTGTTATAAAAAATTCAATTCATTTTCCCCGGAAAATGGTACGTGATGGGACAATTTGAATTTTAAATTCAGATTTAGGGCACACATATTAGTAATATTCACCTATTTTTATTTCGGAGCAAGATAAAAAGTAAAAATTTGTTGTTCATTGCTATCAGACTTGGTTCAGAGGCATAAAGCTGTCACCGGTATTTTTAAAGTACGAGAAATACGAAAAGTTTAGGTATGATTCAACAGTAATAGCGATACAAATTTAACAGAAAAAGTATATCTGGTACACAAAGCAATACGAGTATACAGCTGCTTCAGAAAAATTATAAATGTTTTAGGGGATACTAATATAGCCTATTATGAGCTGTTTTGAATGTTACGCATAAAAAGTCTTGCAAAAAACATAAATGGGAGACAAATGACTTATTGATTTTTTATTAATTATTTAAATTCTATTAATAATTTGCATCCAACGTTCTGAAAAACGAGCTTCCACTAATATTGGAGGTTTCTTTAGCTACAAGGATGGGCATAATCTTCCAGCATGACAGAGCACCTGCACGTTATAGCCGTCAGGTATCACGTCGCCATCTAAATCTAACATTCACTGAACGATAGATCAGTGATCACGTTGATTGGCCACCAATGACCTTAGACCTTAGTCCTTTAGACTATTGTCTCTGGGAATAGATGAAAAGCAAAGCCTACAAAGAAAAGGCAAACACAAGAGACGAATTGGTCCCTCCAATTACGAATAGTGCTGATCTCTTGAAAGACACCCCTAAACGACCTCAGAAGAGCTACACGTACCTATTATTTCCATGTGCATCGAAGTCAGTGGTGACATTTATAACAACTATTTGTGACTTCATCTTAGAATTGTGTAGGTACCTTACTGGTAAACAGATCGATGGAATCCACCTTTTCTAGCATTGACAGATAAGGACTTATTCCACAATTAAGAGGTTAGGTACAGCTTACAGCAGTAAAATTTTTGGAAACATACATTTTTTTTAAGATTTTTTTTTTTTTTTTTTTTTTTTCAAAATTCAGAATGGTAGCAGTTTACTGTGCAGTGATGAAGCGTTTCTCTCATAACTCATAAACTTGTTATCTTTTCATGTTCTCTCTCTCTTATTTTACTCCTGAAACTTATGTTTACATCATTCTCTTTCAACTACATTTCTTAATAAATATTTTTTTTTTATTTTGTGTTAGAAGAAAATACTGATATTTGATCATTTTTTAAAATGAACTTATTTTTATCAGACAATCTATCAAAGGTAGAGAAGTGACCTTGCATCATATTGTAGATATGACATGCACAAATACATACAAAAAATTTCATCACAAAATGTTGGATAGTTTTTGAGTCATGTGGGGAAACGCTTCGTAAAAGCACAGTGCACAATGAACTGAATTTTGAAAAAAAAAATGTAAATAATTTTTTTAATCGTATATATATATATATATATATATATATATATATATATATATATATATATTCATATAGCAGGACAGTGTTTTACACATACTAATTTTCATTATTGTATAAGATACAGTAATGGAGGAAAAAAATGTTGAATATTTCCAAAATTTTACTGCTGTAAGCTGTACCTAACCCCTTAAAGTTAAACACCGTAAGATATAGGGTGTAATTTGAAATTTAAAAAGTGGGGGTGACTGGAAGTGATAAGATGAAATCTAATATGTAATCAGTGTTGGTTTTAAACTTCCCCATTTATATCTAAATCGATGTGTTTTCTTAAGATCAAATTTACTTAAAATAGATAGTTGGAACTGACTATTTGAAATGAAAGCTTGTCGTTTCACAGATTTACATAAATAGCTGTACATTGTAATTATATATAAAATTATTTTTTCTAGATACGAAAATCTGCATTTAGAAGTGAAGTAAACGTTATAAGTATATTAATGGTTTGTACCAGTGGTAATCAACTCAGCTGCTCTTACGAAGCAGTGTGTGCACTTACGAGCAAAACAGAAGTTACACGATCGGCTCTTGCATACTGCATGTGTGCAGCCAAGAGTAGCCTACTCTTGCACAAAGAGCACGAGTTGATCACCACTGATTTATACTACACTAGAGTCGACGCCAATTCGGAAGACGGTTGTCTGCTAGCGTTTGCGTCGAGAGAGACAGATAAGAGAGAGCAAGGCAGCGTACAACATTGCCACATCGTACTTCACGCGCACGTGCAATACAAATAATTTAAGAGAATTTAAGTTATCAAAAGACAATAATGACCTTAGCAGTTGATTACTGTAAGCATGACACCAAACAAACCCTGTTTCCTTCACTAGCAATATTCCTTGCACGGTTCTCAATCCCACACCACATCCTTCTGCAGTCGTTTCTTGCATGTTGGCAACGTTGCAGCCAGCATCAAGATGGCCGGCAGCGTTCTGCTCGTTAACGTTTTTAAAATAATTATACACCTTAAACACTGTTTTCCGCGCCTGCTTGTGTAATACTTGTCTTTTTACAGTCTCTTCTTCCATTTATTTATCTTACATGCACACAGTAAATGTTAGTTTTACTTATTCAATGTATTGAAATACTCGCACATGAACAAACGAACTCGGGAAGTGCTTGTTATAGACTGATTCCGATTGGTTCTACTGTACAAGCTTGTGACGTCACATACTAGTAATGCTACGGCGCATATAGAAGCTAACCGCCTTCCGAAATGCCGTCTAGTATAGCAAGTTCCTCCTATATCATTCTAAACTTACGATCTTGCTTCAGTAGTTCACTCCTAACTCACAATCGAGTGAAAATTGTGTTGGGGTTGTCGGAAGATCGAAGTAATGCGAAATAACCGCCATAGTAGAGTGAGGACTATGAACGCTGATTTTCTTAGACAAAAAGGATAGGGAGTTCATGGGGAGGTCTTTGCCTTTCTGTTGATGATTCCACAAGACGGGACGCCATTGTTACAAAGAGCAACCTAAAGTTGATACTAGATTAAGAAAGCAAATATATCTGCAAGTACGTGCCTCTCGGTGAAGAAACAAACAGTTACGGAATGTCAATAGAGCATATGGCATGTCCCATATTCCTAATATTATACTCTGGCGTGACTCCAAACTCTACCATTTCGACACTACTACTGATTTAAAACACTTGATACCAGTAAGTCTAAGATCGACACTGCGTCATAGTGTGAAATAATGTCTTCAAAAAATTATAAAAACGTGGTGAATATTATTTTTGAAGAGATGATAATAATACTTACTTACAAATGCCTTTTGAGGAACGCGCAGGTTCATTGCCGCCCTCACATACGCCCGCATCGGTTCCTATCCTGAGCCAGATTAATCCAGTCTCTATCATCATACCCCACCTCCTTCAAATCCGTTTTAATATTATCCTCCCATCTACGTCTTCGCCTCCCCAAAGGTCTTTTTCCCTCCGGTCTCCCAACTAACACTCTATGTGCATTTCTGGATTCGCCCATACGTGCTACATGCCCTGCCCATCTCAAACGTCTGGATTTAATGTTCCTAATTATGTCAGGTGAAGAATACAATGCGTGGAGTTCTGTGTTGTGTAACTTTCTCCATTCTCCTGTAACTTCAGCCCTCTTAGCCCCAAATATTTTCCTAAGAACCTTATTCTCAAACACCCTTAATCTCTGTTCCTCTCTCAAAGTGAGAGTCCAAGTTTCACAACCGGTAATATAACTGTTTTATAAATTCTAAATTTCAGGTTTTTTGACAGCAGACTAGATGACTAAAGCTTCTCAACCGAATAATTACAGGTATTTCCCATATTTAATCTGCGCTTAATTTCCTCCCGAGTGTCACTTATATTTGTTACTCTTGCTCCAAGATATTTGAATTTTTCCACCTCTTCGAAGGATAAATCTCTAATTTTTATGTTTCCATTTCGTACAATATTCTGGTCACGAGACATAATCATATACTTTATCTTTTCGGGATTTACTTCCAAACCTATCGTTTTACTTGCTTCAAGTAAAATTTCCGTGTTTTTCCCTAATAGTTTGTGGATTTTCTTCTAACATATTCATGTCATCCGCATAGACAAGAAGCTGATGTAACCCGTTCAATTTCAAACCCTGTCTGTTATCCTGAACTTACCTAATGGCATATTCTAGAGCAAAGATAAAAAGTAAAGATGATAGTGAATTGGAAAAACATCAGACAGAAACTGGCCTATACGGACTCTGCTGTAAGTTTCACTGAGACACATTTTAATTAATGGAACTAGTTTCTTGGGAATACCAAATTCAATAAGAATATTATAGTCCACACCTGTGTAGTAACGGTCAGCGCGTCTGGCCGCGAACCAGGTGGCCCGGGTTCGAATCCCGGTCGGGGCAAGTTATCTGGTTGAGGTTTTTTCCGTCAACCCAATACGAGCAAATGCTGGGTAACTTTCGGTGTTGGACCCCGGACTCATTTCACTGGCATTATCACCTTCATATCATTCAGACGCTAAATAACCTACATGTTGATACAGCGTCTTAAAATAACCCAATAAAATAAAAGAATATTATATAAAACTTCTCTTAACCGAGTCATATGCCTTTTTGAAATCTATGAATAACTGATGTACTGTACCCTTATACTCCCATTGTAGGGAATTAACACTCTTCTCGGAATCTTAGTGGAAGTCAACTTTGTGTTATAATTCCTTGTGGACATTACAGGACGTCAGCGTCAATTCAAAAGATTGACGTGATTACATAATTAGAGAAAAGAGTGACGAAGTAAAGATGGAATGCAAAAGATGATGAAATATTGAGGAATAGAGTTGCATGAATTAGCTCAGCGAATCAACTCAGAAAAAAAAAAAACAAATAGTTCTAAGTCGAAGATTTTGAACAGCTGGAACATACAAGATGGAAGAACAAGAAAAATGAGATAAATGAGATATGTGGTTGTTCTCACATTAGCGATTGTGTTTTTTAGTGATAAGAAAATGGTATGATGATAATTAGGACTCGAATTTTCATTACCTCATATATATATATATATATATATATATATATATATATATATATATATATATATATATCGTGTTCATTTACGGCTGACGGGTGGCGATCCTGGCGGTTGTTCTGTTCAAAGTGCTGCCGATTTTAACATAGGGATGAGCTATATGTTACATATAGGCTAAAAGGCAATATTGTAATATACAGTATTTCAGTTCAAGTTCAGCAAACATTTTCTCTATCTTAGAATTCTCATTGTCACTGGGTACTTTGTTACGGTCTAGTGAACACTGACTCCGAAATCTATCTTTGACAATGAACGTGAACAGATGGAAGATTACAGTATCCTCCACGCAGGTAACAAAATGCCTGGATCCTTGCTCGGTCCCATTTTCTGGTTTCAAAACCCATATCGGTCCCCTTGCCAAGAGAGGGACAACCCATGCCGGTCCCGCCTTGAAATGAAAACTCAACAACCAAACTCGGTTCGTTTGTTCATAGAGGAAATCTACTACAGTGCATATATTTTCTTCCCATTTTATAAAAGACATATTAGTAATAGCTTTAGAATACATATCTAATTAAAGAAATAATACTCCTGAATAGTTTATTCTTTGTAGTATTTTTTTACCCTTAAAACTAAAGAATAATGGTATTATATAAACAACTTCAAATTAGCGTAACTCTGAAAATATTGAGATTAGGACACATGTTTATATGACTTTTTTTGGTTCAGAATGATTTCGGAAATAAGCTCGTTAAGTGGCGGTAAATCCTCATGAAACACACTGTATACACACTCATTTTTTTACTTTTAGGTCATAAAAATCCGATCCCTGCTGTTCTAGCCTATACACTTTTAACACTTATATATTACTGATTAATTTTTCAACTTCTTTACCGTGTTAATTTTTAGAAATTACCTGGTTGACTACTTTCGAAGTGTTGTTCTAGGCATACATGGGCATAATTTTCGGTTACGTGGGCCACTCGATTTGAAATAGTTTGTTTACTAGGATAGGAGACTGCAGAGTAGGATGGGAAATATAAACTGCTGTGACCTGCGTCACCTTATCGTAATCGCTAAGGCAGTCAGTGGCGAATTATTAGGAAAGCGCTTGGTTAACGTGAGACTCTCGAAAACTTTTATGCAATTTGGCAAATTAATTCGGCAGCTTTAATCATAAACCTCTTTACTGTTTCTCCGTAGCTGAATTGATTTAAATCACAGGCGAGAAATTACGTAACTAGCCAATAATAATCTATCACGTTGTCTACGTTTATTTTCTTGAATATTCTGGCGTTTATCAAGATTACTTAATAGATTTGCACGTCTCGACCTAAAATAATTTCAGAAAATCATATTTCGTTTTCTACGCGCATTTGATTTTTTTTTTTTTTTATAAATTTCTTTTGGAAATAATACGTACAAACACATTTAATTCCTTGTACCTTTCAATGCAGAGTGTTTAAGGTATAATGTCGTATTTAGTACACTATGCAAATGTTAAGATCATAAATTTTCTTCGGAATAGTACAAAAAATAACATTTAATTTATCTTACCTTCTAAATCAGCATGTTCTTTATGACAGAAGGAGTAATGTCGTTGTATATTAAATGTATTAATGCCTAATAGGATTTTCGAGTATAACATACATCGTATGTTCTCCCCTTCTAAACAGCAAAAGAACTCTTCCATTTTTCATGAAATAATCGTTTTCTAACGCGTACACACTGCTTTGATAATGCCATTATACCACCACTGATATTGCTTATGAAACTGATATAACACCTGCCCACGCCTAGGAACTACGTGAGGGAGGAACGGGGACTGTGAAGATGTCACTCAGAGCGATAAGCTCTGTGAAGGTCAGTGAGGCAAAAATTCTCAAGTGAGGTACGATGCCCATCTCTGTTCTAGGCTTTGGATAATGAGGGATAACACTTCGAAACTAATCAGCCAAATAATTCCTAAAAATTAACACAGTAAAGAAATTGAGAAGTTAATTGGTCAAAATATTCATTTTTTCTTAATTCATTAAAATTACAAATTCATACTTAAAATATATAGTTTGCACTCAAAAAGCAAATGCTAATGCTAGGGGCAGTTCTATTTACATAATATAATGTTAGAAATTAAGTGATATAAGTTCTTAATTAAAATTTTAAGTAGAAAGTGAAGAAAAGACACTAGTTAAACAAATTAAAAAAAAAATCTTATACATAAAGCGGTAAATAATAGTTTCAATTAAAAAACAATATAAATGTTTAGTTCTATTATTGAAATATTATTAATTTTGGATAAATTTTAATGAACTTATTGTATAATTTTAGTCTATAAAATGAAGAATGAATTAATTTGGACAGATTTTGTATTGTATTTTAGTTCAAATAAAAGTGGTATTTCGCCTAGTATTATGAAATGTTCCTATGCCATCTTTATACTTGCTACGATTTTTATGAAAAAAGTTCAGAGAAGTTAAATTGTAGATTTGTTCAGTATTAAGAACACAACATTCTGAAATAAATCAACTATGTTGAGTAAAAAACAAGTTTTGACAAACACATATTAATTATTATTTTTTTAAGCAACGATCACAGAATAAGATATGATTTAGCACTTCTTCCTCAATCAGTTACAACCATATCCAAGTATTGACTAAAATATTGCTAAATATATTATTCTTAAAATATGAATGGGTAAATTTAATAATATTTATAAGTAGCTTCACGGAACCTATTACATAAGTGAGATATGTCTATTCCACCTTATACGAGTATGTTGATCAATGATAATACATAAATATTTAACTTTTGCAGTTTCTTCCAAACGTGAACAATTACAATTTGTAGGGCATGAACAGTAAAAGTAATGTAGCTTATCTTAATTTTGATATTAAAAATGAATTTATTTTGAGTCCAAAAAGGAATTAACTGAAGTGAATTTTTATATTTTCTCGTTTTTCCTTCCCAATAATTAATAATAATGATTATTATTATTATTATTATTATTATTATTATTATTATTATTATTATTTAAATGTATTTACGTGCTGGACAACACCCATTGACCAATAAAACTCCAGCATAGTGATACAATAATACAATAAAATGAAGAACTATGGCACAAATTAACTAAATAATTGAGACAATAATAACAAAATAAAGAACAAAGATTACAATGATTAATTTACCAGAATCAATACTATTAAATTTTATGGAAAGGAGTTCATTCTTACAGAAAGTATTACCAATTTGTGTATAAAGATTATCCAAATAATATTAAAGCAAATGACATTGCCAAGTTCTAATGCTTGTATACATTGAATGGATCGAAATTGCCTACATGTAAGTTAGCATTTTAATACATCTGGAGACTGGAGAGAAAGATTTAGAATTTGTAATGTTTGTGATGTATCGTGTCCTTCATAGGAATACGAAAGCTGACACAGTTTAAGAAACATTGACAATGTCACCTTTAACGACCTTATATAAGAATAAGTAATTGAGATCATGACGTCTAGCATATAAGCTTCGACATTTAAAGTACTCGCATTTTTTATCAACAGTAATCTCACTAGAGGTTTTGATTTATCTACAGAAAATCAAAACTCGATTGGGATTTAATTGACTATTACACGATTAGAAGAAAGTATATAAAGATTAGAAGTAACAAAGTACTCCAATACAATAAAATATTAATTGGCTTACGAAAACACAACTGTCTTCAAATGTATTATTGTACCATCTCAACATTACGCTAGAGGACAATAGTGTTTTATGATTATGTTTTCTTGTTATCAATTGTGCCAACTATGGAATCTTCATTGAACTCTGTGGACTAGTCAAGAAAGCTTTGTTGATTCAGTTTGATTTTTATTAAAACATTTGCATTCCACTTCAGTCATCCGGATCCCATTAATCAACGTCACTTGACAGATGGTTTTCAATAAATCTTAGTATTAAACAATCTCTGATATGTGGCTATCCATAATATCATATAGCAGAAGCTATAACAAACATAACATGAATAATATAAACAGTGTTAGAAAAGTTTTAATTAGGGATGATGAAATAAACAAGAAACGTTTTAATTAACGATGATGAAATAAAAAATAAACATGAATAATTTTAAAAGAAACAGTTATTGAAAGTACAGTTTTCAAATTTGAATGTTCTAGTAGTTGGTGGTTCAGTTGATGTTATATTGGACGTGTGCGTAAAAAAAAAGTGAACTCGTTGATGTACATGGTGTATCCCTCAACTTATTCAGGATTTCCGAATGGTGCTCTTCATATTATGACCAGTGATCTTTATTAATTCTTGTTCTTGAATGCCAATGCGAGTCATATTTGAAAGTGCTGTGCATTGAATGGAGTGGTTTGTAATTTTGTTTTTTGACGTCCAGACCAGTGCAGTTTGAAATGTTAGCAAACAAAGAAACAAATGCTAGGGTAGTGATAAAAATAGACAAATGCTAGGGACGCGATAAAATTAAACAAATGTTAGGGACGCGATAAAATTGTGCGATTAGCAGCCATGATTGGTTGAAAGACGTCCTTTCGTACCGTTTTATTGGTGAAAAGTAGTGTGACGTAGTAAAAGTGTAATAGTCCTGGTTATACCCGGAGTTATTAGGCAGAAATGTATACGAACGTAATGATATAAATTTTCTTTGGATATTTTCCAGTTTTGCCGATAATAATAATAATAATAATAATAATAATAATAATAATAATAATAATAATAATAATAATAATAATAATAATCACTATCCATCAGTGGGCCACGGTAGTATTTTAGTAAGAGACGAATATTTTATCTGGACCAAAAATACAATACAAATTCAGTAAAAATTAGGGTGTAGTATTTACCATGTAGGCTAAGTACCAAAGTAATAAAAATAAAGTAGTCTCCCTCGACGTGTGTTAAAATGGTTTAAGTACACATTACCGTGGTTCACTGAAGTTGTATCGAATGAAAACTTCTTCGAGAGTAAGTGTTGTGTTTGAAAATCTTGAAATCATAGTTACATAAAACATCGACTGTTATTTTCTTTTCTAGAAAAACATGTACATTAATTTACGGATGATAAAAGTAGCACAAGTTGATAAAGGAAGATTGAATGAAGAAAATCTGCAGCTTACCTTGATCCGGAAAGGGAATACAAGTTTGTCACTGTCTCGTGGAACAAATCCCTTGTGCTTGATACTGCGATATCGCTCCCGGCGTTCCTTACATTCGTCAGCGCGCCGCGACTCCTCTTCACAATGCTATCAGCAGAAACTAAACTCTCTCACTTGGTCAGACTGGGGCAGTCTAAACAGCTGAGGAGCAGCATGCGCCTTAAAAACTCCGGCTGACGACTTGGATCGCAGCTTACTCACGCTACCGCTGGCTACGCAATTGTTCTTTGTTTTGTGTTTCCGGTGTCTGCGGTAGAGATGGTAACCCTCCACACCTGAATTCACACAACTCACTTCAAGGTCGTCTACCTAAACTCGTGCTGAATTTTTCAAAAGAAAGGCGGTACAGCTCGATCAATATTAACTGTGGTTAATAGTCGCGACTTAAGAATTGTTACGTAAGCACTCCAGCTGTTTTGTTTCTACATCTACAGTGTGTAATTTGCTTATCTCCATTAGCACGTCCAAGGAAGACAAGTTACACAGAGTTATGACTGTTACGCTAACGAACCATGAACGCAGGAATAGAATATACGGATCGCTGTCTTCATTTCGTGCTTCCGTATTCAGAGCATCAAAGCCCAGTTGACAATGTTTTCGTGATTTCTTCAGTCGCTTCAGATTAGTTGTGATAAACTTCTAACTTTCTACTATCTTTTCTCATCAGCAGTGGTTGCCAAACACCACGAAGTTGTGACGTAATACAAATGCAACCCGCACACTATCGCAGGGAGAGGGATGGAGTGGGTATCTCGTCAGGTAATGCAGTGAATAACAGTGCAGAGACTGACTGTGACCAAAAAACGAAAGCAATATAAAACTATACATACTTTTTTCCATGTTAATTTTTTATCCTCCTATTAATTATTTTTGTATTATTAATAAAATAACGTACATTTATTTTCTTATTTAACATAGAAAGAGCGTGTACTTTACATCAGCAGTAATTTGAAATTAGAAAAACGTACCAGGCTGGTCACGCGGTTGTAAATTACACTACATACTTCAAAAAAACGTTGAAGTATTTTACTCCTATTAAGACATAGAAGCCGATATTTTTTATTGTTTATTTATTAATGAAATATTCAAATTACACTCATACGTAGAAAAAAACGTGGAAGATTTTACACCGATTAAAACATAGAAGCCGATACTGTTTATTGTTTATTTATTAATGAAAATATACAAATTACACTACATATGTCGAAAAAAACGTCGAAGTATTTTACCCCGATTAAGACATAGAAGCCGTTACTTTTTATTGTTCGTTTATTATTCAAGTTACAGGTAAGGACGTGGTAGTCTTCATAACAAGAAAATTAATGACAATATATATATTGTTCTTTTATACTTCATTTAAAATTTTACAACACATTAACTATCTCATATTTTTGCCATCTGCACAAAATAAATACTTTTCCTCCCTTAAAATTAAGTTTTTACTTATTACTCTCTCTGTTTTCGAAAAGACATCGAAACATATTATCCTACACACTTGTAACATTACATGTGTACGTCCGCTGCTGATAAATGTCTTTACTTATATCGAAGTGATGGCTGTAAACAGAGGGTGGGGATATGATGCCATGGTTACGCTTGAGTGGAGACAGGGGCATGTGTCGCGACACAGCTTTTGGCGATCACTGATGTATGCATTTATGCCGTAAAAATAGATAAATATGCTACAAAATATGCATTATCAGTCCCAGATTATTTTAACAGAATAATAAGGTATAGGTAACTTACGTTTAGTCTATGGATTTTGAAGTGCTTGCCTCATTGCTGAATGCTCCATTTATGCTGTTACAGTTCACAACTAAGCAGTGACGTATGTTTTCTGTTGTCATTCTTCGCCTGTTGTCTCTCAGCATAGCTTTGTAACGTGAAAAACTTCGATCTGCGTCACAAGAAGTAAGAGGGGCTTGCACAAAAACTGTGAGCTGTTCTATATAACATTTTGTTGGTTTTTGGGGTGTTTTTCCTTCGAGAGTATCTTGAATTTCTTTAAGGGTACACTCAACTTAAAAATTGGAGAAAAAGTGTCATAGAAATTAAAAATTAAATTTCTACACTAATTTACGTGACAGAACTAAATCAATATGCAGAATTCTTCCCCTATTTATTGAGAAGTCACAGTCAAATGCACAAAGCCAAAAAATAAAAAATGATAATTAAAAGTGATATTTCAATTAATTATTGATTAAAAATTGAAATATTTTTTATTTTGAAAAGTATTGGATCTAATGAGCTGAGATTTTGCATGTTACTTTCCATGTGTATATTAAACTTTTTCTCCAAATTTGAAAAGGATTGGTCAAGTAGGAAAAAAGTTCCAAAATATAGTTGAGTGTCCCCTTAAGTTGATAATAGCCAGGGTTTTCGGAAAGAATATTTGCTGTTTTCTCGTTCACTTTATCTCCTACATTTCCTGGAACTGATGTTAAACTGGATATTGTTCTATCGAAATCTGCTAAAGACTGCAGTAAAGGAATACCAATTGCTAACTTGAGAGGCTCCCTATGAGGGCGTCATCGTTACGTTCAAAATTCATAAACATAAATTAGTCGTGTTTACGAGGTTACACACTTTTAAAAATGAGGGAAAGACCTGATGCTTTTATAAATAAAGGCAAAATATGCACTCTTATGCACAATAAAGGTAATATCATTGTATTCAGAAATTTGTGATTCATGTAGATACTCTTTCAGCATATTCACACAACGATAGAGAACAAATATGCAAATGCATGAACTTCCTTTCTCTACTAATCAGCCTCTATTTTTCTACGTTCCTTCTCTGCATAGTTCTCTGTATATTTTTCTTATACTTCTTTATTTTTCTTCGTAATTCTCTTCTGGTGTCACTTTTTCTAATTCTTTAATTTCTTTCTCGTCCTTTCAACTGTCTCTCATAAATAATATCGCAAAGAAAGAGAACAGATATCTATAATTTGAGAAAAATTAGTTCTGGCACCGGGAATCGCTCTCAGGATCTCTCAGCTTCGCGCGCTGAGCGCTCTTTCCATCTGAGCTATGCCGAGACCCGGTCCACGGTACCGGCCGAACTCTCCTCCTTCGTATCATCCATCAATGGCATTTTAGACATGCAAGTCATTTATGCAGGATCGCATATTTTAAATGACTTTATAGTCATTTTCGACAACAGTTTTTGAATCATTGTTAACATTAACATATATTTTATATTCATATATGGGGACCTCGCCATCTTCATTGAATAATCAATGACTGTCTATAAGTATTCATACAAAGCTAAGAGGTCCTGGGTTCAATTCCCGGTGCCGGAACGAATTTTTCTCCAATAGGCCTAATAGATATCTACATGTATGGCTACTTATAGTCATTGATTACTCAATGAAGACGGCTAGGTCCTCATACATGAATATAAAATATAGAAAAAAAAATCCGAAGCAGACTTTTGAGGTGTGTGTGTGTGCGTGCGTGCGTGTGTAGAAATGTCAGACGGTAGTGAAATAGGGAGAGGACTAGGACAAGGATGCCCTTTATCACTTACCTGTTCAACATCTACTTGGAGAATTTAGTAAAGAATTGTTTTCAGAACATGGGAGGAGTGATAGTAAGAGGAAGAAGAATAAGGTTTGTAAGATTTTCTGATAATGATACTAAAGGATGTGCTACTGGAGCTAAATGACAGCTGTGGGCTGGCCTTGGAACGAGGGGGGGGGGGTTGCCTACTCGACACCTGGGTACACAGCGAACCTCAGTGTAGTCAGCCGGGTGGGTTTGGGAATGCGCCTAGTTTGAGGGTTGGCGCAATAGACCGTAACAGGTCGCAGTGATGGGCAATAGTGCCCCCTCCCGTAAATTCAATTCCATTCAAGGCCTACTTTGTGTGTGTGTGTGTGTGTGTGTGTGTGTGTATGTATGTATTTTTATTTTATTGGGTTATTTTACGGCCGGTGAAATGAGTCCGGGGTCCAGCACCGAAAGTTACCCAGCATTTGTTGGTATTGGGTTGAGGGAAAACCCCGGAAAAACCTCAACCAGGTAACTTGCCCCGACCGGGATTCGAACCCGGGCCACCTGGTTTCGCGGCCAGACGCGCTAACCGTTACTCCACAGGTGTGGACTGTATGTATGTATGTATGTATGTATGTATGTATGTATGTATGTATTTATTTTGTATTTTAATTCATTTATTTAACAGCATGTCCATTACATTTGTTGTAATATTACATGCTTGAATCTTTCTTAAAACAATATTATTTAGAATGAATACAAAGAGTTATATAATACAATATTTTTAAACAAGAAGGCACGTAAGTGCATTAATTAGACTAAAACATTATTCCTTATGGATTACTAAAATTTGTACTTTCATCAAACAATATTACTTAAGATTAATTCAATGTGTTACACAATCATATTTGTAGCACACGAAGACACGTAAGTGCATTAATTATACTACGTCTAAAACATTATTCCTTGTGGATTATCAAAATGTATCCTTTCATCAAATCAATATTGCTAAGATTAATACAATATGTTACATAATCAAAATTTTTAAACACGAATACACGTGATTGCATTAATTATACTGCGTCTATAACATTATTCCTTACGGATTATCAAATGTATCCTTTCATCAAAGCAATATAACTTAATATTAATGCAATATGTTACACAATCAAATTTTTAAATACGAATACACGTAAGTGCATTAATTATACTATGTGTAACACATGATTCCTTATGGATTATCACAATTTGTATGTATGTATGTATGTATGTATGTATGTATGTATGTATGTATGTATGTATGTATGTATGTATGTTGTGAAGGATTTTAGATAAGGGCGCAAATAGCCATAGTAGCTGACGCACCCTTTTTAAACCCCACTAACTGTATGCATGTATGCATGTATGCATGTATGCATGTATGCATGTATGTATGTATGTATGTATGCATGCACTAAGATTTGCTGAGTATACAGGTTTCGAGCAGGCAATCCCATTCATCCCTGGACTAGCCCCTTCCGTGCTTGACCAGCGTTCGGGGAATGCTATGGAATGATGACGCAATGGAGATTGGAAGTATGTTGATGTATAACATGGGAAAACGGGAGAACCTCCAGAAAAAAACCATTTACGATCTTGTCCACCATAAGCGTCAATATAGATTTTTCAAATGAAAAATAACCGTGCTTCAGTTCACAGTTCAGTTCAATAACTTGTGCGTAATTCGTACGTTTGTATGTGACCTTGATCCTCCAGTTCGAAATGCACTAAGTACCCTGGGCAATATAGATTACATTCGTAGACGAAAATGCGACTTCACATAAATACTACGTCGAATGAAAGCAAGGGCTTATTTTATAAGCAGGCTTCGGCCTAGGGGCACAGAGTAACCAGTATGAGGTTTAGATTACACGGAGTATAAATGACGTCATGACCCATGTGCAGTCACACGACTGCAACAGCACAGGTGGGTCCGTAATTTGCATTACCGTTGTGTGTATTGCTGCTTGGCTGCGGTACGTGTAACAGGCTTCGGCGTAGGGACACCTGATTGAAGGTTACAACTCACGTTAATACCTTAATGGTAGGCATTTATTGCCTACACTAGGAATGTACTGTATATACTGCATTTGTACAGGATGAAATACATTTTGTGCCGTACTGTGACAGACTGTTTATATGTTGAGACACGAAGTAACGGCGCGCTCCATCTCCTATACCACTCGACCAACACAACACTATCGCCCTGCGTTCTGAACTTTAATGCGTTTCTGTGCCCAGGACCGAAGCCTGTTTATAAGCTATAGGCTGGCTTTTTTAGGGCAGAACCGAGATAGATTCATGTACTTCGGCTTACACGAACCGTAGGATATGTAAGCCTGTTCACCAAAACCCAGAAATTGCTGGAAGTGCCGTAAGATTTCAAAGATATGACTTCTTGAAGATTTAAAATTTGTCTCTCTTCAAGATAGGCCCTAATACTTTACGAAGATTTCACACATTCAGTCTCCAAATGCATTAACATCAACAGGAACGAATGGATTATAAATAAATTAATATTGTGACAGCTGCCTCGGGAATCGATCACGCGTCCCACAGAAGGCAGGGCGCGCGAGAAGACAGGTGGTGTGGCGAAGGATAAGGAGGCTGCAGCCGCGCGGGTCTGGAGGGGACTGACGTAAGGGGAACGTCTGCATGCCGAGAGGGGAAGGAGGCCGACTGCGGCGGTAGTGGAAAAACTCGAAACGTCTCCAGTAACAGATTATTCCCGAAGACACTGGAAACAGTACTTTCTGGAAACTATGGTTTAGAGATAAATAGAAGACGGAAAGGACACAGCCAGTTTTTAGTTTGTACAGCAAGCCAGTTCAGTTTAGAACAGCGAGTCAGTTTGTGAAGCAGCACTGGAAGTCAAGGAAACCAGCCTCCGAGATCTGGGTTCCACTTGAGGATGACCGCAACTGTGACAGCGACCAGGCGAGTGCGTCGTATCCGGAAGTCTTGAGTTCGAGTGCCGTGGACTGTCTCTGGAAGTCTTGGGTTCGATATATTGTGAACTTGAGTGAATGAGCTAGAAGAACTAGCTAAGGTAACGAACTGTGAACTGAGAACTGACAGTTTTGTTTTGTAAATAGTGCTTTGTGAACATTAATTGAGATTAGTAGTACATTATTGTTCTTAATAATCCATTGTTATTGTCGTCTGTGGAGTGCAATAACGAATACTGTGTTGCTGTGTGGAGTGAAATACCCATTGTTGACGGGAGTGTTTAAAATTCAGTTATAGAAAGTCATTATTCTTGTGAATAAAAGCAACATTGTTGTGTGAATTAAAAGTCACAATATTTTCACTGGCTCAGGACTTCAAAGCTGGCTAATTTGCTTATAAGGTTTTCAAGTTGCTGGGGGAAAGGAGAAAACTCATACACTAGGGTACCACTTAAACTGTAGTTCTCATAGTAAATTTCAAATTCTCGAAGTGTGAAATGGAATCTACGTTTACAGTGAAATTTGTTGCTATAGTTGCTTTCAAAAAGCATCATACACTTCAGCTCTTATCACGCCTGAGATAACACGATCTTTCCCTTGTAATTCGAGATTTAAGATCGTTTAATTTGGAGGCGAAATCTACCACTATTGCAAATCTAATAACCTCGATATGTGTTTACTGATCACGTTCTCTGTAATATTGCTCCGGTAATAAGTCAAGAAATTTCCTGGTCTCATTAAACGTTTGCGGAATCCTTGCAGTGTTTTTCCTCCCAACTACTGCTGAGTAAAGAATTACATGCTGTTTCAGCATCCGATACATTGGAAAGATTTGTGAATAATCGAGTATGAGTAGACGATGATCTGACGTAATTTACGAGGTCAACACGGGTTACTACGTACTTACTTTCATGACGTGGTTCAACTTAAGATATGCATCGACCCCTAGAATGGCAATTTTTTCTTCAAAAAATGAACATTTTATTTTTCGTCTCATATTATACTAAAACCATTAATATTATCAAACATTGTTATATTTAACAGTATTTGTTATGTCTCACATAATGGGAAACTCTCTGCACCGTTTACTACGGAAAGAGGAGTTAAACAAGGTTGCCTGTTGTCCCCACTATTGTTTATTCTGGTTATGGATGACATAATGAATGTTTTAAGTAGTAGAAGACGTCGTGGCATTCAGTGGGGTTTAAATGCAAGACTAGAAAGTTTAGAATATGCCGATGATGTATGATGTATGCCCACAGATTTTCAGATATAAATGCCAAACTTCATGACTTACATAAGCTGGCAGCTAATGCTGGTCTGGAAATAAGTAAACACAAAACAAAAGAAGTGAGAGTTTATAATAGAGTAGATTCTGCTCTTATATTAGAAGGAGAAGTAATTGAAGCTACAAATGAATTTACATGTTTGGGAAGTATAATTTCAGTGAATGGTGGTTCAGATGAAGATGTAAATGCCAGAATAAAGAAAGCAAGACATGACTTTATTCAATTGAAATCGATTTGGAGGTCGAAGCAAATCGCCTTAAAACTTAAATTAAGATTATTTAACTCAAATGTAAAGTCGATTTTACTATACGGGTACGAAACTTGGAAGGCAACGAAACAAATTGGAAAGAAATTGCAAGTCTTTATAAATCGTTGCTTGAGAAACATCATGGGTATTTGGTGGCCAGACATTATAACTAAAGCCCATCCACTCTTAAAGTGATCCTAACATAAAAAAATCCCAATTGTATCCTTCCGCCATTCGCGCCGCAATTACTGTTACATTGACAGGGAGCACGTGTGAAGTACATAATTATGGCATGTGATGTAAGTACGGCACGCAGTATTAGCGTAATAAACGAAGTAAATACAATGTGACATACTCTGTATATAATTAGTTACTATTAATAGTAGTAAAAGTTTTAATTTTAGCAGAATAAGTAGTTTAAGCATCAGTTATACCAGTGGTTGCCAAACATCACGAAATTGTGACGTAATAGAAATGCAACCCGCACTTCACTGTAGCAGGGAGAGGGGTGGAGTGGGTATCTCCTCAGGTAATAATGCAGCGAATAACAGTGCAGAAACGGACTGTGACCAAAAAACGAAAGCAATATAATATTCTTCTACTTAATAACTACACACACTTTTTCCATGTTATCTTTTATCCTCCTGTTCATTATTTTTGTACTACTAATAAAATAAAATATATTTTCTTATTTACCACAAAAATAACGTGCACTTCACATCAGCAGATATTTGAAATTAGAAAAACGTACCAGGCTGGTCACGAAGTTGTAAATTACACTACACACTTGAAGAAAACGTCGAAGTATTTTACCCCGATGAAGATATAGAAGCCGATAATTTTTAATTGTGTGTTTATTAATGAAATATTCAAACTACGCTACATTCGTCGGAAAAAAAAAGTTGAAGTATTTTACCCCGATTAAGACACAGAACCCGATACTTTTTATTGTTCGTTTATTAATGAAATATTCAAGTTACAGGTAAGGGCGTGGTAGTTTTCACAACAAGAAAAATAATGGCAACGTACATTGTTCTTTATACTTTATTTAAAATTTTACAACAAATTAAGTATCTCATATTTTTGCCATCTGCACAAAAGAAATACTTTTGCTCCATGCTCCTTAAAATTAAGTTTTTACATATAATCTGTTTCTGTTTTGGAAAATACATGGAAACATAATATTATTCTACACACTTGTAACATTACATGTGTACGTCCGCTGCTGATAAATGTCCTATATCGAAGTGAAGGCTGTAAACAAAGGGTGGGGGTATGATGCCATGGTTACGCTTGAGTGGAGATAGGGGCATGTGTCGCGACACAGCTTTTGGCGATCACTGAGTTATACAGTATATTGACATCTCTAATCTTGAACGTTGTGTTGCGCTGTCTAACGTAACCCCTCACCTGACTCCATGTCATTTCTATAGTCATTTAATAAACAATGATAAGGAGGTAATCGCTGCACTGTCATGTTAGCCTGTAGCAGGGTTGCCATACGTACGACTATAGTCGTACGCTTACGACTATCTTACTGAAGGGACAAAATTTTTTGGAACTCACAATGTCGGACTATAATTAAACAAAAATAACAGTTAATTTGCCCCCTTTTCTAGACAACTGTTCTTCATTCAGTATGTCATTGGCTAATATCCCTGAACACACATTTTATATCTTTAAAGGGATAAAAGAAAATGCTCTGAAATCAGTATGGTGACTACATTTGCCATACAAATAATAAATTCGTCATCTTGAGCTCCAGGTTTCATGTATATCAAAGTAACAGAGTTCAAAGATCTGCTAACTTCATTGTATGTACAGCAATGGAAGTATTTTTTATGAATTAAATAGTACCGCTCTAGGATTAAGAAATCTAGACGTGCTGACATTTTAGCGCTTCGGATGTGAGTGGACTGCAGGTGGATTACTTTGATGTCACCATCAGCTGCCGCACTGGTTAATATTAAATATCTGCCGTTGCGTCGGCCAAAGATAAAGTTTCTGCTGGCTTTCAATATAATAATGTTGTTTCCGACCAAGCGTCATCTCATCATGCATGCTTTACCGAAAATTACAGTGTTGGTGAAGAAATGGTAATTTGAATGCTAAATGCCATTGTGGATATCAACTATAATTACTAAATTTCTTGATTGGATGAAGAAATGGATGCTGGAATAGGAAAGACTGGAGAATGCTGGGTTTGCAGTGAAAGGTCTGCCCTTGGACAGAACACTACGAACGAATGAATGAATTAATGAATATAAATTTATAGGCCTAAGAACTATTTTTTATGGGTGATATGTGAAATATATTTGTGCACATTATCTATAAAATAGTAAAATGCTGAATGTACGACAGTTTTATGATAAAGTACGACATTTTTCATAAGTTGGTACGATTGCGTTTCATTTATCTGGCAACTCTGGCCTGTAGCGCAAGAGAATCCACAATATATTTGTCATATCTATGAGCGACATTTGCCTCTCGACTTATTAATCTTTTACCATGTTTTTATTACACGGAATATTGTTTGCTTCAATCGAGGAAATGTCATTTTTTAATCACGACCTATTTGGCAGCCGATCAGCTTTAACGCTGTGATAAGGAGCATCATTCATGATCATCACCGTATTGGGTTCGAGTTTCGGCAACAGTTTGGCGACACAGCAACAGAAGACCCAGCCAGCACCTTCAGCCATTTTGTTGCATCACAAGCGACTGAAGTCCTGCCGCCCTCAAATGCGTCATATGGGTACATACGCAATAACCTATTTTAAGTTGTAATTATTGATCTCAGAGTGATTAGGTCTATTTTATAATCATTTCTGTGTTTTGGATATTATTTCAATTGCGGAAGAATAACAAGTATATTCAGGGGACATATTTTTAATTTAGTGACGGGATCTACTTTTTACGCGCACTTATTGCTTCTACATTGCGATTCGGTGTCATAACCAATTAAACGCGAGCTAGTCACATGGGTTCGTTTTGACGCGGATCATTTTAAGAGTGGATACGGTTTAATAAGGAACTATGGAGAAGACCAGATCAGCACGAATTCAGCCAAGAAATCAAATTCAGAAAATGGAAGTGGATTGGGCATGTACTAAGGAGATAAAATGATAACATCACTAAAATGGCTCTGGATTGGAACCCCCAAGGACTGAACAGTCGAAGAGGAAGATCTAAAATAACATGGAGCAATACAATGAGAGATGAGATTAAACAGACAGGGAAAAGCTGGAAAGAAATTAAAGCGTTGGCGAACAATAGAGTACGATGGCGTGCTTTCATCAAAGCCCTATGCTTCCCTGCGGAGTGACCAGGATTACTACTACTCTCGTATTAAAGTCTGATTCTTCTACTTTTTAAACATATATAACATGTTTAGGTTTTTTCACTATTTATGGACGAAATTTAATTTTTTTTATACTACATACGCAGCTGCTTGCGCCAAGAAGTGGGTTAAATCTATTTACGAAAGCCTTACAGACCCCAGTATGTTGAGCAGGTGTTTGTATGATAAGACTCAGAATGCAAATGAGTTTTTCAATGGTTTGATTGGGAAACGTTGCCCCAAAGAAAGTATGTAGGTCGTACAACTCTGAAACTTGAGGTCATTGAATGCCATCTGCCACTTCAATTGTGACAACGAAGTTAAATTGGACATATTCCCAAAGATGAGCATCACCTCAGGAAAACAGACAATGGCTAGTGTGAATGCTGCAGACGAGACCCGAACCCTGAAGGCCAATTTACAGTGCACTCCTGAGCAACAGCAGCGAAGACGGTAACGAAGGGTTGTGAAAAAAAGGAGAATTTACCTCAAGACACAAGAAGAGAGCGTCACCTATATTTCAGGAAGGTTTTAGGTGCACAAAAGTAAGTTATTGAACTTAAAGTTTAACTTCATTTTTACCCTATTTCAGTTTTTTCAACATTTTTCAGTTTTCGAGCAAGTAAAAAGTACGCTTAGAATTGAGCTATCGACTTCATTCAAACATCAAATTCAAGCTTAGACATAGAGCTACGAGTATGTTGGAATCTAAAATCAACAGATTTAGTTAAAAGCAAAAGCATTGCCCCCCTACATGTAAATAATAATAAAAAAACCTTTTTTACATGTTAGGAAAAATCACATAAAAATAAGTGAGAAACTCTATTAAGTTCATTCTAGACTACAACATTCTTCACTGCTTAGGGATCAATTCTTGCCGAAAGAATGATTCTTTTACAAAATTTTTTATCCGTGCCCCCAAATTTTTCTTCTCTTTTTTTCTTTTTCCTTGTGCATTCCTTTCATTTAACTGTAAGAAAGTAGTAAGTGAATTTTTTTTATTATATTAAGGGGAAATTGTAAATTTTTACTCCAAGATTCGATGCATAGCTTAAGAACATGTAGGCCTACTCACAAAACTTCTTGTGGACAATACAGTGATAAAAAGGTCTGCATTTTTTAAATGGTTCCAATCTTTGATGTTCTTGATGATGATTATATTTCAATTTGTTACTATATTCATTTAGTTATTCGTTTATTGATTTATTTACCCATTTATTAATTAATTTATTTATTTACTTATTTATTTATTTATTCATTCATTCATTTCTTTACTAATTCATTCATTCATTGATCCATCCATATATCCTGTCTGTCTATCTATCTATCTATCTATCTATCTATCTATCTATCTGTCTGTCTGTCTGTATCTATCTATCTATCTATCTATCTATCTATCTATCTATCTATCTATCTATCTATCTGTCTGTCTGTCTGTCTGTCTGTCTGTCTGTCTGTCTGTCTGTCCTGTCTGTCCTGTCTGTCTGTCTGTCTGTCTGTCTGTCTGTCTGTCTGTCTGTCTGTCTGTCTGTCTGTCTGTCTGTCTGTCTGTCTGTCTGTCTGTCTGTCTGTCTGTATCTATCTATCTATCTATCTATCTATCTGTCTGTATCTATCTATCTATCTATCTATCTATCTATCTATCTATCTATCTATCTATCTATCTATCTATCTATCTATCTATCTATCTATCTATCTATCTATCTATCTATCTATCTATCTATCTATCTATTTATCTATCTATCTATCTATCTATCTATCTATCTATCTATCTATCTATCTATCTATCTATCTATCTATCTGTCTGTCTGTCTGTCTATCTATCTATCTATCTATCTATCTATCTATCTATCTATCTATCTATCTGTCTGTCTGTCTGTCTGTCTGTCCCCTCACTCACTCACCCACCCATCTATACATCTACGGAGTTAAACCATTCACCCTTGATAAGAGTATGAAAGTTATAAATGGAAAAAATTTTTAAAAGGCAACCATAGCATTCATTTAATGAGCAGTGGTTTTCAGATTTGTAATGTACTTCTTTTTCGCGGTCCTTGATATAATGTAGTACTTATCCTTATAATATGAATCTGGGAGATGTGTTATATCTTTTCACCATTTTAAGCACTTTTTGTGTGTTTCTTACAAGCTAATCTGTATTACAGATTGAGTTTGAAATACACAAAGACCATTTAGATAAATTTGTATTTACCATTAATGATTAAAGAGCTTTTATGTCAAACTTCTGTTCTCCCCCAACACATTGTCTTCGATGCTACAAATGGTGGCAACCCATTTGTTGAGAAACCGTGCCAAAGGAATGGAATTTTCCTAAAGGGATATAAGTTCTTTCAAGTGCGCAGTGAGGACTTGTTTAGATTACCCTATCGCCATTTTAGACAGCAAGGAAACTCTATGTTGCCTGCCATATTTAAAACATAAGAATATCGTTTGTAATCGTCGCGAGAGATGATAGAAGTCCTTGTGTGGCACAAATGACCACAGGCCTCTCAATAGCGCCACATGATTGGAATACGACTTGCGGCATTAATGATATTCTGACTACTTTAAATTCTGTTTCATCGCAGCAGCTGACGGTAGACAGCATCCGGAATCATATTATGTGACTGTGCAGGAATTTTGCAGTTGTAAACAACAGTTTGTCATTGAATGGACTGTAAGATCACGCGCGTTGGCAGGGAAATCTAATCTCTCATTGAGTGCAACACCTACTGAGACCTTGGTCTCTCTCTGCTACACTGACAATACGAAGAAATTTCATTTGTGAGATCGAGGCATCTGTAAGGAACAATTTTATTCATTACTCCAGATTTTTGCAATTATTGGCGAGGATGTTAACTACAATTGAACCAAAGGCGTCATTTAGGGGTACCAGGGGAGACAATTGCCCTCCTAGAGTTTGAGATAAAAAATAGTAATTAATATTACTAAAGGATATAAAAAATCTGGAAGTTGGAATTTATAAAACTGTTCTATTACCGGTTGTTCTTTATGGTTGTGAAACCTGGACTCTCACTTTGAGACAGGAACATAGGTTAAGGGCGTTTGAGAGTAAGGTGCTTAGGAAAATATTTGTTGCTAAGAGGGATGAAGTTACAGGAGAATGGAGAAAGTTACACAACACAGAACTGCACGCATTGTGTTCTTCACCTGACATAATTAGGAACATTGAATCCAGATGTTGAGATGGGTAGGGCATGTAGCACGTATGGGCGAATCCAGAAATGCATATAGAGTGTTAGTTTGGAGACCGGAGGGAAAAGACCTTTGGGGAGGCCTGGACGTAGGTGGAAGATAATATTAAAATGGATTTGAGGGAGGTGGGATATGATGATAAAGACTGGATTAATCTTGGTCATGATAGGGATCAATGGCGGGCTTATGTGAGGGCGGCAATGAACCTCCGGGTTCCTTAAAAGCCAGTAAGTAAGTAGGTAAAGGAAATAATGTGATACTGTACTCTTAATGTAAAAATATTCCACTTTTATAAACCTTTAAGAAGTAAAAGACAAGCTAGTTACTGGCTTTGCTCAAATGAAACTGAGGCGTCACGTAGTCCATTTCATATCATGGAGTGCAGTTTCATAGAAAGGACTTTGCCGACAGATCTTCTACTCCCCCCTACTAATTGGTTGTCATAAATAAATGTCTTCCTTGCTGTGACGAAAACCTTGTCTTCGCCTGTTAGTAGGCTAACCAATCACAACACTCGATCAGAAGAATTGACAGGCTCCCGTCAAATCTATGTGGAGGCAGAGTTGTCACATCTTTTCCGAATTCCAAGAATCCCGTCGGTTAACACGAGAGTATCACTGAGAGTGTATTCTGTAGTATTCATTGAGCGGTCAGCTCGTGATATTACGTTCTCTTCTTCAAAACACGTGGCGTCCAGATGGTGATGATGGCCACGAATCCTCTCATTTCGAGGGTCGCCAGGATTGTGGAAATTGTGCAATGTTGGGACGAGGGGACAGGATGGACTGCTCAGAGGCGTTTGTGCAGGAAGTCATAAATCTGTAAGTGGGTGTTCAAAGGAGCCACCGAACTGCACTCCATGATATAAAATGGACTGTACTACCCGGCAAAGCGAACTTGCGAAGCGGAAAATATTGCACTAACAACGCTGTATGGTAACATAAACAGGCATCTGGTCGATTGCAATGTCCTGACCTACAAGGCCAAGCCGGACGTTTGCCTTGCCGGATAATACAGTAAGCCTACTGCTTGTTACCTGTTCTAAATGAATGTATATTTTTTCTGTTAATTGAGTATATTTTTTTCATAACTTACTGTCCCTGTTAATTTGCTTCATCTGCGTCATATTATCAACATATGCATGTATCGTATAAGTAGAAATAAATAGTATAAGAAATTAAAACTGTCCCGCGCCGTGGCGTCGTGATCTAAGGCATCCTGCCTAGGACTCGCGTTACGGAATGCGCGCTGGTTCGAGTCCTCATGGGGGAAGAAATTTTCTCATGAAATTTCGGCCAGTGTATGGGACCGGTGCCCACCCAGAATTATGATGCATTCGGGGAGCTACGTACGATAGGTAGCGAAGTCCGGTTGCGAAACCAGCTATAACGGTTGGGAGGATCACAGTGCTAACCACACGATACCTCTGTTCTGGATAGATGATCGTCCACCTGTGCTTCTGCATGTGGGCGTGATGCCAGCAGCCGGCTGGTCGGTCTAGGCCCTTCACGGGCTGCAGCGCCACGGATTATTTATTATTAAGAAATTAAAACTAGGACTATTTGTGGGAACTGGAAATGTACTGTAAAGTGGGGTAAACTTGACCATAAAACAACAAAATTAAAACATATCAGCGCTATTTAAGACTTACAAAATGAAAAAAAAAAAAAAACACTTAACAATTGTAGAAAAAGTAATGAACTTTAAAAATATATTCAGGACATCTAATATCATGTTTTTTTTATGATCAAGTTTACCCCAGCGGTCAAGTTTATCCCAGTTTACGATATGGAAAATAGTTAATTTCAGAGCAAATAGGAATGGAGTACAGCACACAATACACCCTACAAGAACTTCCCGAAAAGATCTTGCACTTCTCCAAACAAAAACTTAAATGATGTCTCTGAATAAAATTGAGTCATTGATTTTAGTCAGCTGGCTTCGTTCTTCTTGGCAAACTTTCTTTCACTAGACGATTATGAGGACAATACTGTATCCTTATGCAAGCGAGTAGCAAAGTTGTTACATATTAATTTATAAAAATAAATATTAAAGATTTAAAGAAACCAAGGAAATGCTGAAACTGTTCGTGTTCGTTTCCAAATATTTTTGACAGCTTTTTAACAAATTATTCGACAATCGTTATAGTTGCATTCGAGGAATGGAGGCATAGTTTCTATGGATACTGTTTTTTAAGTTGTTTCAGAGGATTTGATTTGTATTCTTCGCCTATTAAATTCCCTAAGAGATAAATCGACCTGAATACACAAAATCGTAGGGTTCAATATAGTTATTGCATCAACGACGATTTTGTGCGGTTTTATTTTCAGGAATTTCTAAGATGTCAGTACAAAATCATGTCAGAAAGTATTTATGGATATTGTTTTTTAAGTTGTTTCAGAGGATTTTATTGTATTCTTCGCCTATTAAATTCCCTAAGAGATAAATGGAACTGAATGCACAAAATCACAGGGTTCAATATAGTTATTGCATCAACTATGATTTTCTGCGGTTTTATTTTCAGTAAAGCCTTGGTTTTTCTGAACCGACGCATGCGACTTCCGAGGTGCGAGGCCTGCCTGGCACAAATCCGGACTACATGACAGATATTGAGTGGTTTCTATGGCTGCGAAGTGCGCAGACCTCGCATCTCGCAGTTATAGAAACCACTCACTATCTCTCGTGTAGTCCGGATTTGTGGGAGTCGCACCTCGCAAGTCGCATGCATCGGTTGAGAAAAACCAAGGCTTAATTTCTAAGATATTCCCATTAAGACGCCGGCGCCGGAGCAATTTTTCAGGGGAATTCTGTAGCCGATAAGCATTGTCATCCAAATATTCTTCTATAACACACCTGCACAAACAGCGCTCAACGAGCGCGCGCGCTCCTTCGGAGCGGGAGAGCCGTGTTTACCGCTCGCAGAAACGGAGAGGAAGATACGTCAGAATGACATAGACTTGCTATAAGTAGAGGAGAGGGAAACGACCACTCAGTTATCTAGTGGAGTGCAGTGTGTAGGCCTATTCTCAGTAATTGTTTCACGATGCTTACCTACTGCTACAGTACAGTATTGAGCATAACATTTAACATTTAACGATTTACAGCTCGAGCTTATTGATCTTCAGTGTGACCTAAGAGCTAAAGATCGTTTGAATAATACTACTAGCCTGGTTGAGTTTTACAAGACTAAACATTAGCAATAATATCCACGAGTACACAGGCTGGCTGTGAAAATTATTGCTATGTTTGGCTCAACATTTATATTATTGTGAGCAACTATTTTCTATAATCAACTTTAATAAAGGAACATTTGTAACTGATGTTTCATTACGATCAGTAGGCTACTGTTCCTTTCAGCTGCCAACAGCATAAAATCTCGTTTTGATGCACTGATAAATAAAAATATAACAAAATGATATTGTACATTTAAGTAGCTATAGAATTTCTATTATTTCTATAAAATAAATATTTATTAATTTATAATAGTCCAAGATAGTTTTGCAAACACTGATCGGGAATTCATTTCATAAACACTCGTAATAGTACTTCCTTTTATGTATATTTTGTACGAGATCACCCCTTCTTCCAGTCCACCCTTACACAGAGCGCAGCTAATATCTGCATTCCGCTCATGAGCTGTGAGCCGGCTCTGAGAGCGCAAACCTTGTGCAGGCCTGTTCTATAAGGAACGTACGATGACGTCAGTAGACATTCTTAGCGCGGGCTTCCGGTGAATGATCAGCGAACTAACGTTTTTCGTATTCATAAACCAGTGTTAGCGATGTGATATGATATGAATCCTGTACAAGTAACCAGTCGATAGTCGGGGCTAGTTAGCACGCTCGTAGCGTGGGCTAGCGAAATGTCTATGAATAGCACCCACTAAGTCTTGTTTGGAACTCTCTGTGTGTCATGACATTTAATTACATCTCAGCTTGGTTTCCTCCGACGGAAAAGTGAAGCTGTATATCGCGTGCATAGATTGATGTCAAGTGAAAGACCCCTGTTCTTGTTAAGCCTTGGTTTTTCTGAACCGAAGCATGCGACGTGCGGGGTGCGGGGCCAGCCTCGCACAAATCCGGACTACACGAGAGATAGTGAGTGGTTTCTATGGTTGCGAGGTGCGCAGCTATAGAAACCACTCACTATCTCTAGTGTAGTCCGGATTTGTGCGAGGCTGACCTCGTCCCTCACACGTCGCATGCGTCGGTTCAGAAAAAACCCAGGCTTAAGAGGGCTCCAGGTAAAAATTCATCGGCCGTTTCTCGACCATGTTGAATTTCGATGGTGAAAACAACCTCTCCAGTTTTACGGGGCATTAAATAAAATAGTGCTGTTACTAAATCAAATACCCTATGTGAGAATCAAACCCACGAATGTGGTCTTAAAGCTGCACATGATCTATCTTGTACACGTGGCCGACTTACCTCAGTTACACAACTTTTTTCGTCTATTAATAGTTGAATCGTTGTCGCCTACAATATACACAACAATTAATGCTCGTAGCGTTAACTCTAGAACAAGCAGAAGCCGCAGAAGTGGTTTCATTCGCGTCAGTTGTGGCGTTCTGTATTGTGTTGGGTTGAAACTCGAGAGTTTTCCTGACTACGTCAAGGGAATCCCGTTACATATCACACGACTGTGTAAGTTTGAAAGGGCAAAGAGTCAAGCACTGACTTCAGTAAAATGCATTAAAGAGGTTATGGCCGGTATGTACATCTATTCTAATATCTCACTTTGTCAGGGGAAGAACAATAATTGTTTGTATGCATCTGAAGTCTCATTAATGTAATATGTTACTAGTCAGCGATGTATGTAATGGAGGGGGAGGAGCTGACCACCCTACCTCATTATCTCCTGGCGTATTTTCCTCATGAGTGATAATTATTATTATTATTATTATTATTATTATTATTATTATTATTATTATTATTATTTATTTTAGCTGCCAGAGTTAAGGCCGTAAGGCTTCGCTTCCACTCGACCAGCAAAAAGTATACCTACATATGTATGAACTTACAAACTACAAAGAATAGAACAATTTGATGTACGAGTAGATAAAAGTTACGTGTATACAAGAGTTACTTATGAATTAAACAGTAATATACTATGCACTATTAATTAAACAATGAAATACAAACTGTGTAGCAAAATTAAACTAAAATACAAAGAATGTTAACATGTTAGATAATAGGAAGAGATTATTATGAGACAATTGTGAAAATACAGCGCTATCAGGATGCATGTCTAAAGAACAAAGTTACCATATAGTTAGTGACCGTTTAAGTCAGTATACGAGTATTTAGAGTGGATTGCTAATAAGGTTATCCTTTAAGCTATTTTTAATGTTTATTGTCTTGCAGCCCCTAATACTTTGTGACAAGGAATTGCATTGTCGCGAGGTGGATACTGTAAAAGATGATGAGGTGCTCTATGAAGAGGTATAGACCTACTTAGCGTACCACAGATAAGTGATCTGGTATTTACGTCGTGGTTAGAGTAGGCCTATAAATAAGAGATTGAAAGATAGTTTAATATTACACTTAAATTTATTTTGAAATGTTCACGGAAATTGTTAACATAGTAATTGTAACAATAGTTCTTTCATATGCACATAAAAATATGCTCTTTCAGGCGATATTAAAAATACTGTAGGATGTCATTTAAAATTATTCTCGATGACGTCAAACCTGGCACAAGTCACGAAAATGTTTTGTTTCCATGAAAATAGTTCTTTCTAAATACAAGGTTTGTCGTGTCTGAGCCATGTGTCAAAAATCCCCCTCATTCAATTTTAATTGCAATTATGCATTATTTTTAAAATCCTCACTTAGAATTTTATTAATTTACAAAAATAACTTTAATCATATCCTCAATAATCAGAAATCAAATATAATAAACACATTAATTAATAATTATGAAAGGACTGCATTAAGATACAAAACAATAAAACAAAGACTATCCTGTTACTTGATTACCCTCTTCATCTCTTACTTCATCCATTCACCTTTCAGCCTCCTTATGTAAGGATTTTTGGGTTATTTTTCAATTTCAGTTTTTCAGACATATTTACAGCAGTTTAAACAAACGAAGGGACACTTTCCACAATAATACGTTACGCAGTAAAACTACTGCAGACCGTTTTCAGCTCGCTTTTTTTTCGTAGTTGATAAGTTGGGCCTTGCACGGAAATCGATACCTTATTGCGTGTCGCATGAACAAGAATGTTAAGGACACACTTCCGCTTAAAGTTTAAAAGTTTCTTCAGAAATCATTTAATATTCAGCTTTCAAATTATTCATGTCCAAAAGCCAAAATGAATTCATTCGCGTCATAACTGCCAATTCCTTAGTTAGGTTAACACTCAGTAGACTTGGATACCTGTTAGAATGTGTCATGTGATAGTCTAAACTCGATCTATACTCTTTGTCTAGTCAAGAATAAAGTAAAATATCTCCGCGCCCTCTTCCCAGCGCGCGTTACTTCAATAAGTCATAATCAACTGGCAGGTAACTGAATTAGGCGATGAAATATGAAACTTACTTCTATAGGGCAAGTATTCACCTACGATGTAGAGTGGAGAATTTAAAATACCATCCGTTGCTGTCACCATACTACACTGGACTACAGGTTTACCAACATAAGAGAATCCAAATAATAAAATGTATGTACGCCTTTCGCTAGTATAAATTTATTTAGTTCCAAATCTTATTTCTAAATATCCTGAATTTATTTTGTGCTGAAATTCGATATAGTGTTTAGATAGTATACCCAGCGAATAGGGATTATAAAGAATGGACACTTCGCGTCCGTACCTTTGATGTAGCCGGACTGATTTCAATGACCTTCAAGCCAGCTAGAGCGTGAGATTCTGCTTTCTCCCTAGAGTTGGTGCTGACATCACACCAGCTAGCAGTCGACACAGCGAAAATATAACACATATAATTAATACATCTAGGTACATTATGTACTCAAATATAATAACTTGGATCCATAAAATAAATCCGTCATTAACTGTAATGTCTAGACTCTAGAGTTCCTTTATAATGAGAGTTGAGACGTTGACCCCAACAACAATTAAAATATGTCATGATTTTATAGCGCTGAAAATGGAAAAACAAAACTCTTATGAGAAGTAAAACCATATACCTATATTATATTATATACAAATATTAAACGAATTTGATACATAATTTTATAATGTATTATATTATTTTATAATATAATTTATTATATCTGAAATATAAAAAAATATTATTATTACTAGTTTGTCACTGAGAAATAAGGAAAAGCTGTTAACTTGAATTTATTTGAAGCAAGGCGTTAGTGGATTATGCAATAAGGTAGGCGATGTTTGGATCCTGTGTCTCAACTCTATACTCAATTATTATCTTAGCGTATGCTCGATTACACTAACCTCTAGCGCTTGAAAGTGGAACTAAACGCTGGCGCACAAAGAAACAAAACACAGGAAAATTCGCTCAGTGTCCATTCTTTGTAATCCCTATTCGCTGGTATACCTAAGAAATTTTAGTATCGAAATAGCTTTTATTTTTATTAAAAATGCTGTTGATCGATCAAAATATTTAATCGATTAACTATTTGAATTTAATCTATTAATCGATACATTAATCGAGATTTGATCGAGTTGAAAAAATGTTTTAATATACTGTAATACACAATTATTGTTAAATTTAACTTGTGTTCGGTGATAAGCATTAGTATTAAATTAATGTTGTATATATGTATATATTACATTACAAAACAAGTATTTTAATTACTTACTAACATACTTATTATGAGGCTTATAATTTATTGTGTTAATTTATCCGGGAATTTTTGAGACAACCAAAAAGTATGAAGACTCATCTAGTTAGTACTGCTTCATCCATGATTTTAAACATTGAGTGCATTGACATGCTCCGAATTAAGTGCCGCTCTACGTTTAGTAACAACGTTTCCTACATCACTAAACACGAAAAAACTTTTTTTCTGTCAAGCCCTTCTCCACGATCGTTCAATTTAAATCCAAACGTTTAACAGAGTTTACCTCTCAAATTCTCATATGACATAATGGAGTTTACGCTTTTCACAAATCACAGAAAACTGATTTTTTTTCTTTATCAAAGTGAACACACAACCTTCATGTACAAACTCAGTACAGAAACTGCAAATGCAAAACTACAGCGGTCGAAACAGAAGACTGGCCCCTATTGTAATCGAATTATCAGATTTTAAAAAGAGAAGAAGATAGTTACGCTCTCATTTGCACATAGTGTAGACATGGCTATTTTATAAGGGATGAGGGGGATGAATCTCAGAAAGCTATGTATTTCATGTGCTAGAAAGATGAGCTGACAAGGTGGAAGTTTTCTTGGAAAACCATAAAACTTATGAAGGGTTTCGCATTGTGTTGCAACTTTCAATAGACGTAGACTAGGTTACTGCCCTCATATTTCCATCTCTTTCTGAAGTGTTTGTGCAAAGATTTTCCCTACTCTATCTGGTTTACAGTTAGGAAATAACAGTACTCTTGTACTTTTAAGTAAGTAATTTTCGAGAGAGAAATGAGTTTCTATTAACAAAATAATAATTAATATCAACTACAACCGATTAATTTTAATCGACTCGATTATTCGATTAAATATTTTTGCTCCATTAATCTTACAAGAGAAATTGATCGATTAATCGATTAGATTAATCTGTTAGATCCCACAACACTAACTTTTAAGGGTAAATTATATTTTTGGTCGTGGGGAGGGGGTACAAATCGTGCAGGAAAAATTGGTTTCTCTGATATCTTGTACAATTTTGAAAATCTTCAAATGCTTTCTTTTCTCTTTTATTCATAATGAGTGTGTTAACATACCTTGCCTTTAGCACTTTTTTATCATTTCAAGATATTTTTTAATTAATAGTTCTTTATGTAAAAAAAAATAAATTTTACAATTAATGGGGGGAAAAACACGAAAATATTTCTTGTATATTGAACTGGTAAGTGCAGAATTTAACACACTTATTATGAATAAATAGAGAAGAAAGGATTAAAAACGTTCAAAATTGTACAAGTGTCAGGAAAACCGTTTTTCCTAGCACAAGTAGCATTCCAAATTAAAAGAAAGACCTATGATTAACATTAACAATTTACCATTCCGCTAGCCCGTTCGGTTTATATTATACTTTATAACGCTCTAAAACTTGTCGTTTGATTAATGGATTAAACACTGATTGGAGTTATTTTGACATATACACGTGCGTTCTTTTACATCTGCAATTTTGAACCTGCTGAAGTTCTGACAGGAACTGAGTGGTGATAAATTTAGAAGTGAACGACTTGGCATCGAGGCGATTTGGATGGTGTTACTGAACGTTTTGTACTGTTAACCCACTTTTCATTCTAAATGCTGTATAAATGGCGTTGCTTCAGTGTATGCTTAATAAATGAATGCGAACATTTCGTGTAACTGGGATGCATGGCATGCTAGAAGACGCTGCTGCCTTCGCTAGTTGGTCGACTTTCTCGTTGCCCACTGTTCCTAGGGGTTGAGTTGCCGAGATCTCGAACTATCGATTTAGCTAAAAAAAATTAATCAAAAAAAGAAAACCGGGGCAACGCTGGATGCTTTAAGCTAGTTTATATAGACCTAGAATATTCGTATAAATTGTACTGTTTACTATGCAGTTTTTATTACATAATACCACAGTCTAGTATATACAGTCACGAAGCTCAATACTTAATAAATATGCATCCATAGATAGTTGCTAACCACTAGGATCGCTACTATCGCCTCATCACAGACCCTTTCTCTAACAGACGATAAAATGTATTGTACTTTCGATATCGTGGTCTTTTGAAAAAATTAACACCTTCCTTCCACTATTGAAATATGAAATACATAAGGTTTATATATTATTTTCATAAAGTATATATTATATTTTATAAACTCACCTTCCTGGATCTTTCGGAAGAAGGATAACTCTGACCTATTTTTCTTACAATTTATAGTATACTACAAACGTCTCCTTGTCCCATATTATTATTCAAATTATTGTATTTTAGTCAATTAAAGTTATTACAACCTATAACAAACATTTCATAGTTTACACAACTTTTCACAAGAGTGCGAAATACAGCACAGTCAATGCCTTTTCGATCTAGACCAGGCCGTAATGTATGTTCGGGTTTTCTATTTCAGTGTATGGAGCTCAGTGAAATATTATATTATAACTTTATTGCGTATCATTGCTAAGTTTTATTTAGTGTAATGTGTCCATAAGCTCCGTTTACTTCTTGTTACATAATATGTTGCAGAAATAATTACAAAACTGTGTTATTTTAATGTGAAGAGTATTTTACATGTTAACATAATCTGTTCGCATCAACATTTTAAGTTTAGAATGGAAGCTATTTTGAGGTTTAATAAAAAAGAATATAAGTTAAATATAGTAAA